>NC_092454.1:61673505-61997119 GCF_036169615.1 Heliangelus exortis | reverse complement strand
ATGTAACTGCATAGGCAACTACCAAAGAGAAAGTAATTTTTGCATAAAAGCAAATATGATTGTCACAACCTTGTCTCACCATCACTGCAGAAAGCAGTAGTCTGTTAAGGAAACAAGAAGGCACATACTAGAGATATAAAGCATGAGGAAATCCATACTCAATATCCTAGATGAATGCCATTAACTTAACTGACTGAAGCCACAATTAGAAAAAAAAAATATTATATTTTTTATCTGACCCAGGGATCTTCTATGTCCTCTGCTTTAGCAATTAAAAAAAAAAAAAAAAAAATTCTGAGGAAAGAGCTATATGATATTCTGCCACTCAAAATTGCAAAGAAAATCTTACACTAACAAACAAAAATATGCCTGCATTATCTTTTTGACAGTTTTAGTATTTTTGATTGGTTTAGTTATAGAAGTACCTCACTTGAAGTTAAATAGAGCCTTTCAACAGATATCAGCTGCCACTATACACAGAATCATAGAATGTTTTAGGTTAGGAATGAACCTTAATATCATCCAGTACCAGCCCTGCTGCATGTACAGGGAGACATCCCACTAGACCAGGTTGCTAAAAGCCTCATCCAGACTGGCCCTGAACACTTCCATGGAGGAGGCATCAACAGCTTCCCTGGGCAACCTGTGCCAGTGTCTCATCACCCTCACAGCAAAGAATTTATTCCTAGTATGTAATCCAAATCTACCCTCTTTCAATTTAAAACAATTACCAATGTCTTCTCACTACATGCCCTTGTAAAAAGTCCCTCCCAAGCTTTCCTGTAGGTCCCCTTCATGGAAGGAAGTTTTAAGGGACAATAACCAATATGCAAGCATGCTACCAAGACTTCAGAAATAACCTTGTCATTAGATAGGGCATCTATCCAAACAAGCTGGAGTGCTCACAGTCATTCAACTCACACCTAACTTTCACCAAAACAAAATGAGCACATTCAAGCAATGCTTAACTGAAGCAAAACAAAGTTTAGCTTTTCAAACCTGAGGATCAAGCTGTCATTCCCATTAGTCCAATGCTTTGAAACCAAGTAGTTGCAAACACAGTATTCGCTTCAGAACTTGTAGGAATATAAGCTTGTTCTCTTTTATCTGCACCCCAGGTGCTTGCTGAACTTTTTCATCATGACCCTGCTGCCAAGGAGATGCTTTGAAATGCACGATTTAGTTTTTGTTAGGTACCTGATACACACATACACAAAACCAAAGTTAACATTCAAGGAGTTCCAAACCACAGCAAGATGGTGCTTGTTAGCAGACTTTTTTAAAGCTGAATTTTTCTATCAGGGGGAATTGCAACTAGGTGCTCTTTAAGGTTCCTTCCAACCTAAGCCATCCTATGATTCTGAGATTCAGTGTGCTGTTCTTGGAAGGAAAATACCAAGATAAAAGAGCTCAGAGATGGTGGAAGGAGCTGACACCTACCTGTAAAATCTGAAAGCAACTCCCTTTTGGGTTTTCCAAGCACTGCATCTGTAATCTCAGGGTACAAGGCTCCACTCCAAACTGACTTTTCAATACTCATTAACATCAGCTCCCCTGGGCTGCAGCTTGCCCCACCAGCATCAGACACTAACTCAAAGTACTAAAATATTTGATACAATTTGTAACATAGGAGCTCAGACATTTGCTCTAGTAACTTCAAAATATTTTTACAAGTAGATTACAAGACTCAGCCACCTTGAAGTTCAGCATGAGTCTACAAATATTAAGTAAACCCATGTGGATCTTCAGTTTATTAGGAGATTATAACTCACACCAAATTTTGCCTTGTGTCCAATTCTTCTTTTCTGTCTAGGAACATCCCTTTTGGTTTCTACTAAACCAAAATCTGCATTTCTTTTATGTTCTTGTTCAAGAACAAGAGCAGACTATTTACACCAATTCTTGATAAACTCTAGACTTCATTAGTATCCCCATGAGCTACCCATGAGCTCTCATCTTTGAAGATTTTCAGTCAAAAAATCATGAGAATTACAATTTTGCCAGTATTAGTTATTTTATGCTCAACACAGTGAAGCCATGGTGCTTTGACACTTAGTGGTACTCAAAGTTCCTACTTTTTTTTGCAAAAAGAATTTGAGACTACTGAACACAGCAGTGCTGCTGGAACTTTGCTTATTACAGTAAAAATAAAAATGGATACTCCAAAGCAGTGAGCTATTCAGAGAAATTTTCTACTTCAAAAAACATGCAGATCACCCAGATTCATTCTAGAAAGTCCCAAGAACTCCTTATATTTGCACTGAGGGCTCAAATATTTAACCTTTACTAACAGACATGTTGAAGAGTATTTGAGTTTGACTATATAACGCATCCCATCTTCATATGTTCAGAAAGATAGAAAAAAAAAAAAAAAAAAGCACTGAAACAGAGAAAAACAATTCAGAACACCTGAATACCTGCTTGTCACTGTCCTTCTTTTGCAATGCTTTTTCAAACTCATCAAAGATTTTCTGGCACTCCTCTAGAGGATCATCTGATTCAGTGTCTTCTACACTGGATTCCATTTTCTCATCATTTGAACTCTGCATAGTTTTTTCACTTTCTTTCTTGTTTATGTAGTAAGTCAGATACAGGTATGTATCTTCTGGGCTATCATTACACCCATTTTCCTCTATGCTCTGGCTTTCCTCTGTGTTTATTATTACTTCCTTATAAAGTCTTTCAATTGTGGCTTCATTTTTTGAGGAGTTACCTGTCCATAAGACAAACTGTGCTACTCTTCTGTTGCTTGTTGATTAATAATATCATCCTGAATAAAAGCTTCAGCTGCTATATTGCTTTCTGCATTCCCTGGCTTCAGAATCCCCTTCTGCATGTAGCCCTCCATAGAAGAAGCTGAAGACACACAGTATAAGCAAGTACACTTCCTTCCTCCAAAATTCTCAGATGGTGTTTGCATCAGACAAATAATTCTTACTTGCTTTTGAAGAAACATTGCTTAGTTTTCCAGAATTATTTAAACCTTTATCATTCTTCCACAAATTTAGTATTTCTTCCAATTCTTCTTCTGCACAACCAAGAATGTCTGTTCTAGAATTACTATGTAATTTATCTGCACATTTTGCACCAGCCATTTTTTTGTCCATGTTTGTACAGTTCCTACGTTATTGGCTTTTTACTAACAGTTTGTGGTGGCACACCAATGAAAAGATCTTATTCATCATCAGATTCTTGAAGTTTTAAGTTTCCCCAAGGAAGAGTTTCTTGATCTCTTCATGAATACAGGTCTACAACTAAATGGAGACATCTCTGAATTCCCATTCTGATTTATTTTCTCACTTAAATACTTATGGTTTACACTGCTGTGTAGCATTTTCCTCTTCATGTGTTATAGAAGGTATAGAGAGATCTGCAAAACAATTTTATAGAAAATTATATCCAAGAACAGTTTCTGGACAACTGTAATCAATAAGGTATTTTTCTAATAGAAAATAGAAAATTCTAATAGAAGAATTGAAACCACATGACCTTTGTGCGCTAAAAATGCAGAGTTTCCTTAGGATATCTAAGACTTTAAGTCGGGGTGGGGAGGGTCGAGTCGGGGAGGGTCGGGTTGAGGCAGGTCGGGTCGGATCGGGTCGGGTCGAGTCAGGGCGGGTCGTGTCGAGGCGGGTCGGGGCGGATCTGGTCGGGTTGAGGCAAGTCGGGTCGAGTCGAGTCAGGGCGGGTCGTGTCGGGTCAGGGCGGGTCGTGTCGGATCGAGGTGGGGCGGGTCGAGTTGAGTCGGGGCGGGCAGGGGGAGGGAGGTGGCGAAGGGTTGGGCGGTGGTCGGGGCCTTTCTGCAGTCAGGACAGCGGCGACCCAGCCCAGGAGGAGGCATCGCGGCGAAGAGGGCGAAGGCCTCAGTCAGGGGTTGCGGCGTCGGTGTGAGAAGCGAATGTCCCGGCTGACGGAAAAGGAAGGAGATGCCGAGGCAGCAGAGCGGGTCAGACACTTCGCACCCGGGAGTTGTTACAGACGGAGAGGCCCTTCCGCGGCCCTGATTCTATGACGTATAAAACAAAGAAACAAACAAACAAAGCTGATCCAGCTGTTGTGCAGGCCTGCAGCCCTCACTGGTGAGAACAGATCTCGCTGGTGAGAAATGCTGTCGGGCGGTGGCCGTGAGGGGCACACCTGCTCTGTGCGCTGGGTGGGAGCGCCCCGGCGCCGTGTAACGCCGTGCAACACTGTGTGACGCCTTGTAGCGCCGTGTAACACTGTGTAACACCGTGTAACGCCGTGTAGTGCTGTGTAACGCCGTGTAACGCTGTGTAGTGCTAAGTAGTGCTGTGTAGTGCTGTTTAACACTGTGTAACGCTGTATAACGCTGTGTAAGGCTGTGTGGTGCTGTGTAATGCCGTGTAGTGTTGTCAATGCTGTGTAACACTGTGTAACACTGTGTAATGCTGTGTGACGCTGTGTGACACCGTGTAATGCTGTGCTGTGTGTCCAGGCTGGTGTCAGGAGCACAAGGGCCTAGGCAGCCATTCTGTCCCACCCGCCAGCCCACCCAGCCCCCTTTGGGGGCTACAGCGACAGGATCCACCTCACCTGGAACAAGTGACACGTCCCAGGGCTGGCTGCTGAGAGCAAACCTCGGAGTGAGCTCACTTTGGGGTGACATCTGTCCCAGTGCTCTGCCTCCAGCAGAGGCCAGCAGCCAGCTGGATAGGCAGCTGCAAAAACGAAGTAGGAGAATGCAGGTTTTGCCCAAAGTGCCACCAGCTGTTCAAGTAGCATGGAATGGCTTCTCTAGGTGACTCACTGCCCTCTGCAAGGACAGTGTTACCTCTTTGAAACCTGGCGCCTATGGGTTTCATTCAATGCTTCTTGTTTTTCTTACTGGAGTGGGTAGTCTGTTGCTATCGGTTTTGTCAGTGGCATTCAGTATTTGTAACAGACTCCCCTCCTTCCAACAGGTACTCCTTCCCAACCCAGTTTATGGTTGCTCTTGTGGAAGCAGTCTCTCTCTGCCAATGATCCTTGTCAATGACTTGGAAATTTTTCTGGGCTTATCTGTTAAAATGTAAGGGACCAGACCTGCACTTGCTA
The DNA here is from genome assembly GCF_036169615.1 of Heliangelus exortis. Lineage (NCBI taxonomy): Eukaryota > Metazoa > Chordata > Aves > Apodiformes > Trochilidae > Heliangelus > Heliangelus exortis. The sequence goes on along the minus strand of NC_092454.1, from coordinate 61,992,064 downwards.
TCCACAATGTAAATTAATTGGGAATTTGTAGAACAGCACCATCATAATTTATACGCTGTTCTGTATTATTTTCCCATTAACTCGAGTAGGTTCATCAACTCCACTGTCAGCTCATATATGTGAGGTGAGTTTGAGTATTACCCCTGAGGCAAAACTTCAATTTCAGATAGTCAAGGCCAATTTCAAAACATGAAAAACATGAAGAGAATGAAAAAATGAAGAAACTAACTGAAAACTGGCTGCTAATGTAACTGTCTCTTTCTGGCAAGTAATGTGGCTTGAAAAAGGAAATCCACTTTGGTGCCAGAAGGGGTAATAATTAAATAGTGATATATAAAAAAGAAGAAAAACCACACATATCTGATATTTCTGATATGAGGAAAAAAATTGCAGAAGTGAAGTCATTGTAGCTACTTTGGCATGTGGAATCATGAAAGTTAATGAAAGGGCTCCTGCATTTTGAGCTGGTTTCAGGAGACCATAGCCAGACAATTTGTCTTAAGTTGGTTGCATTGCTTTCAAAGCATTAAATTTTGGTGGTAATCAGGAAAACCCAGGTTTTTGTGCCTCACTACTTAAAATGACTTTATAGACCAGTCTCTACTTTTGATCCTCTGGGTGTCATTGCACTTGACTTCCCAATAGTGTAAGGTCAACTGCAGAGTTACTGCTACTGTCTAGATGTAGCAAAGGTAGGTGTGATATTCTGGGTTTAGGGGTGATGAAATAGCGAAATTGTGTTCTCTTGAAAGATCTACCAAGAAAGAGAAAAATAACAGAAAGAGAAAAATACCAGACCAGCTGTTAAGCTTGGTCGTTATTGTACCCATACAAACAGCATACAGGGCTGTTAAATAATCAAACATTCCAAAAGGCATATATGCTTACATAGCTTTCCCACCAAAAAGGATATTTTTGAAAAGGAGGTTAACTAATTATTGGTTAAAAAAATACCCTAATTTAAGAAATAAATACTATTTGGAGATGCATGATTACGTTCTATCTACCTATATCAAGCGGGGTGAGGGACGTGTCCGGGCAAGGTGTGGGGGAATTTAAACGAGGTGAAAGCCGTTACTGCCGCAGTTGTTTCGGCGACCAGCAGAGAGAGTGGGAGAGAGAAAAGCAAGAGGTAAGCCCGGGGGCTAACTGAGATCAAGCGGTACTGGGGGGTTCCTGGCTCGGGACGCTCCGTACGGCTGCCCAGAACCGCGGGAAGAAACCCGGGAGCTCTCTGGCTCAGCCAATCAGGCACGGCGGGGGGCGTGGCCAGGCAAGGGGCGGGGGAGCGTGGCGGACGAGGGACACCTCAAGGCGGCTCAAACGGGCAGGGAGCTGCAGCTTACTCCCGGGGTGATGGTAAGTACTAGAAGAAAGAAGTCTTTACTCCCAACACCCACAAAGATGGATATTGGTATCCAGGCTACAGGCTGTGAGGAATGTCACAGCTTCACACTGGCAGCCGGAGAAATCTCTGGGTATGGCTGTGTGAGGTGTGAACAGGTTGATGACCTGCTCAGCATGGTGGCACAGCTCCCAGATGAGGTGATGGAGCTCAGGGAAGAGGTGAGCACGCTAAGAAACATCAGGGAGAGTGAGAAGGAAATAGATTAGCTTCTTCAAATAATCTCCCCTAAATTAGAATAGGAGATAACTCTCAGGGGAACAGAGGATCCCATATCCTCTGATAACCATGCCCCTGAGCCCTCCCACAGTATCCCACAGGAGGAGGGTCAGTGGGAACAAGCCAGTGCCCGAAGGAAAAGAGAATGGAGTAAGCATGTTCCCCTGAGAAGTTCCCCCCCTGTAGTGCCCTTGTATGGGGCTCTGCAGGAGGATTTGGATACAAGCAAAGTCAAGGGCTCACAGAGGCCAGAAATACCACAAAGGCCAACTTGCCTCGGGACAGCCTCGGGGGCTGGTGGGAAACGTACTGATTGGAGGCCCTCTGGGGCACAGTGACCATGAAATAAGTGAGTTTTCAATACTCAGGGATGCAGGGAGAGCCAACATAAAACCTCTATGCTGGACTTCTGAAGGGCAGTTTTTGGCCTTGTCAGATGACTGATTCAGAGTGTACCCTGGGAAACAGCCCTTAAAAACAAAGGGGTTTGTTCCAGGAGGGATGGGTGTACTTCAAGGGCTGGTACCTTCAGGCTGGGCACAGAGTGGCTGAGAGCAGCCAGGCAGAAAGGGACCTGGGAGTCTGGATTGACAGGAAGCTGAACATGAGCCAGCAGTGTGCCCAGGTGGCCAAGAAGGCCAATGGCATCCTGGCCTGGATCAGGAACAGTGTGGCCAGCAGGTCCAGGGAAGGGATTCTGCCCCTGTACTCAGCCCTGGGGAGGCCACAGCTTGAGTCCTGTGTCCAGTTCTGGGCCCCTCAGCTCAGGAAGGATATTGAGGTGCTGGAGCAGGTCCAGAGAAGAGCAAGGAGGCTGTGAAGGGATCCAGCACAAATGCTGTGAGGAAGGGCTGAGGGAGCTGGGGGTGCTCAGTCTGGAGAAGAGGAGGCTCAGGGGAGACCTCATCACTCTCTACAACTCCCTGAAAGGAGGTTGGAGCCAGGGGGGGTTGGGCTCTTCTCCCAAGGAGCTACCAGTAAGACAAGAGGACATGGAGTTAAGCTCTGCCAGGGGAGGTTTAGGTTGGATATTAGGAAGAGATTCTTTACAGAGATGGTGATCAGGCATTAGAATGGTCTGCCCAGGGAGGTGGTGGATTCTCTGTCCCTGGAGGTTTTTAAGAAGAGACTGATGTGGCACTCAGTGCTATGGTCTGGTAACCACAGTGGCAGTGGATTAAAGGGTTGGACTTGATGATCTCAGAGGTCCTTTCCAACCCAGATGATTCTATGATTCTGTCATTCTGAGATTCCTATTCAGTGTGTGTTACTAATGTTGGATTGATTAAGTTCAAGAAGTCATTGTGTTTCAGCTATTCCTTTTTAACTTGAGGAATAATGTGGAGCTGTTGTGAGGCTGTGATTGTATCTCCTGGTGCTCAGTTCTGACACAGTTAGTATTTGCCTCCAAACAGTTCAGTTAAAATTTTAATTACAAATCATTATTATATCAGAGCGTGAAATTTATTCCGTCCTGCCATGAAATTTCAAGTTACAGACTATCACAAGTATATTTTTGTAAATATAATTTCACACATAGCAGCATCTGAGTTAGAGAACTTGTCAGTCATTGTCAATGAGACTATTTAGCTGTGGTGTCCTTTAACTCTTCATATGAAGGAACACTGCTGGGACCCGATGAACTAGAAACTGATAAATCGGCTACAGATTTTATGACAGGTAAAGGTACTGGAGGTGTAGTTTCCCAGCTATCCCTTTGGCTGTAGTCTGGAGCTCTGGAAACTGGATCAGAGTACAATGGAAAAGCTTCTTTCTGTTGTGTATTCAGGTGCTCACATGAAGAAAAATCCCTAAAACAGAGAACAAAAAAGTCATTACATTATTCTAACCAGAGGAATCCAGTAGAAACTTGAGATGCTGATGAAGAGGGATAAAAAGTTACTGAAGTTTCTTTTTTTTTTTTTTTCAAAAGAAGCTACTGAAGTTTCTTTTTTTTTTTTTTTTTTAAAGATTTGAAGAGGAGCATCTCAACTTATAAAGAAATGTTTAATACATACAGTCTTGGTAATAATATATTTTTCTATTTTTTAGTAATATCTGCTATAATAAAGAAAAGCACAGCCCATGACTGGAAAACTTACCTATTGTCCAGTCTGTACTTGATGAAAGATGCACAACAGCATACCATAAACATTATGGAGCAGGTGAGAGTTACACATGATATAATAAGCATTACGTTTACTTCAGAATTTTCTTGGCTCTCTTCTTCAGCTGTGTTCCTTTGAAGCAAATCAGCTCTGTCTGACACTGTGACAGAAAAGCATACCACACCACTAGTGCATACACAGGTGATGTCTTGGACAAATCAGTGTAGATAAAAATGGGTTATATCTTTGTGGTTTGCAAATTAAGCTAAGCACTTAATAAATAAAAAGACAAGTTTTGTGAAAGCCTACATCTATTTAGCTGTCAATAAGTTGGCCTAAAGCATATCTTCCAGTCTCTTTAGGAGGATTTATGTCAATCCTAAAAAGTAATTCAAACAGAGGTATAGCTGGTCATGGGGACTGCAGAGATGCTACTACTCTGAGTTTATTTGAACCTGTTTTTTTCACCTATGATGAGATGAGATGGTCTAAAACATCTGTGAAACCCTTGCAAAACCCATCAACACTGCTATCCTATATCCTATATTCTTTGCATTTCTTAGAAAAGCACATGGCTTGGATGTTGTCTTATTTCATGGATATCAGGAACTTGATTATGTGCTCTTGCTTAATGATAAAATCTCCTTTAGTGCAATTACAGAAATCCATCTCTTTTCTGTGTTTCCATCTGTTATTTAAATATATAGCTAATTATTTTGCTTCAAGAAAAACAAGTAGGATTATAATAATAATTTGCAAGCATTTGGCTGTTCTAGAAGCATTTAAAATTATTTCTGTGTGACTACTAACACTTGGTTACTTCTCTTGCCTGTGAAGACGGATGAAAGTTAGACACTATCTAGTAATATTTTAAATTTTTTAATTGCTTTTTATTGCTAGTTATGTATCCTAGTCTTGCTGTGGTTTGTATAGATCTAAAACCTCCTCAGTTTCTCCTGGTCTTGTTCTTTCCTGAGGCAAATTTGTTGCAATAAAAAGTACCATCACATCTTTTGCATTATATGGTTCTTAAGTAGTGTCTAATTCAGTGTCAAAAAAGGGTTCCAAACCAGTCATAAACCTTCCTTGATCTATCAAATTGAAATTCACTGTATATGCTCTTCTATTACTTTCACAGGCATCCTAATAAATATTCATAAATTTGCCTCTTAGATCTGAAAAAATGTAAGGTATATAATACCCTATTATTACTCAGGAGAAACCTTACATTAGAATTGTAGAATGGTTCGGGTTGGAAGGGACTTTAAAGCTCATCTAGTTCCAACTCCCCTTGCCTGGGAAGGAATAGCTCCCACTAGATCAGGTTGCCCAAAGACCCATCCAGCCTGGCCTTGAACACCTCCAGGGATGGGCCATCCACAGCCTCCGTGTGCCACCTCTGCCAGTGTCTTGCCACCCTCACAGTAAGCAATTTTTTCTAGTCTTGAACTTATATTTTAATCTTTTACTGAGTTCTCTGCCATACCATCCAAAGGTGGTTCTTCATCCTGGCTGTTTATGAGAGTGGTAAGGTAATGTGGTCCAAATATGGATTCTGGAAATAAAAATACATAGTAATAATAATAATAATAATAATAATAATAATAATAATAATAAAGAACAGCTGAATAGCTGTGAAGCTTATTCCTAAGTAAAGCAGAGGAAAGAAAAGTAAGAAAATTCAACAACTGACATCAAAGGGAAACGGAAGAATCATGCCTAGGAAATCTGATGCATTATAAAAAAGGCCTAAAAGCTAGAAAAATGGAAGGAACTTATTTCTTCAGGAAAAAAAGGTACATTTTAAGCTCTAATACTTTGCAATTCTGCAGTGATTAAAAAATTGAGAACTTAATAGCTGTATGTTCTGACCTTATAAACAGGGGAAGAATACCTGGTCTTGAGCTCAGTGAAACTGGGAAAATTGTGTCAGATCAGCACATCAGAACAGATTTTTAGTGTAATGGTACAACACTAGGAACTCCAATGAAAATGCTAATTAGCTGTTACCTATGGTCTGCTCTTCCTCAAAACTCTCTTCTTTCACTCCTCTGGAGAAGGCAAAATTTGCTGCAAGCAGTAATAATAAAGAAGCCGAAGTCAGGGTAAATTTCTTAGGAATAGAAACTAAATACTTTAAAAAAATTCCAATCTATATAAAAATTTTAAGGAAGAGCTGTTCTTCCAGAAGCATTATCTAGATTCATATCTGGTTTTTTGATGGCCAAGTATGGAAGCCAATGTGTAATTTTCCTGTAATGTTCTGGATGGGTTAACAGTTTGTACATGAGAACACCTTATATGTTTCTTGGCAGATGTGGTGAGTGTGACAGCCACCACCAGTATGGCACTTCTTATATGTAGGTAGTCACTCATTGAAAAAAAATATTACTATTATAGATTAAAATGTTATACCTAAATTATAGCAGAAGTATCTTAAGGAATTCAGATAGAACTGGAAAGGGACTGTGGACAGACAGTAGTTTTACCTATTTTCTGTGGTTAATTGATATGTGGGCTCATATTAAACATGAATTATAAACCATGCAGCTTATCACAAAGGTCACCAGCAGGCAGTGGATAGCCTAAGTTTTCTGAAACATACTGAAATGAAGCCAAAATCGGTGGGATCTGGCTACTCAGAAGTCAAATTACATCTATGAACATACTTTGTTAAAAGGTGGGTGGGCAGCAGGATGTTTGTTTTTCTTTCTCACTTGTCATTCTTTAATTTTGCTTAGTGGTTTGGGACTAGTTCAGGATTTCTTTACTTAACCTCTCATTAATTTGTCTTGTTCTCAGAACAGCTGTATTGGTAACAGAGGAAGGCAACATGAGATACAATGTGAGATGCATAGCTGCCTGATACATGTGCCAGGCTCTTCCTTCTGGACCTTACTATTGCTTAAGCAACTGGCATCTATTTACAGTTTGACAAAAGTGGTATATTCTGCTATTTAAAATTCTCCTGTAAGTTCTGCATACTTGTCTTGAACAGATCCTCTTTATCATCAAGTTGGAACACAGGTGTTCTTGTAAAAAACTATAAATAAATGCATGCTAAGTTCAACTCCTATCCTTGCCATTTAAGTCTGGTATTTTCCAAAAATCACAATGGTAATATTCACAAAAACAGCCACAACCAAGTAAGATAGATGGTTTTCAGACTACCTAGTTTTGCTTCAGCTGATTTGTTGCTCACTAAATAGTCATTTTTACAGAGAAACCAACCATTCTCTTCTTCGAAAAACTGAAATGCACTATTCTGTACCTGCATAAAGTGGAAGTAAAAATTGAGAGCCACATACAACATGGTTTTTTCCTCTTTTTTTTTTTTTTTTTTTGGTTGGTTGGTTGGTTGGTTTGGTTTTGTTCATCATTATTTTTGTTTACAATATGTCTATAAATTAATAGTACAGGTTTTGAATATGTTTAGTTCAAGGACTGAATAGTACAGCACAGTTCCTCTCTCTTTCATCTTCTTCCATTAGAAGAAGAAACATTAAGCTAAAATCCTGTCCTTACAGTGGTATTCTGTAATTCCATTCCTTAACATTCTGATACTCTGAAATCTATGCCTTTCAGAGCTGCCAAGAAAAAAGAAAAGTTGACTTCATCCTTGAAGTGTTCTCTAGTCTGCTTTTTCCTCTGTCCCACTGCAGATGGGCCTTTCATTTATTTCCCATTTGTGAGCTCCAGGCATGCCACTCCATGATGAAAGAACAGGGCTATGTTTCAAGGACACAGCCAACAGGATCCTAGATACATTTAAATAGTGTTACTACAACCTCCTCACTGAATTTGTGTTAAGCTATAAACCATCCAAATGGTTTGTTCAACTGACAGCAACTCTGTGAAAAAATATGAGCAGGGATTGCAAACGCTACGTTCACATCATAGAAAAGGGAGAATCCACATACAATTTGGAGCACCTGATCCTGAAGTGACAGAATGTCTGCTTTGCAACTTAATTTCATTTTACTTGTTTCTGTAATAATCTTACCAGGACTTCCTTCAACATCAGTGTCATTGTCGGCATCATAATCACTGTCTTCTTTCTCTTCTGAATAGTCTCCAGGTAGTACAACTTTGTAGTAATCCAGAAAAGACTTAGTAAGTAACTTCTTAATCAAGTATGTGGAGTTTTTTTAAAGCTGTATTAGCCGATGATTTGACAGGCCCTATGAAGAGAGGCTGAGGGAGCTGGGGCTGTTCAGCCTGATGAAGAGGAGGCTCAGAGGAGACCTCATCACTCTCTACAACTCCCTGAAAGGAGGTTGTAGCCAGGTGGGAGTTGGTCTCTTTTCCCAGGCAACCCTCAGCAAGACAAGAGGGCACAGTCTTAAGTTGTGCCAAGAGAGGCTTAGGTTGGATATTAGAAAGAATTTCTTTAGCGAGAGGGTGATCAAGCATTGGAATGGGCTGCCCCAGGAAGTAGTGGATTCTACATCCCTGGAGATACTTAAAAAGAGACTGGATGTGGCACTCAGTGCCATGGTCTAGCAACCGCACCGGTGGGTCAAGGGTTGGACTTGATGATCTCTGAGGTCCCTTCCAACCCGGCTAATTCTATGATTCTAGGATTCTAAAATACATTTGCTGCAACAAGTGACTAAAATCAGTTTAATAAATTATAAAACAACACTGTTCACTTTTTAAAAATGCCATTATTAAAGCAGGATCTCAATAGTCATCTGAATCTGTATTTCTAGCACTGCCTGTTTCCAACAGGTATGTTTGTACATACACTGGCATGCAGGAACTGTCCCCTGTGTTAGGCTCCCTGATGGCTCTAATCTGCAGCCTTCACAGTACAGCATGGCAACCAGAGTATTTCTCAGTTAGGACAGAAATAATACAGGCTCAGGAAACAATATGCCAGTCTGGACTGCAAAGTAACAGCTGCAGTGGTCAGGAAACTATCAATCCTTTTTTTCACCATATGAAACTTCCCCGCCCCCATCCCTTTGTGGAAGGGTGAACCTCAGCCAGATCCATGCAGAGAAGCAGCCAGGAGTGTTTTGTGTTACTGCTTCTGGTGACTGAACTGTCCTCTTTCTGCAGGACTGGCTAAAGGTTGGGCAGTGTCCAGTTCAGCTCGTTGCTTGGTTCACAGAATTGTGAGCAGATGCTCTTCTCTCTGGTGTTACCAGCTCTAATAGTTATGTTCTGAATGGATGCTGTGTGGTTCCTGGAGATGCTGGGCAAGCTCTCTGTGTGTTTGCACCCACACACAAGCAGAACAAGTCAAACTGAACAATTGGTTTTCAAAGCAACAGTGGTGCCACATTAGAAGGGAATGGTGTAAGCAGGCTCTCTGAGGAAAATACCTCGTTTATCTAAATAATAATGAGAGGAACAAGTGCCTTCTCTCTTTTTTAATATCTAGCAGACTGTAAGCTCTGTAGTAATTTCTACCAGAACAGTGTTGATCAGAACATACCCGGAGGTGAAATAAATTCCCTGGTAGCCTCTGCGGAAATTATGAGGGATAAAAAGACAAGCAAAGTGACTTCCATAGCAGAAACGGTGCTTCTGCTCCAGAGATTCTCCGGGTGGCGGCGGCTGATGAGAGGTGGGATACGGCTGCAGAGGTGGGGCGCTGATGACGTCATCACCGCGCTGGGAACGTCATAAGGCAGAGAGGGGGAGGTAACCCTGCCGGGCAGGGGAAGCCGCGCGAATTGCACCGCGGGACAGAGGGTACTTAAATGAAGAGCACACGATTATTCTTTCGTATTAAAAAGGGAGCTCCAGGGGGCCCCGTGGGCGCAGGAGTGAAGGGTTCCTCTCCCCTGCAACTCAGCACTGTTAAACTGTGCTGGGGGTGCTCAGGGGAGGGGCTCCGTTTGGCACCGTCACTTCTAACAGCGCCTATTTTTATTTTTATTTTTTTTTAAATACCTCTTCTGCTGAGGTTTTGTTGGCAGCATACATCCTGCAACCCCAGACTACAAGCATAAGATTCAACACGTTCAGTTCTCGCCTGTTGTTTTTGCTTGGCTGTGAGCTGCAGCTGTTGCAAGTGGATGCTTCTGGTTACAAATTCTCTGTCTAAACGCCGAAGACTTCATCGCTTCGAAATACAATGTTTTTTGTTTAGGTTTTGTTGCTTTTTTGTTGGTTTTTTTTTTTTTTTAGATAAAGCATAAAATAGAATTTTGGTAATGTCTAGAATTGTTAAGTGGAAAACGCAGAGAAAAGTATCCTATTCCTGACCTGTAGCAGTTTGTCAAACTACCCATGTGACTGCCTCTGTACAAGAGCCTTTTAAAGAAATGTTGAGGCATGAGAATCATTCTGTCTCAAGTAAATCAAGAAAAGGGCAAAAAAAAAAAGAGGAAAAGCACAAATCGCTGAAATCTTACATAAGTAAATGACATAGCACCCCCTGCTGACTACAGAAAGAAAAGTCGGGTTTTTAAAAGGTAAATGAAAAATATCCTCTGAGGAAAGTGTTTCAGAACAAAAAAGAAAGCCTAAAGGCTGAGAATAAAATAATTATACTGGGAGAATAAAGGGCCATGGCTGGTTAATACTGATTTAATCAGCACTGATAAGCTGTTTTACTGTTGACCCTTGTTACTCACATAACCAAGAATTTTAAATTGATATTGCAATTCAAAGATGAGAAGGAAGAGTATTGATGAGGTGGTGCACAGAGATCCAGCCTGCACATTTTTGGCAGTTCAGTAAAATGGCTCTTGGCTCCATAAAAACAATTGCAGCCTTATAGCCATCACCTTTCCTAGGGGCATTGAGTTTTGGTTGTAACATTCACTACTTTTTCGAACTTCCATTCAGACATTATCACTCTGACCCTTTCTGATGTAAAACCTGACATGTCTTTTTGAACATCAGAGACAAGGGCAGCTTTCTCTGGAGATAAAAGTTCAACCTTTGTCCAGGCAGACTGTACTCAAGTGATAAGGCCCTTACTAGCAGGTGAAAGGGACGACACAGAGGCAATCCCCAGATCTGTGAAACTGAATGGGAGCCCCATGGTTAAGCAGAGCATGGTGGCATTAAGCAGTGGAGTTCATATTCAAAGCAGCCTACAAGTGCAAAACAAAACAAAACAACTAAACCAAACCAAGCCAAGCAAAACAAAAAACCCAAAACAAAACAACCCCCCCCCCCTACACACACACACTTTAAACCAACATTTTTGAAGATATTGAAGGGAGGTGGCTGAAGTAAAGATATGACAAGGAACTCTGGATTGTCATCAGTTGGCTTTTACCCCAGGGTCTAAGGATGTTTTATCAACAAACTAAAGGAGTACTCCTTAAACTCTTTGTATTGCTGCTACGTGGAGGATTAAACATGAAGGGAAAAAAAAAAAAAAAAAAGGAGGTGATGATAACCATAGTAGAGGAGAGAAGTAATAAGAAAAAAGAACCAGAATTCCCTATGTTTAAACCAAAGCCACTATTTTAAATTGTTCTTAACCTTCAGAATGCAAATTGCCTTGGGAATCTAAAATGAAAGAGGGTAGTTTTAGATTAGCTATAAGGAATAAATTCTTAGTGAGAGGGTGGTGAGACGGTGGCACTTGTCCAGAGGAGCTGTGTGTGGCCTCTCCCTGAAGGTGTTGAAAGCCAGGTTGCATGGAACTCTGAGCATCCTGGTTTAGTGGGAGGTGACTGCTACCATGGAGGGTGGGTGGAATTAGATGACAAGAGTCTCGACTCTTCTGCTCCTAGGTGCAGTCTGCACAGAGCAGGCAGCCATTCTTAGCTCCTGCTCCTGCTCTCCCCAAGCTGCTTGACTCGTATCCAGCACACAGTGGCTTTATCTATACCACTGTACACATATATGTGGTTAACTATGTTTTAGGAACCAGGCCAAAGAACAAAGAGAAAAGCCCAATGAGCTGCTCCTGGAGACAGTTTCTTACCAAGGCACTTTAGTTCTCTTTTTAGGAAATAAAATTTTGCCTTTAAGTGGCTTGGTGCTACTTACATGTTCCTCCTGTCTTGGTGCCTTCTCATCAGGAACCAGATGAAGAACATGATGAAACCCATGAGTTACCCAAGGCTGAACAACTCACAAACAAGAACTAGCAGGCCAGCTTGCCTGAAGAAAAGCTATTTGCATGGCTAGTCCCATCCCACTGGTGTTGGTGAGGGACTGGCCAATTTCCATTAGCATGAAAATTAGAATTTGGATTATATTTTTCTGGTGTCACATCAGCAGGAAGGCTGTGAGGAAGCTGGTGCACTGGCATAAATGGCTTTCACCTCTAAGTCCTGGGAACCTGCTAGGAAATTCTGTCCTGTGGTATGGAAACCACATAGATTTCCTTGCTGAAGAGTTAGAGCCCAGACACTTCGCAACACTTACAGACATAAGTGAAGGCTGTGTTTCTTTTATTCGTATTTATTTAATTATTTCATCCATGAAGATCAATTTGAAAACCAATCTTTTCTTTAATGACTACAATAGTCAGTGTTGGTCTTTCTTCCCATACAAGTGAACCACCATTTAATAACTCACAAAATTAAAGAGCCTAAGACTCATCAGATATCACTAAAAAAATTACCATACCATACAGACATCACTAAAAAAAACTACCATAACAAACAGAGGAGGAAAAGCAATCAACCACTTATTTCTAAGAAAGATGTATCCCCCTTGAAAATTACAAAATTAAAAAAAAATATATTTATTCTGTGAGGAAGAGCAGCAAGTGTACATATGCACACAGTGACACTTCCAGGTCTGTATCCCCATCTAAATATACACACACCCAGACACACATATAAGTGAACGCACATACATGAACACACGTGTATTACACTGGACAACTAATTTACTTTTTCCCTGGGAGAATATTACTATAATCTTTATTATATAATATATTTCTTTAAAACAGGAAAACTTATTAAATCAGAAGAGAAACAACTACTTAAATAGCTCAAACTTATTTGGCTAAATCTTGAAAAACATTGCCTATCTATTAAGCATGAAATATAGGATAAATCAATTTTACTGATCTAAGATTTAAATGTATATTAATATCAAGTTCTAATTAATGATTTGGCTTGTTTGCTCTTGGAATAGTTTCAAAAATTATTAAAAATGTACTTACATTTATTCTAATATATATATAAAAAAAGTGAACACTGACCACTTGTCTATCTTGGGTCCCCCAGTGTTATCCCCTTTCTGGAGCTCTTAAAGCATGTTATATAATAGCAAGCTGATTTCTGTTTTATACATAGTGCATCCCTTTCTGCAGCGCTTGCAGGTACCTCCTGCTCCCTCCTTCTGAAGGGAAGGAAAACAGAAAACCAACCCTTGGTGATCTCTCTTTGGAGGGTATAGGTGAGAGGTATCCTTTTTGGAGGCACAGGGTGAGTCGAGAAAGACACTTTTTATAACAACATTGTCCTTCGGGAAGCAAAGAACTGATTTAAGAGTCAGAAGGTCAGCTCTGAGACCTCCCCTGTGGAGAATATAAGAAACCTGAAGAATATGAAGTAAAGGGAAAAAGCAAAAGGAAGGAATGGCTTTTTGTGAGAGGGCTGCACAATTTGTAGTTCATCCAACCTGAAATACAAAAGTGTTTAATGACCCTTTTAGTCTAGTGTTAATTATGACTTGGTCATAGTGGCTCCCCTGTTACAAAGGATGCCACCAGTCTCTGTGTCCTTTCCATAGAGCCCCAGGAATTTTCTTTCCCATGATCACTGTCATGTTTACCCTTGAAGTCCCTTCCAACCTAACAGTCTATGATTCCGTGATTTTTGCATGTCTTGAGGAGTTGTTTGGAAGTCCACACACAGATACATATTAACAGTTTTCCTCCTCTTTCCCTGCCTTTTCTTAATGAATCCATTACGAAAATTAAATGCCTTGTCTGGGAAAAGTTTTGCTGCTTAGAACTTGAGTTCTTGGAGAAAATTCAAGATTTTCTTCAGTGCACAATTCTCTCAAATCTGGTGGGAATCAGCAGTCTCACTGTTGTGTATCAGTAAAAAAAAAAAAACCCTAACAAACAATTTTGATAGACCCTGGGACTCCTTCTGTCAAAAATACAGGGGAGGTTACATTAAGATTTGTTTCATATAACATGCATTTGTCACTACAGTGGCACTGGTCTTCATTCACACAAACACAGAAGTTCACTAAAAAATCCCTTATTAGAGGGACATTGATGAAAGCTATTAAGTCTTTAATCACTGAAGATAATTTTGATACTAGAGAAACCCTTCACAATGAAGTAAACCTGACAGTGGTCTCAGTCAGCTGAAGTGATCCTTCTTATAGTGCCTTGACCCTTAACACTAACAGCATCTCCTACGTACCACACTATTTAAAAAAAAAAAAGAATAATGCTTTTTAGGCACGGAAACCAAACCTGACTGAAAGACTAGAAAGGTGTTTTTAAAAAACAAACAATAAACATAAAAAACCCTAACTTCCCCCCCACATCCCAGAATGGTATGAAATGCTGGAATGACTAAGTAACATGCAGAAATAAGACCTTGTAGAAAAGCTTTTTTCAGTGGCTGAAATGAGGGCCTCTGCATACAATCACTGTTACACTTAGTTCTCATTACATATCCCTAGGAATCATGTAAATCAGGACCTGCAATTAACAGCCAAAACATAGTTCTGTCTAGATGTGGCACTGAGCAAATTACTGAACCTGGAATCCTTAAGCACAAGATCCAACAGAATGCTGCCCCTCTCTTCTCTACAGCAAGGGGTAATATGACAGCTTTATGTAGTGATGCCACATTCCAGACATTACTCTTATCATGATATCAAATACCAGGTACAGGAAAAGGAGAAATGGCCCATGGCATGAAGTGGCCAGGCTGTGACTGATTGCCTCTTTAGTGGAAGCAGGAGTACCTGTTGAGAGATAATCAGCTGAAGGACAAACCCTGACATTTGGAGGAAGTTTGTTTTACCATTGAGCAAACTTCATGTTCTCCCCAAAAAAATAAGCAATGAAAACAAATACATTTTTCACTTCTTCGTGGCTGTTTCAGTACCCCAGGTATAATGGGCTTTTCTCATTACAGGAATTTTGGCCAGATCAAATACAAATCCTCCAGGGTTTCTGCATCTTCCTCCTTTGCCTCGGACAGTGTATTGTAGTAGAAAAGGAAACAGGAGTTTATGAAAAACAGTTTCAGAAAAAGGAAAATACTCCAACAAATTAGTTTTGAATTCACAAAATAAATGCTTTTACAAAAAAAAAACCCCAAACTTAAAAAGTTAAAAAATTATTCACAGTAACTGGAAACAAATTCTTCATCTTCAGATGGAGCTACAGTAAAGACTCAAAACAGCACAATGTAAGTAGGGTAAAAAAATGAAGAATACCTTATTTTATGTGTGAAATACCACGTAACTTATGTAGTGACTTTGATCTTTATGCACAAAATTCCACACATCTACGTCTTCACATTTGTCTTAAAATGCAGTAGTGCAGTGCTTCCCAGCCATGAGAACACCAGATGGCAGCTGCCACAGCGAAATTCAAGAGTACTGTGTCAGCTGCAGCTCCATCTGCAGCACTGCAGAAGCCCAGGCACTTTGGCAGAGTACAAGAAACCCTTTAATATGCAGCTGATGTTGTAATTCCAGCCAGTTGTCATCCACACGGACCTTGTGTCTTTGAAAGACATAACATTTTTCATCTTCTTTAAAATGAGGCATCCGAGCTCAGCAGTAGCTGTGGCAATGAATTCCACTAGCTAGCTATGTTCTGCAAAAGTGCCAGCCAGCCAGAAATGACCTTTCTGCACATTCCAATCCCCAAAGAATTAACCTGATTGCAAAGACCACTTAAGGAAGTAGGAACACTTCAGTCCATCCCCTTGAAAAAAAGGGTAATGCTGCTTGCATAATTCTGAAGATGCAGGAAAGCATCCACTGTGGCTACACTAAATGTTCACAGTCAAAAGCCCTTTGTCCCACCAAGGATGTGATTACTACATTTTGTAAGACCTATTTTAAACAAGCAGGCAAGCAAATCAGAATGTACTAAAATATGAGCTAAAAAAGGTAGCTGTTATGCTACCCCTCTATTTTAAATCTTTCAATCACTGCATACTCTGAGATTTTCTTCTGATACTGTCTTAGAAGATGCAAACATACCTAATTCCCTTGAGGACAAGACAGCAACAGGGTTCAGCACTTACTCAGGAATTACTTATCTTTCACAATAACAGAAGTGTGCAAAATCGATTAGAAGGCACAGAATTTATATGGGTGTGTTCTATTTGATACCAATTTTTCAGCTGTGTCTCTCTTGGGATCTTTCTTAAGTATTGCTTTAATACCATTTTTTTAAACTATTTTTTGTTGTTGTTAAAGAAGGCCCCTTATGAGGGTACATTTGGCATAGAAGACTCAATTTACTGCAATGCATCCTTCCAGGCTTTCCATTCTAACATTCTAACTTTCCATTCTGACATTCTAATTTCCATTTCCAGGCTAACCATTTTTCCACTCATCTTTCCTGAATCTTCCTTTCAGTTACTAAAATTAAATTTCTTTTCCCCTGAAAAGATGAAACTTTAAGGTGAATACGAGAGATCCTTTTTCTAACAGGACAGGAGCATATCAAAGTACATGACAGGTTAGTGTACTTCATAGGGTACTACAGGAAAATGCTGACTATAGCTGTTTTTTAATTCAGTGTAGAGATCCTGAGCAGATTTGCTGTCAGTCACAAGATGAATTCAAAGAAAAGACTTCAACACTGCAGAGTTATATCTGGATTCCCACTTATGGAACTGAGATCAGAATCCCATTGTCACCCTATTGCAAGTCACAATGAAGCACAAACTGCCTGATCAGCTGGAGGGCACTGCTGTGTTCTTGGAAACACAAGGCTCACTGTCATTTGGGAACAGTGGCCAAGCCTTGAGTGGCTTGGTGTCATTAAAGGCTAAAGTCTTCTGCGACTGCAGGCTTAGTATTCTGTTGCACTTAGGAAACCAAGCACATAATAAGAAACAAAAGAAAAAGAAAACAACATTCCAGCTAACAATACAGATTCATTTCAATACAACTCATCTGGGCCCCAGGGACCTGAATTACAGTAAAGCTTTAGCAGCAGAGACACAGTCTGTCATTGTTTGTGGCTGAAGAGGCTCTTATCCCTAATGAAGGCGCTAGAATTAATATGAAGTTGATTCTTCTTTTTCTTAATAATCCATGTCACTCAGATGAGATTCCCAGCAGCATATTAAGGCTTAAGAACACTGACAGTAGTGGAATAATTTGTGAAAAGTAGATGTGGTTCCCAGCTTTACCACTTTCATGGATTAACAAGCAGGCTCAGTCCATGAGGGTTGTCGTGTTCTTTAACTCTGCAGTGAGAAGCAAATTAGATTTCACTTTCTTCAGTGGGTAGCTTTTTAGTGACACAATCTGGCTGTCATCTCTTTCTGTAAAACAAGAAATGGAGATAAGAAGAAAATGGCATTAGTTGTAAAAAGTGCATACAGCTCTTTCTAGTTAACACTTCTGGATGTCTGCAAACTTATGAGGTCTTCATGACACCATGGCTCTGCTCCTCTCTGTCACTTTCAAGGACAATGAATATAACATGCAGTTAGCATGCAGCATTTTGTAATTTTTGACAGCTTTAATATCCTACTAGTTCCCTAACCCTGTCAAGTAGATGGTAATGCACCCCACAAAAAAACCAAAAAACAAAACCAAAAAACAAAAAAAAATCATCTACAAAAAAGCAAGAAACCTTATAACTTATTGTAAGAAAAAGGATCCCCATGCTGTAGCTAACAGGAAGCAGAGAGATATATTCTTTGCCTCCTTTTGCTTTCCTACACATGGTCACAAAGGGCATGTGGACACTACCCCCCTTTATGACTTGTCCAGAGCCTTTGGTATTTGTATCTAGGATGGGTCTTGGACCATTCACAGACTCCATTAGGAACAGGGGTTTGGGATCCATATAAAATTTTATTTTATCTGACTTACAGTCACTCTGATACAAACTCTCCGGTAAGTGGCTGCTCCATTCTATAAAACTCTTCATATATGTCAGCAGATTTTCTGTCTAACAGCTGCATACATGGGATAAACATGTACAGCTTACTCTCACAGATGAAGAGGTGCTGTATCCAATTGTTGCCATAGCTGTGCAGGGTGTTTGTTTAGTTCCTCTTTCATAGCATCTCCAGATTATAGAGCATTTCCCTTGGAAAATCTATGTAGAGTCACCAGGTTACAAGAAGTTTCCTAAAATCTCCTTATCTTGCTTTGAATAATATGTTATACTTTGTAAGATCATTAATATCTAATGTAAAAGGCTTCCTGACAGTCTTGTAACTACTTACTCTGCTCTTAACAGATCGTTTCTCCACCTAGAATCCTACACAGAACTGTACAGCCTTTTTCCTCTTCCAGGCTTTAATTAGTTTTCATTTCTTGTAGATTCATAAACTGCATTGCACTTGTTATTTTACTGTCATGCATGGAACAGAACAGAATACTGTCATCTACAGCTGTCATAAAGACAAGAGTGATTAGTACAGCAATTTATACAGAAATGTGTGATCTCCACAGTGAGTTGTACAGTAATTTGAACCAGTTGTTGCTTCTCCTCTAATTTGTTAAAGGCAACAAAGGCAAATGTTAATGAAAAAAAATTGTTCTTTTTTCTCCTTAAATAGTCTGGTTCTGTTGATTTTTTTTAAAGTAATCTTTTACTTGTAAAGATTGACAACACTCAATCAATGGATTGTTTCAGTCTAGGAAGAGCAGCTGATCTACCTTACTCAGAGAATCTCCATATATATATAAACAAGAAAGACAGTATTTTACCAGAGGATGAAAAGCAGCAGTTCTCTCTACAGCAATAGGAAGAGTTGAGATGCTAATACAGATAGGACAAAAGCATTTTCAAAACAATTACAGGAACCACGGTGGAGGAATTCCCATTCCATTTCTTCACAGAGCTGGTGAAAAAGCTTTTTCCAGTTTCCATTTTCTGTTAACGTGCCTTCCACAAAGAACACAATCAGCAATGACCCTTTTACTAAGTGGGGTAAGAACTAGCGTAAATGGACTCATAAAAATTAAAGATGGAAAAGCCTATTTGATTAAACTTCTAATGGTTTTGCCACTTTCTGGTTTCACTTACAGTGTATTCTCCAGGGATTTTCCTTGATGGCACATGAACTGCAAGTCTGGTTCACAGTGTTACAAGTGACTAGAACAGTCAGAGTAAGGTACCACGTTGTGGTTACTAAGGACTGATTTGGGCTCAGATTCCACTTAGAATTTAGAAACAGAGGGAAGTCCAAGTGCATGCAGCACACATGCCAGTAGAGCAGAAGAATCACTTGGTATTATAATTATGAAGCAGAGAGTTTCAAATTCCTTTTTTATATCACATCTGACCTGGGCTCTCTATGTCATTTTTTGTGGTTTTCCAACCACGATTGCCTTGTTTACTCTGTTTTTTCCCCTTGTTGTTGTATCCAAGCCAGCTACTTCTCACACATACTGAGCAAGCACAGAGCAATTTCCTATTGACTAGGCAAAATTCACATTAACTCATCAGAACCTCAAACTGAATTACATAATTATGGAAAAGATTTTTTTTCTGTGTCATGTCTTTTGTATTAGCAATGTCACTGGTGTTCATTGTGAAAAAAAGGAAAAGAAGCTAAGCATTTTCTGCTCTTTTAATGTTTTGCAAAATTTAACACATTTGGAGAAATAAACTTTTTCAAAAGCTTCCTCTTCTTGCTCTGTTCTGGACTATTAACTTTAATTCTTTTATCATGTACTGCTAATATCTTTCAAGGACAAACATGGTGCTTATCACAAACTGTGAAATGTGGATTCTTTTGGAGAAGCTCAACTTTGAATTGAACAAGTTATACTTTACATTCATTAGCTAAACTTTGAAACTCCTCACCAGTAGCAGACACCTGTCCTTATGTGCTCACAAATGAGAGATAATTGTGTCAAAGCATGAAATGGCACAGTCATTAATTCATGGCACCAAAAAGACCTCTCAAGAACCTCTGATGAGTTGAAGACACACAGAAAATTATCAGTAGAAAAGCCCTTCTGTCCTCTTGTGTGCTTGGGTTCAGCACAAGTAAAGCAGCTGATTGTGATAAAAATAGTCATAAAGAACATGCAAACCAGAAATTATTTATTCAGAAATTCTGGTGCTGTAATGGATCTTATGACTCTGCTTTTTTTGAGCATCAAAGTTAAGAATCCTGTTTTTCAGCAATATTAAGTCCTGGATTTCTTATTTCTCTCCCAGTTTCTTGTAAGAAATGGAGAAGATGTAAAAGATGGTATTTATTTAGCCATTGGGTTTCTTCTTCAGTTAAAGATCAGATCCATTTGTTCAAAAATTCTTTCAATTTGTACAATATAAAATAAGGCCTGTGGGATATTATCACCATATCTCATTGAAGAGAAAAAACTGGACTCAAAGACCAGGGAACGTGTGGCTTTTTCACATTTTTTTTCCCCCATATTTATTTATTTATTTTAAGAAAAAAAAAATGCTGCTGACTAGTTGGCAGCAGTGACAAGACTTGTCTGAACAGGAACTCTTTTACTAAAGCAAACAACCAAGAGTGAAGAAACATAATTATAACTACTTTAATGTTACCTCAGTAAGTATCTAATTTTAGATAATTTCCTAGCAAGTACTAATTCATTCTACCACTTTGTGATGAGTAATCAAATTTATAGCAACTATAAGCAACAACCTTGTGGAGAAACTACATTATTAGACATATTCATTAGATAGATTCAAAAGTGACTTTTTCATTAGGAAAGGCTGACAGTCAGTTCCATCTAGTAGAGAGCACATTGTGCAATTTTGTAGGAGGACAAAAGCACCTCAGAGAAGGGATGAGAATGGTAGGTGCTAGCTTCTCCAGGCTAAGATGGAATGGAAGATGAAGACGATGAAGAAAATGGAATGGAAAAGCAGAAATTCTAATTTTCACCATAAACATAAAAAAACAGCTAAGCAGGCAAAACAATAATTTGGAAAGAAACAAAGTGAATTAAGAAAGTTACACTTATATTTTAAAATGCTTAAAAAAACTGTCTCCAGAAGAAATCTCAGCCATCCTGATAATTCAGCTGTATTTCATGTCAGTCTACCCTCCTCAAAATGCCAATAATTTGCCATGTTTTGTTAAGCCTGCTACTGGTGATTATTCCATTTTGAGTGCTAAGTGGGGCAACTGCCAGGCAGGCTATGTTTATGGTACTGACATGCCTGAGGGATACAGGATGTCACCCAGAGGGAACTCAACAAGATAAAGAACTGGGTCCATGTGAACCTCATGAGGTTCAACAAGAACAAATGCAACATCCTGCACATAGGTCAGGGTAACCCCCAGCAACACAACAGCCTGGGGGATAAAGGGATTGGGAGCATCCCTGTTGAGAAGGACTTGCACTTTGTGGTGAATGAAATTCTGGACATAAGATGACACTGTAAGCTTGCAGCCAAGAAATCCAACCCTATAATGGGCTGCATCAAAAGAAGTATGAGCAGCAAGTTGAGGGAGATGATTCTGCCCCTCTGCTCTCATGAGACCCCATCTGGAGTACTGCCTCCAGTCCTGGAGTCCTCAGCACAGGAAAGATGTGGAGCTAATGAAGCAGGTCCAGAGGAGTACCACAGAGATGATCAGAGAGATGGAACACCTCTTCTGTGAGGAAGGGCTAAGAAACTTGGGTTCGTTCAGCTTGGATAAGAGAAGGTTCCATGGAGATCTTACTGCAATCTCAATCTTTCAGTATCTAGAGAAGGCTTATAAGAAAGATGGGGACAGACACTTTAGTAAGGCCTGTTGCAGTCAGGCAAGGGGTAATGGTTTTAAAGTAAAAGAGGGTAGACTTCCACTAGATATAAGGAGTAATTTTTTTTCAACAAGGGTGGTAAGACACCAGAACAGGTTTCACAGAGAGGTGGTAAATGCCCCATCGATGAGAGAGATTATCAAGTTGGATGGGGCTCTGAGCAGTGTGATGTAGTTGAAGATGTTGCTGATAATTGCTGGGGAGTTGCTGGGGAATTGCTTGATGACCTTTTAAAGATCCCTTCCAACAGAGACCATTCTGTTATTCTGTGAAAACTACAATGCTGAGGTGACCCATCTCTGGATCTGACTCTGGTAACACAAAGGCTAGCTCTGACACAAGAAAAAAGTGAGTGGTGATAGGAAGGGCAGGATCACAATTTCCATTTCCAGACTGCATTAATCTTGCCATAAAATGGTGTGGAACTATACCGTACATTAATTGTTTGTTGTTGTGTTTGGTGGTTTTTTTTTAATTTTTTTATTTCTTGTTTTTTTAGTAGATTATGTAAGATACTGGCTGAAAAGGCCAACACTACACATTTGGCAGCACTTCTGACATCCTGGATTTCAGCACAAAAATAACTCTTATTTTTCCCCTTGTAATTTTTGGATTTTCAGCTAGATGTGCTTATAAATCTGTCAATTACTAAGGTCATGTGGTGCAGAGTACCCTTCAACAGCACAGAAAGCAGCATATTGTATAATACTA
Organism: Heliangelus exortis; assembly: GCF_036169615.1. Classification (NCBI taxonomy): domain Eukaryota; kingdom Metazoa; phylum Chordata; class Aves; order Apodiformes; family Trochilidae; genus Heliangelus; species Heliangelus exortis. Next base: position 61,969,771 of record NC_092454.1, on the reverse strand, counting down.
GTGCTGGTGAAAAAACAGAACATGAAAATAACCACCTGGGTCTGCAGAGCTAGATTTTTCTCTGAATTTTATGAAAAGATCTGGAGTAATTCTACTGACTGAAAATAAAGTGCCTCAGATTCATGTCAGCATCATCAGGGCACCAGCAGAGCTCTGAATCATAAAATATAGGAAGGTACAGTTATGGTTGTTACACAAATCTCAAGGTGTAATTTCCTGAACACATTTAACTATGAAATTTTGTCACTCATACTGTAGTAAGTTTTTGCAAATGATATATATAAAACTGCTTCCTAGAGGAAAAACACAAGAGGAAAAAAAACGACCAACCAAACAACAAAAAACACCAACCCACCATCAACCAGAGCTTAATGATTAGGTAAACGTACTCATCTTTTTACTTAGTATTCTGCTGGGCCAAGCACTGTAAATACCATTCAGAAATACAGTTTTCTGTAGAGACAATGGGGGGAAACGATTTAAATGTTTACTTGTAAGCACCCTCAAATACTGGATGAAAATGTCAGATGCTAGTCATGCTATAAAGCCAATAAAAGCTTTTACACTGAGAATAAAGGAGAGTGAGGCAAGCAAACCTTACTGGTTTTGCATATCCTGCAGATGAACTCCACTGATATGGAGGCGACTACCAATTCCACCAGCGTTGTATAACTGAGCTCCACCGACTGCCACTACTTCCCTTCCCAGTACTATCCGCTTGCTACCGTGGCTGGTTGTCTCCTTCATCTTAATAAAATCAGCATTTTAACAGTTACAAGAACAGCACGTAAATAATACCCTTCTCTATTCTTCTTCATTCATCTGTAGTTATTACTTGCTGTTCTCGTAAACAAAATGTTTATAGAAAACAACTTCTGAGGAAAAGGCCAGAGCGTTCATATGATGGAACTTATTAACAAACAAGCAAGCAAAAAAAAGTAGTTTTAGAGAATGAGCAAAGCAGATGGCCATATTCTGCTGTCTTTTACCCCTGTCCTCCAGTGCCATCAAAAGTTCCCAAAGTCACATGGGAATCTGCTGTGAGTCTGACTGGTTTGCAGTATATTTTCTGTTATTTCTAAAAGAGCATTAATTGTACTCTTTTGTCTGTGAGACGACGATACATTCGTTAGACAGAAAAATGTAGAAAACCAGCATATACTGGTATCTCTGGCAAACAGATCTGCGCTGAAGAGCTGTGAGAGAAGGACATGTACTCAATCATGTGAATCATTCCTTCCTATTTGTTCATTGCCATGATATGAATGCCAATGAATGATATGAACACAGAACCACAGTTCTGTAACGGGGTGGCCACGAAGAAATGAAATATACTTGGGTTTGCCACCTAGATTTTTTATTAGAACATGGGTTTCAGCAAACATATTGAACATACAAACACTGCACACACTTTCAGGCCCTCAATGACCTTGCAAGATTTGCACAGCAAAAAGACTAAACGTATTTTCTTCTTCCTCCCCACCCCACCTCTCCTCTTTGAGATACAATTTAAGGTTATGTTTGTGTAATGTGCTAATAGTGAGAAAAAGAGCCAGGTCCACACCTACCACAAGTTTAAAAAATTAAATGCATCTTGAGAACTTTGCTTCTTCAGAAGAATTACAGCATGCTCACAGCTCCAAATTTGACACTGGAATCTCAACATATATTAAGTTGTTGTTTGGGTTTTTTTAAACTTAACTCTGACAAGCACAAGGCACAGTGAATATCAGGCAAATAAAAATTCACAGACTTAGAAATCAAAACAAGATACTGCCATACACACAGATGAGTGCTGAGAAGTATGAAGCAGACTTTGTGCATCACCAATTAACTGATCTGACTAAATACTTTGCACTGAGATTCAGTCACAAATCTCTAAGGCCTCTGAATCAGAAGACTCTTACATGACTGAAGAAGTACAGCTGCTGAATTCTTTGCCTCTGTCTCTCTGTCTGACAAGCATCCTCCTGCTGGGGAGGGAAAAATCCACACTTTGTGGTTCAGCTCCTCTCTGGCATTAATTTTACTGGTTTTCAGAAGTTTTAGGTTTTTATTCATCTTGCCTTTTATAGAGGGTTATGTACTGGGTGTAACTGGAAGAGGTTTGGTAGCAGGGGGCTACAGGGATGACCTGTGACTGGCCAGTCACAGATACTCCCAGTAACCCTGAAACTATAGCAAATAACCCATCATCTGTCAAAACTTCAACCACTCAGACAAGCTCATAGTGTCTCCGCTCACAGATATTTTAAAAAGCAGCAGCTGCTAAGAGGAGAGGACATACGGCTGGTAGCACTGTTGGGGATGTGTTTGGAGACACACTGCTGGAAGGGAGTGCCCTGTGCCAGAGGGGCTGAACTAGAGGAACACAAGTAAGAGGCAATACACACATGCCCAATCTCCTGCACTGCCCCTCACCTCACCAGAGCTATTAGGAGTAGCTGAGTGTAAAACAAAGGTCAGCTGAAAGGAAGAGTTTTGTCTTACTGAATTAAGAGTCTGGGGAGGAAAGGGTGTGTACATCAATTACTTTCTTAATTCTCTTTTTTTTGCAGCAATACCCAGACCTGTAATAAAAAGGTTTTTTATCTGTCAGTAAACTAAACAAATTCCCTGGACCAGGTATGTTTCACTCATGATGTGCTTACAAAGTAGTCTTGCATATTACTTAAATCCTGCATGCTTTCAAATCAGTTTTTAGAGAAAAGGGATCACAAGAAGGAAGCAGGAGGCCACTACATCCCATGGCCAGGCTGCCATGTGAACAGTAGGACTCACATTTAAATGAAGAGTCTAAAGAATTTAAATTAAGAGTTTAAAGCACCCTATACAAGCTATCACCTACATGAGGTGAGGGTGGAATACAGGTAATAGGGACCACTCTGCTAAACAGTTTTGACCATGGGAAGAGGGTAAGAAATGAGTTTAGGTGCACTACTGCTGGTGGAAAATAAATCTAGGCACACAGGGAGCCAGCACAAAGCAGATACTATGGCTTAAAATTCAAATCTTACATTTATTTACTGATAGGCTCCTTGGGGAGGCATGCCTTAAAGGTCTTCTGATAGCTCTCACCATGCAGACTGCCTTGTTTGCCTGTTAGCTACAGCAAAGGGCAGATACGCTTTCAAACTTCTTTTCCCCAGTTGGATGTGTGGTTTTTTTTTTAACTCAGGACCACCTGTGGGGTCAGTGACTATGCCCCCTAATAGTGCACTACTCCTTTTGTTTTCCCACATAAGAGAGCTCTACAAAATCTTGTGAATCTGTCAAGTTAGCATAGTGATGGGGATGGGAAAAAGACACACAGCATTTTAAGCTATAGCCCCTCTTTGATCGCAGAAAGAACAACTTAGGCAGCTCCCAAATGGGAGGGGGTACCCTCTTAGACAAATTTGCTTCAATTGACTTTATAACTGCTGCACTGAGTTGCAAAATGCTGATAAAATCCTTTTTAAACAAAGAATGCTAAGTCCTGCACGCTAATACTACTATTCATCTATTGCCTGCTTCCCCAGTAATTCTCCTAGAAGTTATGTTGATAAATCAGTTGTCTTCTTGTTTATTAAAGCGTCAGTCAATTTATTTACTCAGCTCTTGGCCCATTTTCTAATTAAGGGAGACAACGTGGGCTCACTTCCTGCCATGGTGAACACGGGACAGAGGTAGTCCTCAACTACTGCATTAAAATTCAAGATTATTTGTAATGCCTGCTTTTGTTTGGCAATTCCTTCCCTTCTCTCTGATCAGCTGAAAACAAAAATACAGATGTGTTTCTTCAGCATTTTCAGACTGCTGACACCCACCCAAGTCAAGGACAGGAAGATGGAAGCAGGTGGAGCTTTGCCATTTTGCTGACAAGGTGCCTCCTTGTTGCACATGAAACATTTTTCTGGGATACCCTTCATCCCATCCAAGTTAATAATACTACATCATATGGTGAACCCAAGGATAATTTTGAGAAGGAAGGGACTGCTGGAACGCAAGAAGAAAGGACATACCAGTTGGAGCATGTTTCTAGCTTGCTCTGCAGGTGGATTTATGCCACCTCATGCATCACTTTGGCCCCAATCCTTTATCAGTCTGCTAGTGCACGAATACTGCTAAGCAACAACCACAACCTTAAATAATTTTGTGCACTCTGAATTCCAAAACAAGGATCTTGTAAGGGCCTTAAGATTGCCTCTCTTCCTGCCTCTGAGATACACTGCCTTGTATCTTGCCTGTGGCACTTCCTAAGCATTTAACAGCCAGAGCTAACCTAAGATCACTAGTCTGGCAGGGAAGTTCTCTTTTGCAGGCCCTCCTTCTATCCTGTGGGACACATTTAGAGGGCATATTACGTTATCTTATCTAGAAAGACACCACAGATACACTACGAGTTATCAATACCTGCCATACATAGTGTTTTTCAGCAGGCCCTGTGAACTGCTGAAAATATGACAATCCATTTTGTCCCACTTTATAGGCTCTCCTTCAGTCAACTTAAGCATATACATACACTGCACTCGAAAAAGCTCCAAACCTACAGAAAGGCAGGCAAATATCACTCTGTCACACTTTGAGAAATGTTTCATATTAACTATGCTATACACCTCCTTGAAATGTGCCTTTATGTGGAACAACTGAAAACCTGATAGTCCTTGGCAGCTCTCTCTAAGTGACAGTGCTTTTGCACCGGGATTTGGACTATATTATATCCAGAGGTGTCAGCCAACCTTAGCTGTTCTGTGACTCTGTGGAGACAAATAAAACAAACCCCAGTGGTTCTAGCACTTCATCAGTAAGCTGTACTACACAGTATTTTCCAAACTCTGACCCATGAAGAAATGTTGCCCTGATCCCTTTGTAATCTCGCTAAATGCTCACAGTGAGAGTTTGTGTATGAACTGCTTTCTGAATTGAGCCTTACTCTTCCTTGTCTGCCAACACTTTTATTTTAATTCCATATGCAAACAAGAAGCCAATGAACCCCTATTGTCATATGGAAATATTTTCCACCTTATATCTTTCTATACAAAATATATTGCAGTTTTCTCTTTCAGTTGGGTTTACTGAGCATCTTACACATTTTGTCCGTGGACAGAGGCAGGAATTTATCCCTTTAAAATGCCTGTGTTCAACTGTGGACCTTAATGCCAGGAGAAATCCACTGCAATAAGTGTAAGAAAGTCTTGGTGAAGGGATGGGGAAAATTTCCTGGAGCTTGCCCCTAGGCCGCACACTTACCAAAGGCTCTAGTTCTCTGCGGTCTATGAGGTTGAGCTCTGTCACAAAATAATAAAAATGCTTGTAACAGGTATTGACATGGGCCTCAGCCCCCATAAGGAGGATACGGTCGAAGTGATGGATGTAGACGTGAACAAACACCCGAAAAAGCCGGCAGAGTATCTTCTTGCAGATCTGAAGGAAGTTCTTTGGAAAGGGAACACCTGTGAACAGAGAAAGCAGGGTTATCATAACCATCCTGTCATCCTACCAAGACAACAGTTTTAGAGCAAAGTGTAAGCTTATAACTGCAAACTAAGCCTCCTTTCCTATCCAGAAGATCACTTAATTTGTCTGAACACAAGGACCAAAGATAGCCAATTACTTAAGCAATTTTAATGGATCAAGACCAACAGGTACTGGTTCTTTTACCCTGAATAATTTAATGAAGGTACATCGAGTACTCTAAGATTCAGATCTGTGATTTTCTCTGCAGTGCACTGTCCCATTAAGCTTTCCATCCTGGGATGGTGGGTCCCCATACTGATACATGCAGAGTTTGTCCTAGTAGCAATGGACTGATAGAGACTCTGCTGCTCCTCTTACATAACAGTGGCATTTTACCATACTAAATTTAATGATGAGTTTGAAATACCTGACTGAAGGACAGCCCTCTTTGCTTTTACTTTCCTCCCAGTTATGTGCACCAATCTGATTACTCTTGGGGAGGACACAGGAACAGCTCTTCCAAAACACTTTGGAAGCTACACCACTTCGCAGCTGAAAACTCCAAAGCAGAAGCAAAACCAACACTTGCAGACAGACATCCACAATGTGGTACCAGTAACTCTTTCAAAATCACCCTTTGTTACAGACTGATCTTTATTTATCTAATTGTTTACCACTGACCAAAAAGCTGAAGGGTTCATCTCCTTCTGTGATTATACCACAGACATGCCCAACTACAGTGCCATGCTCAAAACTCTACTGCTACTTTGTTTTGACGCTTTTGCTTTCATTTTTTAGGTATAGTTTATATTTTAGTCAGTTTTGAACTACAAATTTAAACTGCTTCTTGTAGCTGTTGCTTCTTCTGAAAAAACAAGACCCAAAAGAACCCCCGACAGCTAACTAGTCTCCTGCTCTCAACAAGAAAATCTTGTATTATTTGCAGAAAGAAGATGAAGATAGTAAATGAACATTATTGCAAGCTTTCTAGTTTTCAGACTTCAGTCTCTTGTTGAATACTGCTGAGCAGTATGGAGAATTAATGGACAAATTGCCCAGTTTCACTGAGGAAGATATAAGGACACACAATAAGAATTTACATACTGAAAACGGACTTTTTAATACAGATTACATAAATTATCAGCTGTGGTTGTACTCAGTCTGGGTCCCATCAACAGAAACATGCACCTTGTTTTGGACTCCCTGGCCAAGGGCTTATTTGGGTATATCCACTGTAGATGTGAACACCTCATGTGAGTGGGGAAGCACCTCAGCATGCAGAAGTGTCCTGCTCAGTGTATCCCTGAACTGCCTCTGCATTTGCCATCACCAAGGTGCAGATAATATGGGAAAATGTTGGGCTTTTTTTGGCCTGTACTGAGTTCAGGCCCTTCTGATATAATTTCAGGCTGCTTTAGAGATGCAGTGCAGCCCTTCTTACTGCAATGTACAACTGGGGATCAGAAGAATAGTTGCATCTATCAAAGCACAATTACTTTATCTCCTTAAGAAATGTTTGCTTTTGTTTATCACGTTCATTCATCTCAATGCTAAAGCTAGTATCAAAGGTCACAAAGGTGATGGCCTAATTGTTCAAGACAAGAATTGAGATATCGCTAAGATACAGAAATTATAACACAGATGTCTTGGTGATATTTGAAACAAACATCCACACAAAAACATAACAGAAACCCCAGCTGCTTATTAACTGGGGTGGGAGGGATCACATTTCAGCTGTCAGGGGACAGCTAAATTCAGGAATTATTACAGCAGCAGTCTGCTTCACAAGTTTTTGTAAAATGTACTCAAACTAAAATTTTAAAAATATACCCAAAAAATTGTTATGTCTTAAAAGAGGGGGAAAGGGTAATAGCAGGCACTTGTCACTCAAAGCTGACTGACTGAACTGAGAGAGAAATTCTTGAAGGCAGTGTATTTTCTGATCCAGAACAGGTATATTCCAAAATGGAAAATAATTAGTTTAATCTTTCATGGGAAGACAAGTGACAGTTACTGATGAATAACACTGTGATGAAGAAACTCATACTTCATCCCTAAGTGGCTAAAACAAGATTAATAAACCAAGCTGACAAATTCTTCAACTGTTTTGTAGGTTTGTTTAACAAAGTGGGGTTTTGCTTTTTTTTTTTTTTAATTTTGCTTTAGGAAAAGCTTTTTCACTGTGAGGGTGGCAGAACACTGGCACAGTCTGCCCAGGGAGGCTGTGGAGTCTCCTCCTCTAGAGACATTCAAACCTCACCTGGACATGTTACTGTGTGACATACACAAGGTGATCCTGCTCTGGCAGGGGGTTTGGACTTGATGATCTTTTGAGGCCCCTTCCAACTCCTAACATTCTGTGATTCTGTTCCCACTTTACAGTTACAGGCATAAGTGGGAACTCAATAGCTGCAGAGCACTGCTTCTTCTGCAAGCAAGGACTTGGATCTGACAGATTTTTAGATGTGCTGAGCAGTCTCAATCTGACAACATGTAAAATAACATAGGAAAAAAACCTGCCAGTGCAGAACAGCCTAGGGTGCACAATAAATATGTATTGCTCCTCACATGCATTAGGTTTTCAGACAAGTTTTGTAGTAGGAACTTCTCTAATTTTGCAAAGCTATCTCTGTTTCATTTACTCTTAAATAAACAGCGAAACATGGCTGCTATCAGATTTATCACCTACATACTAAAGAATCCATTATGACTCTCTAACCTAGCATGCAAAACTGATTTATTACACAGTGTCCTAAATAGTTAGACAGTGCCTTATTGTGCCACTAAAAGCAACTGGCAGCTGTGCAGTGAACAAGACTCCTCAGCCTGCCAGGCTGTCTGTGCATGGAGTACAGAGGAGGATCAGTCCAGCCAGCCTCTAGGTACACATGACCATATGAAGGTGGCTGCAGGACTAGTTTAAACATACACTGTCCTACTCTCTGTGTTCAAAATTAGACAAAAGGAAAGGCAATCTCAAAGAAAAAAGAAGTCTAATGTAACAATACAGACTCTGATCTCAGTTACAGCAGAATTAAACCAAAGTAATGCCATCAAAATTTAAAAAGTCAGAGGAAGGGACTCTAGATTTATATACTGAGGTCAGAATTCAAGCTAATGTTTTGTTCCCACTGCAGTAGCTATAGTTATAAATAAATCAGCTACTGAGTATAATCATTACAAGTGGCTCTTGGGAATGGACTAGCTTAGATTTAGATACTTGACTTGTTAAGGAATCTGTTCTCTATACTTCAGCTCAGCCACAGCAGCCTTTGCTTTCTGCCTCTCCAAGACATCATTTAACATTAGGTCAAGTTTAACTAATCCTTGCCTGGAACTTTCTAGTTGAAAAAGTTTAAAGAGCAAAAAAAAAAGCCAACAAACTTGAATCCACCAAAAGTCCAAGCATTTATTTAAAATTTGGGTTCTTTTTAACAGTGAAAAAAAATTCAATAACAGTGACTGTCTTACTATCTGCAAGATGATACTGTAAACAGACAGAATGTAAAAACAGCAAATTAGATTGCCGAGTTATGGCGATGAAATGGCAAAAAAATCAAAGATGACAACGGAATTTTTGAGCTATCTGCTACTTGCTCCAAAAGTATTTCTGGTTGAGTAAACTGAAGGCTTTGCAGCTGAGCCCTAGTACTGCTGTATGAGAAAAAAGTAAAAGGAGGGTCTTTTTTCTTAACCTGCTGTTCAAAACCCTCCAGCTCCTCATTAGGTCCCAAGGACATGCAAGCAGCTTTCAAACATTCAAGTCGCACATTAAAAGTACCTTTAACTTAGGGTTATACATGCACCTGGGAAACAACTGGGGGGGGAGGTGGGGTAGATGAGCATGGTAAAACTGGTAACAAAGACAACCAGCATGACTGTACCTCTCTGAAGTGTGTTGTGCTGTCAATGATGTACTAACACTCCCCTTGCAGAAAAGCTCACCTATATACCCTGGTGAAAGACGCACCACAGCACCATAAAGGAGCAATGACTTCATTTTCCAATGTCCCCAAATTCCCTTGCATTTAAGATTTTTGCTTCTGTTTGCTTTCTGCTAGAAAAAGCTACTCCTCACAGGTGCAGACTCTCTACCACTTCCAAAATTCAAGCTGTGTGATTCATTTATCAAGTTCTTTCCCATCAGAAAATTGAGGGCTTTCTCCCTTCTGTTTGAAAACAGACTTATACCTACAGCTCTGTGTAGGTAATCAACTTCATTCCCTACATTTTGTTAATTTGCTGTCAGGTGTCAGAGTGAGCATCCAGATGTAACCTGTGCATCACCAGCCACATAGCACGGTGCTAAGGCCAGTCAGGCAACAGACCTGTTGCCTTATTTCTTTGGGTTGAGTATCTCATATACAACACAAGTGCAGACAGTGTCATGGCCCTTCTCTCATGAAACTCTCTGAAAACAGTATTAGGACTGCTATCTGCTTATGAGGCTGGTTACAGTAGCACGGAAAACTATGCTTTCACAAGAAGCAGAAAGATGCAAAATTTAAAGATAAAATAGACTACCATATACCTACACGCTCCTGATACTGCCCTCCTTTTTGCTGCCACATCAGAGAGAGAAGAAAGACAAACACTCTTGAGATTATATGGCTTCCTAAGCAAAATTATTTCCTTTTTTAAAGACAGACTGCTGCTAACAGTATTGCTCTTGAGAGAATGAATCAGCAGGCAGGCCCACCATCAAATTTTCAGGAAAGGTACTTGTGTGCTACTCTGGAGACAACTCTAAATGGAACAGATTGGAAAGCAGAGGATTTGCACTACATTTACTATTAAAGGAGAGGCCAATGATGCTTGGATTTACAAGGCACTCAAAGCCTAGTGTTGCCCAAGCAAAGGAGCTACTATAATTTAAACCCAATTATACACGATATATCACGAATAGATATTTTCTGTCTCTTTGGATGCTTAGGGCTCCATCTGGTACATGGAAATCAAGAGAAGCATTACCACTACTTTAATGAAAATTAGTCTGGAAAATCAATGAGCAAGATAATATCCTATTTCTTTTAAAGCATCTTGATGCTTGATCACAAAGCACTTTAATTTAAGATCCTCAGGGCATCTAGGAAGATGTATCCCAAGCTTACAACCCTGGACTTCAGGTCTGCAGACTTTGATTGCTTCAGGGATCTGCTGACCAAAGTACTGTGGGACAAAGCCCTAGAGGGAAGGGGGGCCCAGGACAGCTGGTTAGTATTCAAGGATCACCTTCTCTGTGTCCAGGAGCAAAGCGTACTGATAAAGAGGAAGGCAGGAAAGAATGCTAAGAGACTTGCCTGGATGAACAAGGAGCTCCTGGACACACTATCACACAAAAAGAAACTTTACAAGGAATGGGAGGACATCTAGAATGGGGGGCATATAAGGAAGTGATCTGAGCAGCAGGAGACCTGGATAGAAAAGCCAAAGCTCAAACAGAACTAAATCTAGCCAGGGAGATCAAGGGGAATAGCAAATTTTTTTTTTTATTAACAGCAAAAGGAAGACTAGGGAAGGTGCGGGCCCCCTCAGAAATTAAACAAGTGAACTAGTGACAAATGTTATGGGAAGGCTAAGGTATTCAATGACTTCTTTACCTCAGTCTCCACTAGCAAGGGCTCCAGCCACACTCCTGAAGTCACAAAAGACAATGGCAAGGGCTGGAAGGAAGAACTGCCAATTTAAAGTGAAGATCAGGTTCCTGACTATCTGAAGATCCTGAAAGTGACAAGTCCATGGGACCCAATGGGATACACCCACAGGTACTGAGGGAACTGACAGAGGTGGTTGCTAAGCTTCTGTCTGTTATATTCCAAAAGTCATGTCAGTCTGGGAAAGCCCTCATTGACTGGAAAAGGTGAAACATAACCCCATTTTCAAAAAGGGAAAAAGGAAGACCCAAGGAACTATAGGCTTGTCAGTATCACCTCTGTACCTGGTAAGATCATGGAGCAGATCTTCCTGGAGGCACCGCTGGAGCAGAAGAATAATGAAGAGGTAGTGGGTATAATTCACATGGCTTCATCAAATCATGCCTGACAAACCTCATGGCCTTCTATGAAAAGGTCACAACATCAATAGACAAGGGAAAAGCAACCAACATCATCTACCTGGACCTGAGCCCCACATGACATCCTGGTCTCCAAGCTGGTAAAACATGGGTTTGACAGATGGACCACTCAGTGGATTAAGAACTGGCTTGATGGCCACCCCCAAAGAGTGGCTGTCAATGAGTATATGTCCAAGTGGAGGCCAGTGAGAAGTGGAGTCCCTCAAGGATCAGTGTTGGGACCAGTCCTGTTTAACATCTCTGTTGGTGACATGGATGGTGGCATTGAGTGCACCCACAGCAAGTTCTCTGATGACACCAAGCTGTGTGGTGTGGTTGACCCACTGGAGAACAGGGATGCCACCCAGAGGGACCTTGGCAGGCTGGAGAGGTGGGCCCATGCCAACCTCATGAAGTTCAACAAGATCAAGTGCAAGGTCCTGCATCTGGGTCAAGGCAATCCCAAGCACTGATAGAGGCTGGGCAGGGACTGGCTTGAGAGCACCATGAGGAAAAAGACTTGGGGGTGCTGATGGATGAGAAGGTCAACATGAGCCATCAGTGTACAACTGCAGACCAGAAAGCCAACCAGATCCTTGGCTGCATCAAGAGAAGTGTGGCCAGCAGGTCAAGGGAGGTGATTCTCCTGCTCTGCTTTGCTCTCCTGAGACCCCACCTGGAGTCCTGTGTCCAGTTCTGGAGCCCCTGTTACAAGAAAGACATGGATGTGCTGGAGTGTGTCCAGAGAAGGGCCATGAGGATGATCAGAGGGCTGGAGCACCTCTCCTGTGGGGACAGACTGGGAGAGCTGGGGTTGTTCAGTCTGGAGAGGAGAAGGCTCCAAGAAGACCTTATTGTAGCCTTCAGTATCTGAAGGGGCTACAAGAAAGCTGGGGAGGGACTTGTTAGGATGGCAGGTAGTGATAGGACATGGGAGAATGGATCCAAACTAGAGGAGGGAAGATTTAGATTAGAAGTTAGGAAGAAGTTCTTCACCATGAGGGTGGTGAGAGACTGGCACAGGTTGCCCAGAGAAGTAGTGTAATCCCCATCTCTTGAGGTTTCTAAGGCCAGGTTGGACAGGGCTCTGAGCAACCTGATCTAGTGGGAGGTGTCCCTGCCCATGGCAGGGGTGTTGGAACAAGGTGATCTTAAAGGTCTCTTCCAACCCTAAAAATACTATGATTCCATGATCTTTAAGCTGAACAGCATACTATTATTTTAATGTCACTAGCAAAGGACAGCTACAGAAACATTTCAGAAGGTGAATTAACTTGACCTCATCCAACTAATTTTGTAAGAGTCATGTGCTAATAAAAGTTTTGAATGAAAATAAATAACTGAAAATCAAATGCACTACAGGACAAAAGCCTCTCGGATTTCATTTCCCGTACTCCAAATCTGTACACAAAGCTAAGGGCTCACGTAAAGATTGAAAGCAGTTTTGGAATCACTGACACTACCTTCTTCTGGATCCAGCAATGAACTGCTGTGTAATACAAGAAAAATCACTTATCAGAATTTCCTACCTGAATTCAAACATTATTTAGACCACCTTGAATATCTGAGCTCTGGTCTCCTATTTGACTAATGAAATAGTAACATCTACCTTGATTTATAGGGCTATTCAACAATCAGATTTTTAAAGAAAACATAAAAAAAAGCCCTAAAACTCCACGAGAAAGGCAGCCATGGTATATAACTCATTTTAAAGCAAATAAATTCTATCATTTCAATGTATCATTTCAATGCCCAAATATTAATTGGTGCTTTTCTAAAAGCTCTGATATCATCCACGCTATACTTTGGAAGTGTCTCTGTTGCTGAGTACTACAGCTTGAAGCTTTAGGGATTTGCTTATTAGAGAGCTGAATTCTTTCTATCAAGCCTGATTAGATCTGATGCTCTAAAAACAACAATTACCATTATTTCACCATGCTAATGTTGACTGTATACACTTACTGTTAAACTATAAATTTTCTCAGTTCAACTGACTTCTACTTCTTAAAAGTACTTCTTTCTATATGCTGATGGGTGTTTTGTGTTTCAAAGTGAAGCTGTTCATTGTCCTTCCTTTCCTTTCCAACTATTAAAAGGCTTTGATTATTTCCTTCTTGATTGTCTCTGATTCCAGATGTCTTGGCAGCCTTCATTTCGTTCCTCATGAGCCAAAGTGCCACTGATTCACAATACGAGAAGTCTCCACTGTATATTTTCCAGACTATGAAAGGGCACAGCAGTCTTGGTGTTCCCCAGACATGTGACTCACTGTGAGACAGACAGAAAGAAAGGAATCTTCTGCAGCAGCACTGTTGGTAAAGTGCTGTGATACTCCATACTGTGTTGCTGAGATACTCCAATCTTTTGTCACATCTTTCCTAAGCTCTGACTTTGCCATTTTTCTGCTCAGTCATACAAAACAGTCACCCACCAGGCACCATATTCCAAGGATTCTAAGCATTGCTCAGAGGATTTTCCAAGTAAAGCAAAACTTCTGGAAAGGGAGACTACAGAGATTTGTGTTTTAGGAAGTTTCTGTATCACTTTGCATGCGGAGGCACTAGCTACTGTGGTGCCTCATCTGCTAGAGAACATCTTCTGTCAGTCTTCAGGGAAAATGGAACAAATTAGGCCTTGTCTTTGTGGTTTTCTGTACTTCAAAACAATTCTTTGAGGATAGATGTATAACCACAATACTTCAGGTCTTATGTGGACGGTGTCAAACACTGAAAATTATTTTGTATTTCCACAGTCCATATGCTGCACATATAAGTTTTGTGGCACACGACCTACCATAAGCAAATAATTTTTACTATAAGAGTCATTCATCCCTATGACACAGACCATACAGCAGCCCAAGAATGACTGTCAGTCTGCAAAGCCTTTCTCTGGGGACCCTGTCATTAATGTGATTTACAGCAGGGAACATGTTTTGGGAGTATTATAGAACAACTGGCTAACACGAACAATTGTATGGTCAAAACCCATTTTCTAACAGGAAAACACTTACTTAAAAAAGTCATGGTCATTAAAGGATTATAAAAACTGATGAAACATGTTTTACAGAAGTATCCCTAACTAGTATTTGTGTCCACTCTCAAACCATTTAATAGAGTATTTTTAGCTTTATCACTGTCACATGCTATCTGGCATCAGCAGAACATGATTAGTTTCACATGATAAAAAGCAATGAGGTATGTTACATGATGGTGAGATAAGGTGAAGTAAGGTCCATTCTTGTTATTGCATGTTTTGATCAAAGCTCCTGATACTCTTCAGCACACAAGTATCAGTAAAAACTACAAGGATGCTTTGAATGACCACAAAGTATTACTACTGAGCAAAAATAACTGCTGGGTTGAATACAGAGGAATTCTGATAGAACAGGTGTGAATCTGACCCTAAATTTAAGGTCAGTGAATGTGGACCAGCTGACTTAATGACTTCTAGTAAATACTGACTTGTACATGAACCCAGAGTTTTTTGCAGGCAGAGCTTTAGCAGTGTGAAAAAGAAAGAAAGAAAGAAAAAAAGTTAAGATCAAATAATTTAAGGGTCAACTTTAGACCCACTCTCCACTTTATTAGTCTCCATTACTTTTTTGCTAAGCCAACGCTAGGCT
Organism: Heliangelus exortis; assembly: GCF_036169615.1. Taxonomy (NCBI): domain Eukaryota; kingdom Metazoa; phylum Chordata; class Aves; order Apodiformes; family Trochilidae; genus Heliangelus; species Heliangelus exortis. The sequence continues at coordinate 61,954,658 of NC_092454.1, read as the reverse complement.
TGTTTTACCTGAACAGTGACCAGCAACTGTGAATCAATCCTGTGTGGTGACAGTAGGTAGGCATGACAAAAGATACTAGAAAATTCTCCTCCATTACAGAGATGATGATTTAAACCTGTTTTCAAGTGATCTGCGCTGCTTGGGACAAAGGGATAGTGGAAAAGGTGGTGGTTTGAGCATAATATAGAAAAGTGTAATAAAGAAAATAATTACTATATAGAATAATATATAAATATTATATAGATATATTATATAAATATAAATATATAAATATATAAAAATTATATATATAGATATATTATATAAATATAGAATAATATATATAAAATAATTACTATATAGTAATATAAAAAAGCAAAGTAAGAAAATTACTGGTGCAAAGACCAGGCTCTGCTTTGCTCTCCTCCTCTACCTCCCAAGCAACCTTGTAAATTTGTGTTCAGGGTTGCATCAACTCATATTTTCCAAAAAACATGAGACTTGTTCTTTCTGCTTTATGCCTGACCTCTGTTAGGGTACCAGGCTTTTCATTGTCCTTAAGAATTAATGCAGCCAAGGACTACCTTCTTCAAAGTCATGTCAGAGATGAGAATCAAGTAGTTTCTTCTAGGTACTGAATACCTAAGGCATCAAGGATTGATAGTGCCCTGTGTGAGGGACTACAGGGGCTCACTTACCACAGAAATGGTGAACTGAATAACCACAAAGTTAAAGGGGAGCCACACAGACTGTGAAATAAACTTCTTTCAGAACAACCATCATTGTCCTCATCTTTCATTTTTTGGTATGGCCTTTTCCAGCGTAAACACACGCAAACACAATCATGAAGAAAAGATAAACCATGAGATGCAGCCATCTGGACAAGGGCTAATCACATCATGTGCAGCACTACCAGTGAATGTCCAGATGAAAACAGTGGTCAAACTGATCTCAAACATAAAAATCAATTTTAGCAGGGACCATGCTAAACAACCTTTCCCTGGGAAAATTCTCCCATAATTTTTTGCTTCTCTTTTGTTTGTCTAAGCATGGAAGCTCCTGGAGGCAGAGTACTTCTACACAACCAGACACAGAATTATTGATGTACTACTGATGTTGGTTATTAATTCAAAAGAAGCAAATTTTTGGGGGGAATATCACATAAAAGAGAACAAAGACATACACAGAACAAAAGCAGAGCTTACACTAACACTGATACATCAAGAATTAGAGAAAAACATGTCCCATACAGTCAACAGTCCGTCCTTGAGACATAAGCCTGCAAGAGAGATGAAAGGGATGGAAACAAGTACTTTCCACAACTTAATTTGGTTATAGTCTTGAGCACTAGGTAGACAACACTGACTAACTGGACTCACTGTATTAACATGTCATCAGCATATTATTGTCCTATTAGCATAATAAAATACCCACCCATATGCTACAGGCACTCCTACTAATTAAAAAAGCCCTATTCTTCAAGGGGGTGAAATCTCTTCTTCATGGTGAAATCTTTAAGCACTAGAAGCAAATAACTAATTAACCCCTCATATATAGGAGTGTTTGAATATAGTTAAAGTACTTTTATATGTTTCTGTGTATAAAAGTAGCCCCTTTGTTTCAGGAAGCTGAGCTAGCTTTGTGGAATATCACCTACCTCCCCCTTCTGGGCAGAAATGGAAATTAAAGCAAGTATCTTGTGTGTTTGGTCCCAGGTGAGGGACCCTGTTTTTGGGGCAACATAGGGACCACCGTGAATCTTCTAAGCTCTTCTGAGCTTAAATAGTAACTTAAATTTGGCAAAATAAAAAAAAGGCAAAAAGAAGCCACTAAGAAATCTCGTACTTGTGAATCTTACTTTTTGCTTTGGTTCCAAAAAAAGAACACACAATGTCACTGTGACCCATAAATGCTACAAATCATCTGCACTGCAGGATATGAGACAAAGTCTGTTTTACAAGGTTTTAAATAGGGAGCTGTTCTCTTTGTAGGGGGCCTACAAGAAAGCTGGGGTAGGACTTTTTGCACAGGTATGCAGTGAGAGGACAAGGAGCAGCGGCTTCAAACTTGATGAGGAAAGATTTAGATTAGCTATTTGGAAGAAATTCTTTGCTGTGAGGATGGTAAGAGACTGGAAGAGGTTGCACAGGGATGTTGTGGCTGCTTTCTCCCTTGAAGTGTTCAAGGCCAGGTTGCTCTGAGCAACCTGATCTAGTGGGAGGTGGCCTTGCCCATGGCACAGGGGTTGGAACAAGTTGATCTTTAAGGTCCCTTCAATCCCAAGCAATTCTATGATTTTATGATTCTGTGATTGTTCATCAGGGAAAGAAATGCACACAACACTGGAATGCAGGCTACTCCATTCACACAAACTCACTTTTCAAGGCAAAGTACGTGGAAGGTATCGGATTTCCCACAACTTTTAAGCTGGCCACAAGCTCAACCCTAGTATGCCATAGACTTAACATACTACTGACATCAGTTATGCTGTGAAGGTATCTAAAAAGAAGCCACATGTTCATTCACAGCAGAAGCTGTGGTTGTGGAGTTGCAGATATTCCAAGAGACCAATTCAAGTACTGTCTCACAGTGTATTCAAGCAGAATGAGCTGGAGAGCTAAATTTCTAAAGGACAAAGGACCTGGCAGCTACAGCACAGATCACTCCAGTTCCCATGTATTTTCTATTATTATCAAGACTGGACTGAAGAATGGGTTGATTTACACGTCTGAGCTGGATGTAGACGTATGTGTTTCTCAACTGGCAAATCTAGCATCAGATGGAGGGGGCACCCTGGAGAAGACAGCTGGGGAGGATAGCTTTGAGAGCAGTCATCTGTCGATCAATAATGAATGGGCTTGAGGATGGTCCACACTGCTCCTAAACTTTAGTTCTTATGCTTGTATATTTTAATCAAACTTCTTTGATGGTACTCTTGAAGTGTACTAGCTTTGTATTCATCTGCCAGCTTGGTTTATGTATAAGTATCTGCTACAACCTATCCCACAGACCAGGAAAAAGGGGATAGAAGGAGGAAACTCTGACATATAATCTGCTTGTAAAATATCAACCTGATATTTTCCAGGCACATTTATTTTAAGACACAAAACACTCAAAGAGAACAGCTGTACTGCTGCTGCTATAACACAAATACATGCACAGAATTCACCCAAGTTTAATAGTTAGAGGAAAGCTACAGCCATACAACAGTATGTGTCTTACAGAATTTTCATGATTTGATTTGCACAAGAGATTACCTCAGAGCTCTTAGCAAGAACATCCATGTTCTGATAGAAGAACAAAGTAATGGAAGCAACAGTGAAAATAAGATAAGCTTTACAAAACAAAATTATTTAGCCCAAAACCAGTATTGGTTTCAAGAAGAAAGGATTGGTTAGAATTTACAACAGTCTTCAGTTGGTAGCCCAGAGCTATATGCACCCACTACTGGGTGACTGAAGAACCTGTTAATAGCCAGCAATCTGAACCCTCCAATCACCCCCAGGCAAAGCTTTGCTTTAAAATAAATGAAACAAACCAGCTGTAGAGATTTTTGTAAGGCTAGTATTCATGAAGCAGTGGCAGTTCCTGCTGCAGTTGTAATGGCTGCAAAGAATGTAGGAAAAGTATATGCAGCAAACCACTTTCCTTGCACTCTAGGCATCTCCTCATGCTTTGGAAGAGCAGTAAGACAGGGAAAATTGCATGGCAAAGTCAGTGATGTCAAACTCTCTCCCCACATTTGTACCATCTGTTTTGTAAAGTTGCCTTCTGATCTTTGCCAGCTACCAAAAGTTTTTAAGTTAAGAATGGATCAGGCAGTGTATTTGCAAAGACACCTAAATTTTAAGCCCCAGGCTTCAAACAGTTTACAAGTAGGTTTTCATTTTGATGAGCCATAACTAGGCTATTCAATTACAGTAACTTAATAGTCTTTGAAATCCTTCTTTACAAAAATTCTCATAGCTTAGAAGTGATTTTGTACTTCCTTTAAATGCCAAATTGCAGCTTCTTAAACTGATTAGTCAGTTTCAGACCAGTTTAGCTCTTGTTCCTGAAGCAGGCTGTCTGTATTGATATTAGAATTAAGAACCACAGGACAGTTCAGGCTAGCACAAATTCAGGGAGATCTGCATCCCAGCTTTCTGCTCTATACAGCCATCAGATCAGATCAGGTTGCTTAGGGCTTTACTCAGCATGGTCTTGAAAACTCCAAAGGGCAGAGGCAGCACAACCTCTCTGGGCCCCCTCTCAACCGCTTCATTGGCCTTACGGGGACTTCGTTAAGTCAAGTCAGAAAAGAAGTTCATGTTCTTGTTTATTTCAGCAGAACTCTGCCTTCTAACTGTTTTCTCATTTCAAACTGTGGACCTGATGAACAAATAAAGTGGTGAAGTTCCCTGACCTGTGTTATGTTGGAAGTCAGGTTAGAATAAATGAAATACTCCCCTGTGGCCTTAAGTATTTGGATCTGTTTCTAAGTGACTCTTAGAACAGAAAAAAACCCCACAAACAACCAACATTCCATTCAATGAAAATCCAAATAAAAAACAATTACTCCACAGTTGAGGCTACAATAAGGAGAAAATATCTATGCAACTGAATTTGTCATGTTTGGGAATCAGGTTCTAAAGAGAGCACAGCAGTGGAGAACTGTTTGCTTTCTATATGATACTGGGGGTCTGCTACAGGCCACATGACAAGGAAGACCAAATGGCATCCTGTGATCCTGTGATCAGCGACCCTGAGATAGTGAAGTGGAAGATCCTTTGAGAAGTAAGGAGGTGCACAGCAAGCTCTCCAGCCTGGACTTCAAAAGAGCAGACTTCAGCCTCTTCAGGGATCTGACTTGTAGGCTACCATGGGATAAAGTTCTAGAGAGAAAAGGAGCTCAAGAAAGCTTCAGTTTCTCCAAGCTCAGGAGTGATGCCTCTCAACAAAGAGGAAGTCAGACAAAAATGCCAGGGCACTTACATGGATGAACAAGGAGCTCCTGGACAAACTCAGACATAAAAGGGAAGCCTACACAGGGTAGAAACCAGAGCATTTAGCCTGGAAGGTATACGGAGAAACTGAGCAGCCAGAGATCAGGTTAAGAAAGCTAATGCCCTGATAAAATTAAATCCGGACAAGGTCAAAGGTAAGAAGAAAAGTTTCTGTAAGTATGCTGGTGATAAGAAAGGATGAGAACTAAGGGAACTGTGGGCACTCTGGATTAAACAGGAGACCTGGCTACCTGGGATATAGAGAAAGCTGAGGAACTCCATGACATTTTTGCCTCAGTCTTCACTATTGAAGCACTTTTGAGCACTATTGAGTGCTCAAGCCACACAACCAAAGTTGCTGAAGAAGGCAAAGGCAGGGACCAGGAGAAGGAAGATTTGCCAGCTATAGAGGTTTGATCTGCCCACACTGCATTCAAGACCATCTAAGGAACCTTAAGGTGCTTAAGTCCACTGGATCTCATGAAATGGTCCTGAGTGAACTGGTGGATGAAACTGCTATGTTTTCCATCATACTTGAGAAATTTTGGCAGTCTGGTGAAGTTCTCACCAACTGGCAATGGGAAAATATAAACCACATTAAAAAAAAAAAAAAAAAAAAAAAAAAGAAAAGAAAACGCAGGGAACCATAAGGCAGTCAGTCTCACCTCTGTGCCTGGCAAGATCATGGAGTACATACTCCTAGAAACTATGCTAATGTACATGGAAAATAAGGAGGTCATTGGTGACAGCCAATGTGGCTTCACCAAGAGCAAATCATGCCTGACAAATCTGGTGGCCGTCTATGACAGGGCTACAGTGCTGGTGGATATAGGAAGAGCAACTGATGCCATCTACCTGGAATTCTGCAAAGCATTCAACACTGTCCTACACAACATCCTGGCCTCTAAATTGGAGAGACATGGATTTGATGGATGAACCACATGCTGGCTGGCTGCACTCGAAGAGTTGCAGTCAGCAGCTTGATGTCCAAGTGGAGACCAGTAATGAGTGGTGTCCATCAAGGGTTAGTACTGGGACTAGTGCAGTTTAACATCTTTGCCAGAGACATGGACAGTGAAATTCAGTGCGCCCTCATCACGTCTGCTGATGACAGCAAGCTGTGTAGTGTGGTCAACATGCTGGAAGGAAGGTATGCCATCCAGAGGGACCTTTACAGGCTTAATATTTGGGCTCATAAAAAACACATGAAGTTCAACAAGGCCAAGTGCAAGGTCCTGCACATGGGTCAGGGCAATCCCAAGCACAAATACAGGCTGTGTTGAGAATGGATGGGAGAGCAGCCCTGAGAAGAACTTGGGTGTTGGTTGATGAGAGGAAGAAAATGAGCTGACAATGTGGTCTTGCAGACCAGAATGCCAACCATATCCTGGGCTGCATCAAAAGAATTATGTCCAGCAGGTCAAGGGAGATGATTCTACCCCTCTATTCAACTCCCATGAGAATCCATCTGGAGTACTCTGTCCAGTTCTGGAGTTCCCAGCACAAGAAAGACACAAAGATGTTGAAGCAAGTACAGAGGAGGGCCACAAAGATGATCAGAAGGCTGAAGGACTTCAATGAAAACAAGCTGAGAGAACTGAGGCTGTTCATCCTGGGGAAGAGAAGGCTCTGGGGACTATTTACAACTTTCCAGTACCTGGAGAGGGTCTACAAGAAAGCTGGAGAGGGATTTTTACAAGGAGATGGAGTGAAAGGACAGAGGGAAGTAAGTTTAAAATGAAAGAAGGTAGACTAATCTTAGATATTAGGAATAAATTCTTCACTATGAGATGTTGGAAGAGGTTTCCCAGGGAGGTTTTGGATGCCCTCATCCTGGAAGTGTTCATGGCTAGGCTGGATGGGGCTTTGAGCAACCTGGTCTTTTGGGAAGTGTCCCAGCACATGGCAGGAGGGTTGGAACTAGATGATCTTTAAGGTCCCTTCCAACCCAAACCATTCTATGATTCTTAGCTCATTTTTTGTGAAAGTTTTCAGTGAAAGCTGACAATTGCAGTTCACCAAAAACTGCATATGTTCCAAGGATCTCCTGTTTCCTGCTCCAAACATTTCTTTGAGCCTGTTTACCAACAAGCACAGGACTAAAAAAAAAAAAAGTAGGGGCAGTGTCTTTGAGGCTGTGGAGTATTTACATTATTCATAGAAGTCCAGGAAATATATCTCTTGAATGGTGTTTAACATAGTGAGACTTCTAGATGCCTGGAAAAGCAGATAGTATTTATTGAAGAAAACAAGTTTACTCCAAAGCTCTATAAAACTCCAGCACACCAGAAAAAAATATACTGAGCACTAGTACAGAAAGCTTCAACAGGGTGGCCTGAGCAGGCACACAGAGTGATGCCTCCTCTGTTCTTTTCCTGAATTCCCACTCTGTGAGAGCTGAGACATATCTGGGTATATGTGTGGATACATACAGAAATTGTTTCCAGAGCCATCAGCCTCTTACATGCTTTAAGTCCACTTAAAGTCAACAAAGGAAATTGAGAATAACTGAAATAAGAACAAGGACATAATCACATCTAAAATCTTCTAGAGGCTGTGAGGACATTTTTCAAAGAAAGCCTTTATAGATTTTCTATTCAATGAAGTGGTCATAATATACAACACTCATTTTTGTTGCCTGTAGACAGTTCAGTTCCCATATAAGTTCCCTTTTCTTCTGCCAACTAGGAGTTTATTAGTAGGAGATTGGCTGGAGGAAGAGGGTTTTTACCAGCAAATGGACAGATGAGAATGACTGGAGAAAGCAGAGGGGAAATTGCACTGGACCACAGGAAGTACAGAGACTGGTAAGTGGAATGCTAAGAGGTCATAATGCCAGTGTAAACACTTAGAGGGCTAAATATAGCAGTCACAACAATTTATAACTAATGGCCTTTGTGGTTTTTTTAAACCACAGAGGAACAACAACACATATAAAAAACCCCCAAAAAACAACAAAAAAACCCAAACCAACCAACCAACCAGCCAAAAAAAAAAAAACAAACAACCAAACCAAAAAACCCACAAACAAAATAGAAAAAACACTCCAAAACAAAAACAAAACTAAAAACCAAAAATAAAAACCAAACCTTCCAAGCCTGGCTATCCCTATACTGAAATTATTTTCCATGAAAACAGCGCACTGGTGCAAGCTGTGCCTAATCATTGTTCTTTAAATCATTTTTTGATGGTTTGTGTGAGTTTGTAGAGTTTCTTCAAATATGTCAGTAGTAAAAGGAAGAGTAGGGAAAACACGGGCCCACTGCTGAATGGGGTGGGAACCCTGATAAGAGAGGATGCAGAGAAGGCAGAGGTGCTGAATACCTTCTTTGCTTCAGTCTTTACTCCTGAGACCAACCCTTGTGAACTCCAGACCCTGGACAAAAGAGAGAAAGTCTGGAGGAGGGAACACTCCCCACTGGTGAATGAAGACTGGGTTAGAGATGAGTTATGCAAATTGAATACGCACAGTTCCATGGGCCCTGATGGGATGCACCGAAGGGTGTTGAGACATTGGCTGATGTTATCACCCTACCACTCATCATTTTGAGAGATCACAGCAAACAGGAGAGGTGCCTGAGGACTGGAGGAAAGCCAATGTCACTGAAGTCTTCAAAAAGGGCAAGAAGGAAGATCCAGGCAACTACAGACCAGTCAGCCTCACCTCCATCCCCCCAAAAATGATGGAGCAGCTCATTCTGCAGGTCATCTCTAAGCACATGGAAGAGAAGAAGGTTACCAGGAAGTAGCCAGCATGGATTTACTAAGGGGAAATCATGCTTGAATAATGTGATGGCCTTCTATGGTGCTGTGACTGAATGGGTAGATGCAGGGACACCAGTGGATGTGGGATAGAAGAATGGACAGTGAGATGGATTAAGAACTGGCTACACCATAGAGTCCAGAGAGTGGTGACCAATGGTGCAGAGTCCAGCTGGAGACCTGTGACTGGTGGAGTTCCTCAGGGATCAGTGCTGGGTCCAGTCCTGTTCAACATCTTTATCAATGACCTTGGTGATGGCACAGTGTCTTCTCAGCAAGTTTGCTGATGACACAAAGCTGGGAGGAGTGGCTGACACCCCAGAAGGCTGTGCTGCCATTGAGAGGGACCTGCATAGGCTGGGGAGTTGGGCAGGGAAAAATTTAATGAATTACAACAAGGGCAAGTGTAAATAAAGTCTTGCATGTGGGAAAGAACAACCCCAGATACCAGCAGAGGTTGGGGACTGGGCTGTTGGAGAGCAGCACAGGGGAAAGAGACCTGGGGTGCTGGTGGATTGAAGGATGACCATGAGCCAACAATGTGTCCTTGTGGCCAAGAAGGCCAATGGCATCCTGAGGTGCATTAGAAGAGGTGTGGTAGTAGGTCAAGAGAGGTTCTTGTCCCCCTCTACTCTGCCCTGGTGAAGCCACATCTGGAATATTGTGTCCAGCTCTGGGCCCCTCAGTTCAAGGACAGGGAGCTGCTTGAAAGAGTCCAGTGCAGAGTAAGCAAGATGATTAAGGGAGTGGAACATCTCCCTTATGAGGAAAGACTGAGGGAGCTGGGGCTCTTCAGCTTGGAGAAGACTGTGGGGTGACCTGATTAGTGTTTAGAAATATGTAAAGGGAGAGAGCCAGAATGGTGGTGCCAGGCTCTTCTCAATTATGCCCAATGACAAAAGGCAACAGATATGAACTTGAACATAGGAGATTTCATATAAACATGAGGAGAAATGTTTCACTGTGAGGGTGACAGAGCACTGGAACAGGCTGCCCAGGGAGGCTGTGGAGTCTCCTTTCCTGGAGACATTCAAAATCCACCTGGGCATGTTCCTGTGTTACCTGCTGCAGGTGACCCTGCTCAGGCAGGGGAGTGTGGGCTCAATGATCTTTCGAAGTCCATTCCAAGCCCTAACTTTCTGTGATTCTGTGAGTTATGCCAAATGAGAGACGAGCAGTTTAATAGGATTAAGCTAAGAAAAACATATTCAAGTTTCTTCTGACAGCTCCTATGTATCCCACTCTGGATCTCTTCACCAAACTCATTTGGTGGTACGGTAAGCTCAAATCCCATCCACTGAACATACACTTTTTCCAGAACTGTAGACCATATGCTACAGAAATTCAAAGCAATACATGAATCTGAAAGTTACAGACACTCAATTCTTTACAACTGTTGTACTACTAGGAAGGACATGCCTAAGTCTGTTTTGTTTTCACATTTGAGTATATAATATTCTAAGATCTATTTCAGATCCTATTTCTGTCTGCCAATCAGTTGTTGGGTCCTTGCTGCATATGAGCTGCTATTTATTTTAACATCTGAGCATTCTTCTTGTTTGTTACTCATCTGAACCAAGTATTTATATACATAACATCTCACAGTTCTTACAGCAAGCTCACGGCTTTCCCACTTGCAATAAATTATTCACAACTCCTTAACTAAAACTTCTAAAAATTATGTAAGTACAGTGACATCTGTGAGGTATAATATTTTGTCTTTTTTTATCAACTGCAGCCCAGCTAAAAATTTAGGCTCCCTCCACTATACAACATACTTTTCTGTGAAGTTCTCCTCATCCACAGGGATCGCTTTTCCAGCAAAGGTACTACCACCTACTTGCCCCACTATTCAAGAGAATGATCTATAGTATTATAAAAGGGAAACTCTGCTGTCAACATCTCTCTCACCTGGCCTGTCTGATTAAACCATAGCAAAGCTTGTTTGTTATATACAATCTTAGAAGTAGTAATCTGGAGAATAATTCACTTCCCAATTCCTTAGTTTTAGATGGGAATTTAAGGAAGAGTGGAAGGGCGGAATTCATTGCATTCCATACTCTCCACTTCCTTGTACTGCACTTAGTTGTCCACACTTACAAAGGAAAAAGGATTTATTTTCCATCCCTTATATACCTGCCTAAAGGAACAGGCAAAGTGCAAAGCAATGCAAAATTGATTAGCTTTCAACAAGCTAATAATGCAGTGATGATCATCCCTAGTGATTAACCCAAGAGTCTTACCAAATAGCTAGGAGGAAAACTTTTAAGCAATTTTAAGCAAACAAACCCCATCGTATTTCACAGCCACAGGTTCCATACATTTCACACTACTCCTGCAAGACATCCTCCTCCTCCCCGCCTCCTCTTTAAAGGCCTGAATTTCATAACCCCTAAAAATAAGGGTGAGAAGACAACATGCTTATAGTATACAGAATGAAAGCTAGCTTATGCTTCCCTGCACTTACCAACATTTGTAGGAAATATATCTTCGTTGTTGATTTGCATCTCGATCCAGTCCATGAGCAGATTCATATACTGGGGTGCTGGCAATGCTGTGGGCTTCTTGTATTTCATGTCATCCTGCCACCGATACTCATACTTAGGGCCTCCAGACATCACTGGACAGGTCCTCTCTGTGCAGAACTCACAGATAGTCCCATAAATGAGGTTGATTCTATTGAAGAAGTCAACGACATGGACAGCTACCCAGTCATTTTGGTCTTCACCACTGGGCAACTGTACAGCTGCTTTCAAGTTCACACCTGAGTTCAGAGACGCCTGTGCTCGTTTGTGAAGTTCAAATCTCTGGGTCCCAGGTTCAAATTTGCGTTTTGGGCGGAATGTTTTATCTTTATTGAAGACTTGCTTCAGTGCTATGGACATGTCTGCTAGTCTTCTTCTCTGCAGCAGCTTGCAGAAAAACAGTTGCTCCCTATCACAGATCCTCTGGGCCCTGTTTTTTTTTTCAGAGAAGCTCTTATCAACTTGAGGGCAGTCCACTAGTTGTTCCTCTTGAAAGCCTTTCCAAAAGGCTTCGTGTCCCTAAGGATTGAGAAACAATATGTATTAGTGTTAAGCTTAAGTCTGTCTCTCAGTTTACACCATTTCCTAGTAATTTTGAGCTGAAAAGCAAATATATAACAAACTAGCATTAAAAAATTGCCAACCTGATAAACTGTAAAAAGAAAAAAAAAGTGCCTTATTTCTTTAAGTATAAGGGCTTATCCATCCTTTTTCAGTGTCCAACCAAATTGAGGCCTTTAAGTTATCAGAAAAATGGGAATTCAATATGCCTTTTATAATATTTAGATAATTTTTAAACCAATCTCACAATTTTGCTGCATTTTAACACTGGCTTCATACCATACATTATAAATGTATAAACTTTGTAGGCAATAGAATATGTTACAATTTCTGAATTTAACTGTTCCTAAAGTGAACAATGGTGCCCCTAAGCTTTCATCATAGCCTCAGAGCCCTTCTCTGTTAAAAAAAAAAAAAATCCCAAGCAAGATTTTCCGTATCTGTTCTCTAATTTTATTTTTGCAAATCTCATAAAATCTAATTAGAGTGAAACCTACAGCATTGCACAGAAATAATTCCTGTACAGAGATACATTTTTCTTTACTCAATTTCAGGAATTCAGTAATGGTCTTACCTTCTTTTGTACTGGATTATGTAGAATGATAAGGAAGCAATGGTGAAGTTGCCCCTTGCTTTACAATTCTATGTAATCTGCTCTACAAAGGACTACCTGACATTGCTATTCTTAGGAAAACAGCATAGGAGAGAAAGGGAGAGCACAGACTTTGTGTTGCTCCATCTAATCTACTCTGGCAACAAAGAATGGTTTTAGCAGCCAGTCTGACCAAAAAAACAAATTATTGCATTACAGCCTTTCTTGTTCTTATATATATACAGAAGAGCATTACCATGAGTAAATGCAGGCAATTAGTAGAGTAGATAAATCTCAAATAGACTTCTTTTTCAGCAGTGAAGATTTTATGATTAAAGTATCATTTCATGTGTGCATTAAGTTAAATAACACAGTATATTTTAAAACCCCACAGCACTACAAAAATCCTACACTACCAGTGGCTGATGAATTCTCAGCATGAGATTAAGTATGTTACACTGTTTTCCTGAAAAGAAATTATTTCCATTAAAATTTTACTACGCTATGTGTGGAAACCACTAACTACTGAAGACAGTTGTATGATCCTTTGCTGAGGGACAAAAAGGAAGATTAAAAGTACTTGATTTTTCTTTAGCACAACAAGAAAGCAATATACACCTAAATAAAGAGAAATCTGCTAGACCCTGTCTCTGCACGATAAAATGTAAGTGCCATTAAAAATCCTCTCACAAATAGCTGAAAGATGAGCATCCAGTCAAATTGCCAGCAAGCAGCAGAGAAGTGGTTGGTTTACCTTTTGCTTACAGCGTGATGGAGGGATACTCCAACCACGAGTCTGTGAACAGTCACACTTTCTGTGTCAGCAAAATATGAGAAGTTCTGCGATGAACTCCAGCTAGACTATTGCCATATCTAACATGCCCCTTGTTTTGCTCAGAAACAGAGATCCTGAGTGTTCAAATTCATAGATCCTGGCATATGACAAAGGTCAGGGAAGGAAGACTTTAAGAAAATATATTCTTGGAACGACCTAGTTAACATCATTAGCAGGAGCTGAAGGCACTTTGAAGAGACAACTTTGCCCTGCAGTTTGTTGTTTGTTACTAAGACACGTAACCTCCAGCTCCCAAATATTCTGTGGCAGTCAGCTCTTTATTTGAAAGCCCTTCAAAGAACAGGTGAGTACTGCTTCACAGACTGAACTTGTGACTGACACACTTGAAGCTGGCATGGAGCCCATGTCCCAGTTTGCAATAATAAGGCTGTCAGTTCCAAACTTTTATAGCCTAGGTAATTGTATCCCCACCTTAATATACCTGGTGCTCTTATGTGGTTACTTAGACTCCTTTGCTCACATGTAAATATTTACCAGAACATGCAAGGAGTTTTTATTTCAAGTAACAAGCTGAGCACCAAATACAACTCCTCTTTTGTCAAAAGACAAAACACTCCTCTTCTGAAGCACAATACTCACTGCTGTTATACCTTTTTCCAAGAAAAATACAAGATGCTGTATTTTATGTTACCTTCTGGATATGAAAGCATAAGTAATCATACCCTCTCTTACCCTCTCTTCTCCATAAATTCAAGTCAGAATTCATAAAAGCAATTAATGTAGATTTCACAACCAAAATTCTCAGCAAGTAACTCAATACCTCAAATCTTCTGTATACCAGGGGTCACATGTTGAAATTGTCCATGGAAGCACATATACATCAAGGTCAAATTCAACCCAAAGCCAACGCCAAATCCAAAAGATAGCTATGCAATCAAAAGAAAGTTCTTTAACCTATCAAGACAGAATCAGTACAAACAAGGATTTCCTATACATTTCCTGCCTGAAGAGTCTTCTGTTCTGACATGCAGTAAGGCTCTTTCTCCTTCACTGTTTTATCACTTTACACAATTCAAAACTACATCCTATCACTGCAAAGCTGGACTGTAGAAGTGAAACTCACTGACTTCTCTTAGAGGCTGCTAAGAGCTGATTTTTTACTCTCTCTTAAAATATGACTGGAGGCTGTACAAAGTAAGGGGACAGACAGATTTCATTCTTGTGGTTTCACATGTTGGGATAACAAAATAGAAAAGTGCATGGCCTAAATTTCACAGAAATCCTGTGGTAAATAAACTCTCTGATACATTTTTTTTGCTTCCTACTTCCAGAGGTTATTTGCTATCTAATTAACCCTTGTCACTGAAAAGTTAACAGAAATAAAAAAGAAATAAACAAGAATTTTGAGTCTCATGCCCTCACTGCTTTCCTGCATGTTACACAACTGCCTTTACTTCCCCCACTCAAGCAACCGGCTCAGTTAGGCTTTCATAAAGTTACAAAAAGCATCACCACTACTTCTCTGGAACAAAACTTTAAGTAGCAAAAGAACAGGCTTACCTGATTTTCAGCAGAGATTAAATACAGACACTTTGTAGTTAGATCCTTCAGAGGCTGAAGCTAATGGGAATGCTGTGGGCTCTAAAAGCATCTCTACTGGTTAGGCAATTAAGTGGTAGTAGTTTACAGGGTGGCCACTCCTCTGTTTTGGACTGAATCACAAAGCCATTGAAGAACTCATTCACCATTAGATTTCCAGCATGTTGCTTCACTCTGAATCAACAGTCAGTGACAAGAGGTCTGCCATTATATCTTGGATCACATACTTTCAGTTAAAACTTGGTAGTGTTGGACTTAAAAAACAAAGCTATTGCTTCGAAATCACACAGCATTAGCAAAAGGATAAAATATCTGACAACCTCAGCAACTGGTGAGGAAAATCTGACTTTTAAAGCACTGAGAATGCAACCTGGGTTGCTGGCATGACTGCCACTTCCACAACAATTTTCATCTCCTGAGAATGAGAAAACTCCCCCAGTTTCATTACCTGACTGTCTTGGGAGAGTTATGTCCCTGTGACCAATGTTATGGTATTCATATATTGAATCCTTGAAATGGTGCAGCACCATCCAGCCTCCTTCCATGTAAAATAAAATTTGACTATTGCTAACAGTTATTTTGCACTCTTCATATAATAGTAACACCAGCAGAACTGCTCCTCTGTCAGACCTGGGTCAAACACAATAGAAACTGGCTTCCAATCTTTTATTACACATTCTAGATACACAACGGGGCACAAGGAATGGCACTGTGGCTCAGGAGTTCAGTTTAATGGTACACAGAGCCAGCATTCTGGATGACACTGAATTATTAGCTTAATGTATGCCTGTCCTGGTATGAGAAGTTCAGTTACTTCTTTCCAACACCTCTTTCTTTTTAGAGCAATCTATTTCTGAGGCTGCATGACAGTCACCAAGAGGAACACACAACTTTAAAAGTCTGTCTCTCAGCATTCTTATTACCCATGATTTAATAGAAAGCACCTGATGAAATGAAAAACAGCAGGAACCATGCTAAACTACTTTTCCCTGGAAAAAGTTTCCCATTATCTTTTGCTTCTCTTTCATTTGTCTAAGCATGGAAACTCCTGGAGGCAGAGAACTTCTGCACAACCACACAGAAGTACTGATATACTACTGATGTTGATTATTAATTCAAAATAAGTAAAATTTTAGGGGAAAACTACATAAGATAACAAAGAGATAGCAGAATAAAAGCAGAGGTTAAATTAACACTGATAAAGCAAGAACTAGACAAAACCATGTCTCAAGTAGTCAACAGTCTGGCCTTGTGAAATAAGCCTGCAAGACAGATGAAAGGGATGAAAATAAGTACTCCCCACAACTTATCTTAGTCACAGCTTCAAGCACTATGTAGACAACACTAATTGGACACACTGTATTAACATAGCATCAGCATATACATAGCATACTAAAATATCCACCTACAGGCTAGAGGGCCACCAAGTAACAAAAAGCCCCCTATTCTTTGAGCATACGTAATGAGGGCTTTAAGCACTGTCACTTTAAGAGGAAGCAAGGAACTAATTAACCCCTCATGTCTAGAAGTTTTTGAATATAGTTAAAGTACTTTATATGTTTCTGTGTATAAAAGTAGCCCTTGTGCTTCAGGAAGCTGAGCTAACCTTGTGGAATACCAGCTTGCTTCCTTTTCTGTGAAGAACTGGAAATTAAAGCAAGTATCTTGATCCTGGGTTTGGATCAGCTTCTTGCACTCCAGGCAATGGACCCTTGCTCTCAGAACAACACTGCTACAGTTGTTTTTAATGGTAAGCACACAAACACATAATCTCACTTAAAAATAATACTGATAAGAAAGTTTGATGGCTTTACCTGCATCATTATCAGGATGAACACTGTGCTTACAAATATTTCAGATTATCTAAATATGTCATTATTGCTTTTGTGTTTAAATAATTATGAATCATAGAATCCTTTAGCTTGGAAAATACTCTAGCACTGCTAAACAATGTCCCTAAACAGCACACCTCCATGTCTTTTAAAAACCTTCAGGAATGGTGACTCAATCACTTCCCTGTTTATATGCGCACACCTTTCATCACAGCACTATAGTGAGCATCATGCAAAACTTTAGAGGGTTACTGGGGAGGTAGTTGTTATAATTCCCATTTTATGAATCAAGGAAGTGTGGAGACTTGATTTCTTCAGCATCAAACACACAGTAAGCTGGCTATCCAGCAAGACAACTGTCTGAAAAACAACTCGGCATCAGCTCATTTGTATGCTTTTATTTCTAAAATATAAGTCCCCTTTTTGACTTGGTCAGATCCAAAGCCAGCTGAAGCCTGCAGGAAAGCACACATTTGATCCAAACCCCATTAAGGTCCAACATTTTGTAGACTTTTTATGGTTGGCTGCATATTTAACTATTTATACAACGTTCTATTTTACTACAGCCGTATCAGACAGCTATATTATCACAGGCACATGTATCTACCATGCTCTTCTCATATACAGCAAATCAACACACTTTTTACTTCCAAGCTCTTGTTTGAGAGCCAGTATCGTACTACATAATGAATAGGTTCTTTGTTTAGCACACTGAAGTATGCAGAATTACTCAGTGAAGAAAAATGTTGTGCAATTTGTATTGTATTCACAGGGGAAAACTTCCTGATGTAAGATATTCTTAATGGGCAAAAAAGTCTCACCTCACTAACCTATAATGTACACAAGGAGATTAAGATTTGCCTTATGGCTGTGCCAGAGCTAAAGGAGAGTTATGGTTATATGCTGGGCTGGCAATTAACCAAATAGAGATGCTCTCTATTAATTCCCCTCCCCTCCAAAGAGAGAGAATAAGGGAGAGCAACTTACAGGTCTCAAAGACAGCTTTAATGAAACAGTAATGATAAAAGAGGAAAAATTATTAAATATATACAAATATACAGAAAAACGATACTATGTTTCTTTCCCCCTTGCCCAAGAAAACTCACGTCACTCCCAAGGCTGCAGGGCAGCCGTGAGAAAGTCCAGGCTGGACTCCTGGGGTCAGCAGCAGTCGGGAGCTGGAGGCAGGAACACACAGATTCGGGATGGCACAGATCAGGACCACAGGCAGATGAATGGATGGAATCCTCCCAGGATGCTGAAATGAACAGGAACAGGTGAAGAAAGGCCAGAGAGAAGGTTGAAGGAGGGAACTGGCCCTTGTGATCCCTCAAATTTATACCGAGTATAACGTGTATGGGATGGAATACTCTGGTTGGTCAATTTTGTCTTGTCCGCTCTTTCCTAAAGGAGGGTTGAAGGTGTGGCCCCTTTACTCCCTTTCTCTTTCAGAGCACAAGATGTTCCTCAGAACTGAGCAGTGGCCTTGGTTCTGCAGACCAGTCCCTAGTTGTAACTATAAACATTGAGCATTATCAGTCCTAGAAGAACTGACTGAGAAACTTGCTGTTAATGTCAGCAAGTACAGCTGCTTAGCTGCTACAGATACTTTGAAGAGACTTAGCTGGAAGCAAAATTACAAGACAGAAAATTAGCTCTATCCTGGCCCAAACCAGGACAAAGAGAAAGGAAAAAGGATCAAAGCAAATTAAGATTACTCAAAAAAGTCTCTTAAAACCAGCATACACAAACACAGGAAAAAGATACTGAGTGTATCTTTTCCCGCATTCCATCCTATCCTCAACAATCTGCAAGTTCCATAAAATCTAAGCCCTCAGAATTAAGACTACCTGATTATTAATGTAAGATGGCTCCTACAGTGAATGTTTTGAGGTAGAACCATCAATATTAAGGACAACAATATCCTGCAGCAGCCCCTATATACAGTTTGTGTTATTTAAATGAAGACTAGAGCTAATTAATACACAAAATATCAATAGTAAATTGTAGTATCCACTGAAAGGAAATATACTGCTTCAGGACAATTATTTGCTTTTGTTTATTGTGGTAGGAGCGTTAGAAACTTTGGGGTTGGATATTTAAAAAGACACTGGAATTTGCCTTGAAGTCCTCCCAAAGGAAGGATTCCTGGGGTTTCTCCAAGTTCTTTTCTTTTCTCTGAAAAGTACTAGGATTACCTTACACTAATCCTTGTGTGATAACCACATCAACAACACTGCAATCTCAAGGTATTCAGCACTGAGAAAATCTCAGGAAAGTGGTGACTGGAAATTAGTCCTCCTCTGGTCAGAAACTTCCCACACAGCAACATCCATTCATCTGATACGCAGTAACTAGTCTTTGTTTTGTATGCGTACAGGAAAAAAAGAAGCAAGCAATTTCATTTGACTAATAAAAACCACAATTGTAAAGGATTACAGAAAACAGTATAAGCAGTATTTTTGCTAATCAAGGTGTCAAGGCTCAATGGAGTAAATATGACTTGAATTTTTTCTTGTTTAGACCAATAACCATGCTGTTTCTAAGGTAAGAGATTGGAAAGGAACAGTAAAATACAATTGGATAACTGTCAAGAAAACTGTGTCCTTGTCCTTTAAAAATTAATTCAGTTATATAAAACAGCAAATAACTAAACCGGATCAGCTTCTGCCAGAAAACTTCTAAGTTATGCTAATATTATAGTGACATTTGGCAAAAGGAATAAAATGATGCTTCATGATTCTGCCAAAATGTAGAAATTTTCATAGAGATAAAATTGAAAAACAGTAAGATACTAAAGAATAGGATTGGCCTCTCTGTAACTGAGTAACAATGGCTTAGGCAGGCATCAAGGGATAAAACATGATGCTTTTACTCCTTTCTTGACAAATGCCAGTAATCATGTTATCATCATAATTGTCAGGAGTATATTTTAGAGGCGATGTTAGGTAGAACTATTGCATTTTAGTATCCCAATGCTTCATTTACAGCCATTTAATTTTACCTCTTTCACCAAAATTCCCTTTTATAAAGAGTACAGAAAGATGGAAAGTCTCTGTTTCCTTTTAGGAAAAATGTTTGTACAAAACAATTAGAAGTTGACTTAAACAGCAGCCATTTTTACAATGAAGTATATAAGCTGTTTTGCAGCAGCAGAATCAGATACATAACTGCTTAAATTTTTGGTGATAACTGATGTTTATTTATTGAACTGAAGCATGCTTTTCACTAGAGGGATAAATTTATGTTTTAATAGGAGACTAACTTCTCAGCCAATAGATTTTTAGTGCCTTTTAAAATACTAAATGTAATTACACCTTCCGAAGTTCTTGAAGGGTACACTGATCCCCATGAAGATACTGAGCATACCTCAACATTTACTCCTTCACTGCAAGTTTATATTTTAAGAGCATCCATGTCAAGACAGTTAGGAACATGATTTTACTGGAGCATATAGTTAAAGGTGGACCAAAATAGGTACTGTAGTAAAGAAACTGCAAAAATTACACGGTTTAGATTACACTGAAGTTCAGCCTCTGTTCCTCTGTCATCCAGGAATTTAAGGTCTTGACCTTCTACAGACTGATAGTCACACAGGGGTATGTCTGGTAAGAATTTTTTTCTGAAAAATCAGTTCTGCCTTCCCTCCTCCCCTTTCATGTTCCTGTCCTTTTGCCATTTCCCCTATGATAGCTGGCCCAGGTGTTTATATATCTGCTTGCAGGGAGCAGTCTGAGACTAAGATGTAAACCGCAATAGTTAAACAAACCACCCATTTTCCATCTCAATCAATTTCTTTGATCCTCTACTTGCCCACACAGCACAGACAAGAGAAAAGCATGAGGAAAGGCCTGTGTGGAAGGCAGAGGATGACATTAAACAGGAAAGCCCCTGGGAGTGCTTTTTCAGTCATGGCCACTTTAGTGAATCACAGGGTTTGCCACGATCATTTCAGACCTTCCAAACCTTTAATGCAGGTGGGGAATTCCCTTGAGCTCAGACAACTACTGAGGCTGAAGTCTGACAGAGTGAAAAATCACAATGAAGCATAGAGTTCTGACAGTCCCTTTGAATGCTTTTCAATGCTTTGAATGTTGTTTGTTTTTTTTTTTAATATACACCCAGTCTTTTCCAGTTCTCTTCCTGGTCCTCAGGCTTTTAGCAGTCTGAGCTGTGTCTTGCCCATATAGCACAGTCACTAAACTACATTCTCTCACAGCCTCTGCTTTCACTTGTCAAGCCCTTGTGACTCTGCCACTACAAAAACAATGCATTTAGGAGTGAAGGTGCCTGGTTTTGTCAGCTGCTTTTACAATTACCACTTTTGTAAATATTTACCATACTGACGGATTGGGTGGTTCGGTTTAATAAAATTAGTAGGAGTAGCAACAGAACCAGCTCCCAGACATCGCTGTCTCTGTGGATGGAGTCCTCACAAGAATGTATCCTTATTACATTTTTGTAGCATACTTACTGCAGCACTTGCTGCAACACAAAATTTTACCATATATTCTTTAAACATCAATATATAGAGGAGAGGCGAAAGGAGTAAGAAAATTTTAACAGCCTTGGACAAGGAGATAAAAAATAAATTACACAGTGATTCCTTATTGTAATACACATTTCTTTCCTTCAGCTTGTTTAATTTCTCACTCATCTTCTGAAGATGAAATTTTGATGATGCTGGAGTCAGTGGGAGGTCTGATACAGACTTCAACAGAACTAAGATTTTACTTTTGGACTCTGAACACAAGACAACAAGAAATTCTTATTAAACTACATTGACCTTCACGTACATCTTTGTTCTATTCCTGTTAACTCCACTCCTGACTCTACATTTTGGCTTTTATAAGCACTAGCACAATTGAGTAGACAGTGAGACAGTTGAAATACAACTTCTTGCTCATTCCTACAATCTCAGAACATCGACACAATTCCCATTCCAAAGACTAAACTAAGTTCAATGAAGTCTGTTTAAAAAATGCCAATCAGCTTACATGAGCGATAGGGAACAGCACAACATGCACACACAAATACATGATCTGAGACCTCACGTCAGGGCCTTGCTTTTCCACCTTGTAAGCTTTGTTCAGAGATCCAGCAGAAGTAGGACCCAAGCCATGACTTTAAACCACAGCCTTGCATGCTTAGAAAAAAAGGTAAGCGTAGGAAACAGAAGTAATTTTTGTTTCTCATGGTTTGGATCAAAGTGATCAATATGCCAGATAGGGAAAGTGGCAGCAACTACAGATGATTATGGACATTTTCAAACTCATACCAGAGAGACACAAAGACAAAGTATTTGCATGTGTGTTTTTTGGGAAATACAAAAGTTTTCCCAGATCTGAGAGAGATCTAGCAGGTCTAGGGTATGGTATACCCTTGCAGGCTAGCCTGCAACTTTGTAAGTCATACTGTGCTTCAAGCAGCATGCAGTCACAAGGCATGGCTTCTGCAGTCGGTGGAGGGCTTATAAATTGTGTGATCTGCACTTTCAAAATTCAGAGAAATAAATCTCTCCTTATGTTGGTCTTAACTTGAAGAACAAAGCTGACTTAATAGTTAAAGTGATGTTTCTGTAGAGAACCCTTCTGATAACACCCTGCAACTTTACCATGTTCAACCTTATCATTTGGTCAAAATGACCTACTATTACGCACTGGGGGAAAAACAGATTCTGCTAAATACATCCAGCCCCTCATAAACCACTCTAGAAACAGAATACCTGGGCTGAGGTAATCGTCCAGACTTCAGTGCTCTAAATCAGCAGTTTTGCAGAACTTAGTTTGGAAAAAAAAAAAAAAAAAAAAAAAAAAAAAGTGGTTTTTCTTGCCATCTGTGATACGTAAAATATAATGACAGTAAGTAAATGAAGTCATGAACATAATAAATCAAACATTTAATATTGAAAGAACACTGAGGATAATAACTACCTCATCTGAGGACTGCCATCCTTGTCTCCGATTCATGGTACAACTGCTGCTGTAACAGGGATTGTTCACCTGGGGAGAGTAGAGGACAGAAATACAGTGTAGCAGATAATAAGGAGCCTGAACCATATTGACTGGGTAGCTCTGAGCAGACAGACCGTAATTCACACGCACTAGAGAAGTAATGCACTAAAACCAGGCTGATAGTGAACAACTGTAGAACTGCCTTTGTTCCCCTACATACCAATAAATAACCTTCTGGTTTATCATTCTACTTTACTTTTCTTGTAAACTGAACTCCTTCAAAGCCTTTCCTACATACTGTTTAATCCATACTGTGCTTCATACTGTGCTTCAGAAGGCATTTAGTGCAGCAAACAAAACTATTCAAAAGCTGATCTGGAAGCATGGTTTGGGTGTTTTTTATCATTAGTCCCTGCAGTAAGCACTTTATAGGAAGAAGTACAGAATTTGATTACTCTTCACAGTTTGTGGTCAGAGCAACTCTTATCCAGCCCCAGCTCTGAGATAAGGTTTTTGCATTCCTCTAAACCATCTTGCACTGTGCAATACTCTGTTTCTAACAATGCACAAAAAAATGTACTGTTCCAGAGTTATAAGACTAAGCTCTTAACAGGTGTTAAAAAAAGAAAATCTCCTTTACTTCAAACTAGGGATCTGGCTTTTCAAAGCAAGGTGTCCACAGCTGTGGCCAGTAAATATCCAATACCACTACAAGAAGAGAATAAAAATTATTATTTATAGGACCTGCAAAAATAGAAAGCATGGACTGTTAAGATGGGCTCTTTCCTGACCATTATAGCAAACAGTTTATTCTAAAGCAAAATAATTAAGTACTCCTTGTTCTCTGTGCAGCCAAGCTGCCAGAAAACAGGGAGATCACTGCTGACAATCTCTAAAGGTGCCATTTGAAGGACTTTGCTTTGAACTCGAGTGGCTGATCACAGCCTGGCACGGCTGGATTTGGCTTTAACTAAAAGCTAACTGCTGTTATTAGTCTATAAAAAATTGATTGTAAAGCTGGCACAGTTTGAAGGTAGGAGTTGCCAACATGCTAAGCTTCTTCCTGCAGAACTGGTTTATGCAGTATGCTTCCCACACCGTAACTTCAGTAACTCCCCAGCCATTTCTGACCAAGAAAAAAGAAAGCCTGACAGCTTTCTCTTTCTGCTGGTGAACTTGTGCATAGCTCATGCCGTGACTAAAAAGGAAGGTCTCTGTCTATCTTAGGCTCTGGCCAGAGCAACATTTTTACAAACTTTTCTTTGATGGTGTAACTAAAATGTCAGTAGGGAGACTCTATGGTGATGTTTCTTATATAACCCTCAAGGCCACTTTCCACGATACCTCATCCCATAGCTTCACAGATCCTAAAAGAGAGCTGGATAAAAAGAGCAATCTTCTAAAAGGCACCGAAGTTCTGGCACTTTTCACTAAGAGAGAAAAGGTGTTGGGGAACATATGATGCGGGAGAGGATGTTTTATCAAAGACATATCCAAACCAACACTAGTTACAGTGGTTATAGCAGTGGAGGAATTCACAGCACCTCCAGTATTATCACTAACACACGCATATAACCCATACACCAGTAAGATTCATATTTCCTCAAAGTAAGATTTCGTAAGACTCACACACTCACATAACCCCTAACACATCAGAAGCAGAGGTTGTTGGTTCAGACAAATTATACAAAAAACAAAACAATACCAGAAAACAGCCCAGAAGATCACTGAAAAGAGAATCAGGCTTTGTGAGATCAGAAGAAAGGAAAATGTGCAAAGTCACAGGGGTAACCAGCCCTGCACTATGTGCACTCAGACTGTGAGACTGCTATCTTACTCTTTTAACAGCTTACTCCCAATTTGAGAATCTGAACATACAGTATTTCACTATCCACTGATACTCTGCTGCTGCTAGAAAACGCTCAGGAGTGGTGCAAGATACAATTTTTGCAGACAATTTTGAGAACCTTACATAAATCTTCATTTGTACATTCAAGTTACTATTATTTAACTGAAGAAAAACAACACCACAGTGTATTTACCCAAAACATCACTTATTGTTTAGTCTTAGAAGGGGATTAGGACCTGATGTTCCAACCCTATCGCAACCTATCACTTTTGTACAGTGTGACAAAGGGGAAGGACTTGCCTCACCATAACACTTTTCATCCAGCCAGCCACAGCATGGACTAGATACCATACCTTGTCTCACACTGTAATACAAACAAGAGTTTCTGTTACACTATTGAATGTCTCCATGCTCAGGTACTGTATCTTTCCCTCTTCCACTTTCTACCAGAAACACACATCCTGCACATCCAGCTGATAATGGATTTCTTTTCACTATGTATTTAGCATTTCTACTATATGGTTTCATTATTTTTAATTTATCCATTAGCTTTGCAGAGTGTTTAACAGTACTGGGAATTATGATTATGTTCACAAAAATTTTAGCATTTGTAACCGGCATTAAGCCAGAACAGCTTTAGATGTATTTTGGGTTTTTTTCATCAATCATTTTGCTACATAAATGGCTAGGAATTTGCATGTCTATCTTGCTATTTAATCACATATTTTGCCACCCATATATTCCATAAATTCTGGTTCTGATCCAGTCCCAAATTATTTGAATAAGTTCAGCCATATCACACACAGTATCTGCTATCAGAGGCAGATACCATCATGATTTTGAGCCAGCAATCACCACAGATCCCAAAGTACTCAAGAATAACAATATATCTCCTGCCTGAAAAGCATGCCACCTAGATGACTAAGAAGAATGAATCCCTATCCTATCTCAGCAGGGATAGAAGTTCAAGTTTCCTTTAGAAAAATGTGTGAGAATCCAACAAATCAATGGTAATGAGAGACAGTTTTTCCCATACTGCTTTCACACACTGGAAAGACTCATCTCAGCAATGCTGTAAGATCAGACAGACTTGGAAGTCCTTTGCCTATTGTTTTTTTATCTGTAAGGATAGTTTGTATCCTTCTTACTACTCTACATTTTTCTTGCCAAAACCACCACAGCTTTTGACTCTAGGCTTAGCTGTGGAAAACCATCAGGCAAGTATACAAAGAAAGCATAAACCACCTACATTTGCTGTTTTCATCATCATCATATGTAAAAAGGTTTGATTATTAAATTATTACATGTGTCTGGGAGTACATGCAACTAAAGAAGCACTGTGCATTTCCTGTTTTTAGAATAGAACAACATACTGGGAGTTATACAACTTGTAAGACCTGGCCTATCACCCAGTTCTTTTAGAGCTTTAGAGCTGCTTGCTCTAAAATAGAAACAGATTAACTCCGTTTAGGTCCAAGTCAAATTGATGTTGCACACCTGGGGATTCAAGATAAAGTCCATTACTCTCTGATTCATTCCTTAGTACCCCTGCTCAAGCTGTCATGAAAAATGTGGTATAAGTAACAGATAAATTTAGAGAACATGACCACTATAAATCAACATGATATAGGAGAAAACTTCAAATACTAACTATGCCAATTAAAATTACAATGGAACAATCTATTACTGCCAGGAAATCAGGATTTTCCAAATTCTGTTAGCTGTAATGACTTGACTTTCTTTCAGCTCCAGTTTCTTATATTAAAACAAGTACAAATGATGCCTTTATATTTTCCACTACTTACTGAAACAAATGAAAAAAATAGACAAAACAACAGGCAAAATGGAAATGTTCTGATTCTGGAAAAATAAATATCTAACTTACAATGCAAGCATACATTCTGATACATTTCTATCACTGGATTGAACAGAAGGAGTTAAATTAAGGTCACAACCGTAAAATGGTCATGCTGATATTTTTCAACACAAGATAACAGATAACTTTCAGAAGTCTATCCAGACCTCTATAACAGCATGAGATTTACTTTATTATAAACATATTGATAAGTCTTCAGAACATAACAAAAATGTAAGGGTGCTTCTGGAATTCTGCAGGCTTCATGCAAACTGGAGCATTCAAAGTTGAGTGTAATTTAGTGAAGCAGATTACGTTTACACAGAGCTACACAGACATAAAACAAAGCTGTTCTGGCCAGAGATAAAACAGGTTCCCTTCACATTCTATAAACCTTCTTCAAAGCTTGTAAATTTGATGTAACCTCCAGTTTTTCAAGACACACACCAGCGGTGGCAGAATATAAGCCTTAATTTCGAATACACAGGTACCTATCCAACACCTCTTAAACCAAGTGACATGATCCCCTGCAAAACTCCACAGAACAGTTGTTGTCTGGCTGGACATGTAAAACTTTTACTTGTTCACAGTGTTATACTGACTCATATTTCATCTGTGTGGCAAAGATACTGTATCCAGACTGTGAAACTGCATACTCCATACCTCAACTGTTCCTTGCACAAAAGAGATTTCAACATGAGGCTGCTAAAAGATAAGGTGTAACCTTTTATGTTCACTTCTGATCTGTCACATCCCTTTGTCATTAGGACTGTTAGATTAATTGCACGATTTATTCCAGTATCAGGCAGATGTTACAGAACAGCTTCCCTGGAAAAATGTATGAAACATTATGTCAAGCATTATGCTTCTTGTCTGCTTAAGACTCTATACTTTGGTTCCTAAGACATTATCAGATGAATACAATTAGTCTGCTGCACTACTGTTCACATGAGCATTAAAAGATGAGGTTTTCCTTGAACAGTTTCCAAGAGTGCAGGAAGGAGTCCAAACAAGTGAATTGGTTCAGCTGCACTTTTTGTGTGTGAAGGTATAAAGAAATGGACTGAGAAAACCAGACATATATGGAGAACAGAAGGAGTCAGCTCATCATTTCAGGCCTCAGCATCCCTGAGAACTAAAACAATCTCTACTGTTATCCTTCTGTCTGCACTAAGTTGACACACTAGCATGAACACAGAACAATCACCAGGAATAAGCTTCCGGTAAAGGAGAACAAACTTCTCATTTAAGCTATACTTGCTCTAAGCAGAGAAGAACTGAGGCATGCTTTCCCAAGAGCACAGAAAAGCATAAAGCTATCCTGTAAAGATTAAATTTACCTTACAATCAAATTAGCACCTTTTTAAAAGAAAGCAGCAATGTTTTTGTGGGCAAACATATTCCTACAACTACCTGAAAGGAGGTTGGAGCCAGGTGGGAGTTGGTCTCTTTTCCCAGACGACTTTCAACAAGACAAGAGGACACAGTCTTAAGTTGTGCCAGGGGAGATTTAGGCTGGATATCAGAAAGAATTTTTTTACGGAGAGGGTGATCAGGCAATGAAATGGACTGCCCGGTCCCTAGACTCCATCCCTAGAGACATTTAAAAAGAGCCTGGATGTGGCACTCAGTGCCATGGTCTAGCAACCGCACCGGTGGGTCAAGGGTTGGACTTGATGATCTCTGAGGTCCCTTCCAACCCAGCCAATTCTATGATTCTATGATTCTATGATACTTGAGTCACAATTTCAAACCCAGTTTCCCTATCAGTTTTTGCAGACAGAAACAAGTACCTGTTGGTAGTGCACTACATTAGTAGTAGTTCCAGTAGTTCCAGTAGTTCCAGAGGAAACCATGACAATGACCCTGTGGAAGACAAGTAGTAACAGTCTTTTTAAACTATTTTTGTATAAGAAAGATTTGACCTCTCAACATGAATCCAACTAGGAAGCCAATTACATGCTGTCTACAGCCAGATCACCTAAGCCAACTGACCCAGCCAGCACTGATGCTTCACCATGCACACCCAGGACACAGAAATACGCTGGCTTTGTGGTTACCAGCCTAGCCCAGTCATCAGTGTCAATACACCATACTCTTCACAGCCCAACAACTTGAGAGGACATCTGGCTCTTTGAAGCACACACCCAGCAGTACACTCAGGCTAATCAATGCTCCCCTAGGGTAAAACACCGGTGGCCACAGCACAGGTAAATACAGTAGTCCAGCAAGAACAAGCTCAGTCACTACTGTCAAGACTGAGAACATGGCAAAAGTGAAAGCTTTCAGGTGAGCTACCTGGGTTGTTGTCATAGCAAAGTACAATCAGGGTATCTATTTCTTTTGGGATGTGGTGTAGGGTAATGGTTGGAAGATGTTTCCAATGTTGACATTTCTGTCGACGATTTTGATGTAATTGGTTCTTGTCTAAACTCCCATTATAGTTAATGAAGAGAAACCCAGTTCTGCAGCATAAACCATCTCCATCCTTAACTTCTAAAATACATCAGATACATCGAACTTGAAAGTGCTCATCTGTCTCCTCTGACAATACAGGTAGCCTAAGGTAATGAGCCCAGATGTGCAAGTCTTAGCATGTAAACTGGAAGCTGCACATCCCATCATTAATATCCCTTCATGGCCTCATTACTAGGACACCATTAGATTACGAGCATGCTCCTTTGAACATTTTTCTTCAACTGTCTTAACAGAAACACAATAATGTTTATATGCAAACTGAAGTTTTATTAATTCATCCAAGAAAAAAACTGTGTGATTCTCTGATGCATGGCATTTTTTAGAAATTAATATTTTTTCTGTTAATACTGTATTAATTTTTCATGAAAGAGTTAATACTTATCTGCTGAATTTTAATACAGCAATGCAAAAGTGCCTCCCACAAGAGACGATACTGCTGCAACAGTTTATGAGACCTAATATTCTCACACACACGACTTAAAAGTCTACAGGTCAAACACCAAAACCAAACCAACAAACAATCCCTAACATTTTCTATTTAATCTCACAGGTAGCCTTATGGTTTAAATGCAGCTACTGGTATCCTCCACATATACCACATTGAAACTTAGAAGTTACTCTTTCCAGAATTCCTTCCCTTAACCACAATCCAATTACATTGACTCACTGCACACAGATATAAAATATAACAAAGGGTTCAGAAATGTAGGCAGGTTAGCCCCTACTGTGAAAAGAGAAAGCTCTCCAGGACACCACTGAAATACCTTTACTTGTAGATGTCTGTAACCCCTCACACTCCTTTGAGTGCAAACATGCTGGTGAGAAGTCAGTAACAATTTTTAAGCAACACTATTAGAAATCTATTGAACAATTTGTCTGTGCTGAAAATCACGAGATACTAACATACCTTTCTTCCTTCGACTGCTAAATTCAAATGGCCTTACATGGCCTCCACCCATATGCTTATAAAAAATGTCTCCAAAAATGGCTCCTACCAGTTACCTTATCTTATTTTCATTGTATTAAAGAGGTTGCCATGAGACACCAGGCATTACATACTTCAAAAGACTGTAACCAGTGAAATTCAGGCTCTCAGGCTAACTCCTTTATGTAAGAATCCACAGGCACTCCCTGCTATTGTGTGAAACCTTCTACTAGAGAAGAAATTAACCCCTTATACCTACCTCACTTTCTCTTAGAAGACTTAAAGCTATGACCATCTTTTAAATCTAACTAGGTCTTAGATGAGAACAGTGTTTTGCCATGCTTTAGAAATTCAAAGGTGAGGTTTTCTTTTGGTGATGACTGGCACAGCGTTCTCTCCAGGCCTTTATTACAGAATCACAGAATTATCGAGGCTTGAAAAGACCTCTGAGACCATCAAGCCCAGCCTATGACTTAACACCACCACATCAGCTAGACCATGGCACTAAGTGCCACATCCAGCCTTTCCTTCAACACCTCCAGGGATGGTGACTCCACCACTTCCCTGGGCAGTCCATTCCAAGTGCTTCCTGATATCCAACCTAAACCCTCTCATCCTGTCACTAGTTACCCAGGAGAAGAGCCTGACCTCCACCTGACTAAACACCCTTCAGGTAGGTGTAGAGAGTGATAAGGTCCCTCTTGAGTCTCCTCCAGGCTAAACAACCCCAGCTCCCTCGGCCTCTCCTCATAAGACTCTCTCCCTGGTCCCTTCACAGCCTCCTTGCTCTCCTCTGGACCTTCTCCAGCACCTCAATGCCCTTGAAGTGAGGGGCCCAGAAATGGACACAGTACTCAAGGTGTGGCCTCACCGGGGCTGAGTACAGAGGGAGAATTACACTCCTAGTCCTGCTGGCCACATTATTCCTGATCCAGTCCAGGATGCCATTGGCCTTCTTGGCCACCTGGGCACACTGCTGGCTCATGTTCAACCAGTTGTCAACTAGTATTCCCAGGTCCCTCTCTGCTGGGCTGCTCTCCAGCCACTCTTCCCTCAGGTGGTAGTGATGCATGGGGTTATTGTGGCCAAAGTGTAGGACCCTGCACTTGGTCCTGTTGAACTTCATACCACTGGCCTTGGCCCATTGACCCAGCCTGCCCAGCTCCCTCTGCAGTATCTTCCTACCCTCCAGCAGATCAACACTACCCTCAGTTTGGTGTCATCTGTGAATTTATGGAGGGTAGACTCAATGCCCTCATCCTGGTCATCAATAAAGATGTTGAATAGGACTGGGCCCATTACTGATCCCTGGGGGACACCACTGGTCACTGGATTCCAACTGGATGCAGCACCATTCACCATCACTATCTGTGTCTGGTTTTTAACCAGTTTTTAACCCAGTGAAGGGTGCACCTCTCTGAGCCTTGGGCTGCCAGCTTTTCCAGGAGGGTGCTGTGGGAGACTGTGTCAATGGCTTTGCTGAAGTCGAGGTTAGACCACATTCACAGCCATCCCCTCATCCACTAGGTGGGTCACCCACTCATAGATGGAGATGAGACTGGTCAGGCAGGACCTTCCTTTCCTAAACCCATCTTGCCTGGGCCTGATGCCCTGGTTGTCCTCAACATGCCACTTGATGGCACTCGAGATGATCTGCTCCATAACCTTGGCAGGCACTGAGGTCAGGCTGACAGGTCTATAGCTCCCTGGATCCTCCTTCTGGCCCTTCCTGGGGATCGGGGTCACACTGGCCAACCTCCAGTCATCTGGGACCTCCCCACTTGGCCAGGACCTGTCATAGATGATGGAAAGTGGCTTAACCAGTTCTTCTGCCAGCTCCCTCAGCACATAAGGATGAATCCCATCCAGAACCATGGACTTGCTGGGATCTAAGTAGCACAGCAGGACACTTAACCACCTCCTCCCAGTGTCACTGCCATAGCTTGAGGAGGCACAGATGTGCCTAGTGAGACAGTGTCATTGTGATCCCAAGGGATCCGGGAAACAGAGAGTGGTCTCTATTCCCTCCCATTTACTGCCATACTCTGTAATAGCCAGGAGCACAAGGAAGCCTGCCCCTTCCTGCTCCCTTACTCCTTCCTTCAGCTGGGACATCTTGGAGAGAGACACCTGCTCACCATGTGCTCTGCAGGATCTAACCCATTGGTTGCTTGGAAGAGCCCTGGATCCATTTTCCAAATTGGTTCTGCCATGAGAGACTTTCGGACACGTATGTTAACAACCACTGACAATCAATTTTGCATATATTCACGTATTTTCCACTATTACCCATGTGTCAGTCTCTTTTCCCTGTTCTGTTAAACTTTTTCTAGTTTTAACCAAACCATTAATAATGTTTCTCTTTCTTATTTCTCTTTTATCTTCCCCTGGGAGGTTGGGGGGAGTAACAGAGAGCAATTCTGTTTTTGTGGGGGTTGATTCACCCCAACCACTGAACTGAAACAATCTCTAGGGCTAAGATGCTTCAGCAGATGGCTTTTCAGCCCAGGTATTTTTGTTGCAAGACAAGTTCTCTTAAAGACAAGTTCAGGGATTACAGTGGAATGCCAGCAGTATTCTACATGCTTTATGTTACATTTTCAGATCCATTCTTCCCTTATATACCAAATGAAAGCACACTGCCCCTGCAATCAGCCACATTTGGTGACACTGCAGAAACCAGTAAATTGCTACCACAAAGCACAAAGCTAAGAGGTAAGAAGCCAACTTCTGCAAGCAGAATAAGCTGTGAGATTGAAGAGGAATCTTCCTTCTTTATAATTCCTTAAGGAAAATTAATGTAATCAAGTTGTGTTTGCTATGTTTTGGCAGTAAAATAAACCAAAAAGAAATCAGATCATAGAAGCTTGGGCTGTTTAGCTTAGAGAAAAGAAGGCTGAGGGGGATCTCATCCATATTTATAAGTATATAAAGGGTGGGTGTCAGAAGGATGTGGCCAGAGTCTTCTTTATGTTATCCAGTGATGGAACAAGGGATAATGGTCACAAACTGACACATAGGAGATTTACCTCAATATTAGAAAATACTTCTTTACCCTGAGTGTAACTGAGCACTGAGACAAATTGTCCAGGGAGGTTGTGGAGTCTCCATCCCTGGAGACATTCAAAAGCCTCCTGGATATGTTCCTGTATCACCTGCTCCAGAGGATGCTGCTCTTGCAGGGGAGCTGGCCTAGACGACCTCCAGACGTCCCTTCCAACTCCTAACATTCTGCAATTCTGTGAAGCTACTTTACTGTAACAGTGAAAGAACTGGTTTTTAAGTGGCCCCTCTTTCTGCTTTAAGATTTACCCACAAAATTCTTATCAAAAACAATCCCACTGTCTCTCGTGTAAAATACTTGCAAATCATTTGTCCAAGGTCACATAGGATGCCAGTAGCAGACCAAGGAAGAAAACCATAGTTGTCTCATTTGATGTTGCCATCTGTTCCTACAGATACACTCCATTAAACTCAGCTTGAAGCTGCTCAATGAAAATATCTCTGTGTCAATTTCCACTGGATAATGGAGTCCTCTGGATCTAATAGATTCACACTGAAAATTAAAAAGTCTGAACTTTAAGATGTGAGAAAACTGAGCAGGACAAACTTGTCATCATATCCCTCAGGAATACTTTTCTTTGACCTGTTAGGAAACTGCACTGCTCCTGAAGTTTCAATGTTATTATAGAATAGGTGTGTTCATATTTATTAAAGCAGCAAGTTCCATTTGCTAGCAGAGCAGAAAATCGCAGAAGTGGGAGGTGCCAGCTCAAGTTAATGAAAAAAGTATGGACATTGAGTATTCTTGGGACAAATGGAAGAGCAGAGGATGAATCTGGTTTATTTAATGAGTTCACCTTTGTCTCCTTCACATATTGTAGTCCTTTATCTAACTGCTTGATAAATGCCTCTTCTTCACTGCCTTGTTTATGAGCTCTAGAAACTGTACCACTTTCCAAAGAAATAGCAATATTTTAGACTGAAGAGATTTCTAAGACATTTCCTAACTGACTGAAAATGTTAAGTTCCAAGCAAGAAAAAGAAAAATGGTATCAAGGGGACACCTTAGCTGATGACAGAAAATGTAAAACCTCTTGAGGTTCCAAGGCCCAGCATCCTATTGCTGTGCCTTGTACCTGCATAACACATCTGTCCATCAACTTGTGATTTATGGAGGAGAGTTACTCATTCACCTTGGGGCACCTAGAGTTAAAGCCTCTGTATGTTTGAACTTATTCAAGAGATTTCCACACATCTCCAGCTCTTGCATTTACCACAGCTAATGGCACCAAGGACATCAGGGGAAAAAAAGGCATCTCTTCCAATACGGATCATCACTATCCTGGAACATCACTATCCCACTCAAGGAAGAAATAAGGTGACTCCAGTGGCCAACACTTGTGGTGCCAACAACCACATAAAAATTAAAGAAAAAATATTTGAATTCAGGAAACCACTTTGTTCAAGACCCCATTAGAAATATCATGCATTATATTTATAAAAAGATTACTTTAAAAGTTATATATTACTTATAAGGGCAATTCTTATAAGAAATTAAACTCCTTAGAAAAAGCTTACCACTGATGTCTGCTCAGGATCCAAAGGTCTATGTGAAAATCCTATCCCAACTCTCTTTACAGAGCTACAAAGACCTAATCCCTCATCCTGAATTCTGTCCAGAAAAAAGAATGTCAGTGTGAAACACTCGGTGCTGGGAGTTCCCTTTCTCTTACTCCACTCTGGGAGAGAACAGGTGCATCATGTAATTATTAGTTGCTTGGTCAACACCCTTCCTATTTAGCATTTTAAAAGCTACCGCATTAGCTACAGTGAAGAAAAAAAAAAAAAAAAAAAAAAAAAAAGTTAACAAATGGAATCTCTTTGTGGATCAACTAAAGTCTCTGCAAAGTAAAGGTGGCCCACCAAGAAGACAAGATGGGTAGAAAAAGGCCATAAAGCCAGAACAACATTTTCCATCCACTTATCAAAATACTCTGAAATATTAAAGAAAATTGGAAATAAAGCAGGGAAAACGTTACACTTTTAGCACATGGAAATTTTATGCAGGATACCCCAGAGTTACTTCCCTTCATCAGCTTAACAAGACACAATAGATTGTTGTTAGAAAATGTGTTGTTACTAACCAGTATTGTGCAAGTATTTGTTTTTGTTTTGGTTTACTGGGTCTAGCTGACAAGTCATGGCCCTTTTAACAGCAGTTCCCAAACTCATCAGTCCCATATACAGATGTCCTGGCTGCCTGGGTTCTAAATACTGGTATAAAACGAAGCCATCTTTCTAGCAGCCACAGCAGAAGAAGAAACTAAATAAAGGAGAGAAGATGTAGCTATCAATATTGCCCCCTCCTTTAATCTGTCAATCTGTTTAACTGCCCCCTCTGTCAACATACTTAGTGTAAAATCTTGCCACCTGCCTATCATCACTAACAGCATAGCAATAAGTGCAAACTGCCTGTCAAAAATTGGTCTTACCCAATTATGCTCCTAAGAATTACCAAGGAAGATTTTGGACTGTCAAAGAATTCCAGACCCACTCAAATGCTATCCTACCAAATGTCCTGTCTGCAGTGCAAACCGGAAGCTGGCTCTAGTTTACACCAGGGTCAGTCCAGTCTGAAACAAAGATCATACCCCATTCTTGTTATAAAAAGTCTTAAACTTTTTTTAAAAGTCAGCAGTCTTAAACAGTATGGAATACAGGATTAGGTTAATTGAAGCCTCTTCTGAGCTCAGAGAGGTATTAAAAATTCTATTTCATAAAATGAATTATATCTTATTTTCTTTTCTGATACTTTCCCAACTGTATCTACTAAATGACAGTAATTTTCTTCCCTATCATGGTGTCTATAGTGTCACTGCTGATGGGAGTTTTTATTACAGAATGTTTCTAGTTTATTATTTTAACTTCCTGTAGCAGACACAGGAAATCAAAACTGACACATCTACCAAAACAGTGGTCCATCTCCATGGCTCACCTTCTAACACCTTGGTTTTTTGGGACCTGAAAAAGAAATTTCAGCTGCTTTACCCTTGCAATATAGAAGTGTCACTATGATGGGATTGGCTGGATTCCAGTTAATTTTCTCCATAGCAGATTCTATGGGGCTGTGTTTTGGATTTGTGCTGCAAACAGCATTGCTAACACAGGGATGTTCTGTTATTGCTGAGCAGTGCTTACACAGAGTCAAAGCCTTTTTGCTTCTCACCCTCCCACCCCGTAGTGAGCAGGCTGGGGGTGCACAAGAAGTTGGGAGGGGACATGGCCAGCATACCTGACCCAAACTGGCTGAAGGGGTATTTCATGTCATAGGATGTTGTGTTCAGTATATAAAGCCTGGGGAAGAAAAAGGAAGTGGAGTACATTCACAGTTACAGTGTCTGTCTTCACATTCATGATTTTGTATGATGGAACCACGAGCTATCCTGGAGATGGCTGAACACCTGCCTCCTGATGGGAAGTAGTGAATGAGTCCCTTGTTTTGCTTTGCTTGCATGCACAGCTTTTGCTTTACCTATTAACTGTCTTTATCTCACCCTAGAAGTTTTGTAACTTTTATTCTTCTGATTTTTTCCCCATCCCACTGCAGATAGTGAACAGCTGTGTGGTGCCTTGCTGACAGCTGGGGCTAAACCGTGGCAGTTACACAGCAGATAAATCCTGCTGCATGAACAGCAGCTCAAGGGCATCCTCATAATAACTAAAAAAACTTCTAGCCCCTTCAGTATGTTGTTGTATGGTAGGTGTGCATTTTACATCTGAAAATAAAATACTGTTACTAGGTTTAATTCCTCTTTCTCCTCATTAGTGCTAAGACTGCTATAAATCTATCAAAGCAACAGTGGTATCTAGTGAAGAAGCTTTAGGAAATTTTCAGCTCTCAGGGTCTCCAAGTCAGGTTATTTTTCAGCCAAAAGAAGTACTGGACTAACGGAGGACTCATTCACTGAGTCTAGTCTTAATTTCCAGGAAATCATCAATCTCTCCAGAAGCTTGTTAGCCTCAATCTTAGAAACAGATGAGGGTTTGGAGCCCACAGCTGCTTTCTGCTTGCAGCATTCAAGATTCTCTCCCTCTTCAGTGTGCTGATATAGGAGGTTCACAGGAGGTGACTGTTGGGCCTCTGGAGAGAGAGTGTTACTGTTTGGTCAGTGTCAATCACTGCAGAATCGGGATGAGTAAATTTATAGCATTGCATCCTGTTGTAGCAGTTTGCCATGGTACCTTTCTGCCCAACATGGAAGTGTCCAGAGAGAAACCTGGAAACCTATACTCCTTATTCTATGAAGGGTTTTAAAGCTTTTGTTTTGAAATAGCTTTGTGGTGAATTGGTTCAGTTTCAGCACATCAAAAATTCTTGAGTTCAGATGCTGTTCAAAACACCAATCTGTAAAACACTAGTGTGCTCATGTGTGCTGAGCAATTCCAAAAGAAGCACTGTCACCAAAAGCCTAGACCACTTTCTAACTGCACTGCATTAAAATTCACATGCACCAACTTGCTGATCCTAGAAGTGATCTCCTCCTACATAGTCTAAACAATCTTTTATTTAGCAAAGACAAAAGAGCCATAGGAAACACAACTAGATCTTCTGCCGGCAGACCTCTGTGAAATCCTAAGTAGAAAAGCCCAGAGTACAAACAGTTCTTCACTCTGGGGTCACAATCTACATGTAAATGAATCAAGTGTCACTGGATTCATTCTTCAACTATTTCTGCTGTAGTGTAGTGTGAAAATGGATGGCACCCCAAACACTCCTATGCACATGACAGGCAGGGAACAGACAGTCATATTTGCATGGAGTAACAAGAGCTGTTGCCAACTTGGAATCTACCTTACTGCAGGAACCTGTGTGATCACACATTTCTGTCAAGGGCTATGAGTTGTTCAGCAACTGTTACTTGATAATCCATCAGTCACATGGAGAAGTATCTCTGTGACCAGTTAACATTTCATCTTTTAGACAAGATCATGACCAAAGCAGGCTGTTAGAATTGCTAAGGACCATTTTCATGATGTGACATCTCCCCAGGGGAAATAAAGCTACTCTGAAACACCAGCATTTACCTGACGAAAAAACAAACAGAGGCTGGCATGCTTATTACTCCTGTTGCCAAACCAAGTCAATGCCTATACTCTCAGTCCCCACCTCATTTCATATGTGTTCACAAGCCATGCACTGCAAGTGCACTTGACAATAATGCTTAATTCCAAAGATACAATATCTATGTGTGCAAGTAACTTTAAACAACTTTTTAAAGGAAATAAGTAATCATCTCTCTACAAAATTGTACCACAAGCTATTTCCTAGGAACAAGATGCTACACAGTCCTACTGTCTGCCTGGCTTCCCACAATAACTTTCTGAACGATCACCAGCTTCAGTGATTCAATGATGTTTGAGAGAGCAGTTCAAACCTCAGAATAAATACTGTCCTCCAGAATTCACAAAATTAGCAGTCAGACATGGATGAAAACATTCCTGAAAACATGAAACACATACTGACTTCACTGAGGAAAAACCTAATGACTCAGTACATGAGGAGTTGAAAATTAGTTACAAGTTCTCTGCCTTACATTCTGAAAGTTTTGGCAGAACAAAAGGACAAGCTGGAGAACTGAACAAAAGGAGGTCAGCTCTTAGTTTTTCAGTAGTATGGTTTTAAATGGTTTCACTCTGTTCTACATTCTGCAGCCAGTCTTGGGTCCAAGTACTAAAAGTGAAAAGCTGAGACACTTAGCAGCATAGCTAAGTGTCCCTCTCCTGCAAAATGGGATATGAGGATGTCAGGATGAGACAAAATCACACAACCACTGCCTAAACTCAGAACACCAGGTTTTCAGCTCTTACTGGCACATGTCCTTTTAAACAGGTTTGAAGGCAAAGATACCTGATGTATATATCTCCACTCTGGAAATATTCAACACCCACCTAGATGCAGTCCTGTGTCATGTGCTCTAGGTGATCCTCTTTTAGCGGAAGAGTTGGATTACACAATCTCTAGAGGTACCCTCAAACTCTGATAATTCTGTGATTCTGTGGAACTGTCACCATCACTCTAAAAACTATGAAAGATTTTTTTTTCCTCAAGAGGTCTTACAATGGGAAATCAGCAAGATCAAATAATCCAAGATTAGACATATCTGCTCAGGTGATCTGAAGGCTGCCTGACAATGAAATTGCATCCTAAACATGCTAATAGCCATGGTCTTCTTGTCATCTCCATGTACCAGCACCAGTTCTACTCTGCTTATCTAATGAAAGATAGAAAAGTAGGCAAAATCTTTTCCTTTCCTCCCTGCCCCCAAACAGCTCTCTCAGACAAGGAGACCAGGATTGGTTTCTCAGTCACGTTAGTTTCCAAACTGAAAAAGTTCCCAAGGCTGTGCAGGAGAGAAACAGGACCAGCTCTTTTGATATGAGTAACTATTAGATCAGTTTGGCTGTGTGTGGTAAAACTTCACCCTAAACTCAATATCATCTGAGCCCTATTACAGGCTTGGTTTTGTGACTGACAAAGATCTTTAAAAAGACATGCTGCATGAAACACTTCCTCTGCAGTTGGGGTATGTTGGCCAGATGGGACTTTCCCTATCGTGTTACTGGACTCTGTTACTTAGGCCTAAGGGTTTTTCACATCTGGTCAAAGAAGAAAGTGATGTTTGTGCTCTGCCCAGAAAAGAAACAAACACTGCTTAACAGGAGAATCAAGTAAGTCTCTCCCCTGGAATTCAGACTGGCTTTTAAATTTTTTTTTTTATTTTACCACACAAACACAACATTTTTTAAAAGATCTGCACTGAGTAACACAAGTGGGAAAGCATTAGGAACCTTGTATCTCCTATCAGTGTGGAGATGTTTTCATGATTGCTATTTTCTCAGCTGCCAAGATGGTCCTTTTACAGACAGATGAACAATAATATTAGTCTAGCTGTTTATTACAATTGATTGCAAGCAGATGACAACACTACAGTCACGAAAACCTAACACAAAGAGTCTGACAGTGCAAACAGATGGAAACTCCCTTGAAAAGCCAAACAGCCTTTCCAAGCTATTCCATCTCAGATTTTCCGGTAGGGTATATGACCTTTGAACTTTTCCCATGGCAGATACTCCAATAAGATTTTTTTTTCTCATCCCTGCATCACCTGTACAGCCAATAAGATGGATAAGGTGAGATAGGTACTTTCTAAGGACTTAGATGAGACTCTGAATTTCCTACTGGAATTGCTGGTGTCTGGCTGACAGAAAGTGACTATAATTTGATAGTGTGGGCGATTCTGGCAGCCTAACAGAGGTGAGGCTGCTGCAGCTCCATGCCCCCAGGTCCAACCAGTAGTGAGGCTGAGCATGCACACCCAGCAGTCACACACAGAAACATGAACCAGCACAGAGAAGTGTATATAATCTATATGCACATATCCCTACAAAGTTCATCTCTCCAACAGCTGGGATTAGATACAACATCTGCCCGGTAGCTCTCTCTGGATCCTGGCACCTGGACATACCAATGTTGATTAGCCATTGAAAAAGTAAAATTTAGTGGGAAAACCACATGAAAGAGCACAAGAACACACACAATAAAACCACAACTTACATAACTCTGATACAGTAAGAATTAGAGAACACATTCAAATCAGTCAATGCCCGTCCTTGAGACAAGCCTGAAAGATGAAAGGGATGGAAACAAGTACTCCCCACAACTTATCTTGTTTATAGTCTTGAGCACTGAATAGGAAACACTGACTAATTCAACAGGACATTAAAAGGTGATGAGATGTTAATACAGTGAGTTAGCATATTAAAATACCCAGCCTTAGGCTACAGAGACCCTTACTAACCCTATTGTTTCAGCATAAGTAGTGAAACCTTTAAGCACTGTCACTGAAATGCAAGTGAAGAACACTTAACCAATTACATACACAACACAGAGAACATAATCAGGGAGAAAGTAATTTTACATGTTTCTGTCTATAAAAGCAGCCCGTATGTAGGGAAGCTGAACTAGCTTCGTGGAATACCACCTAGCTCCATTTTCTGTGCAGAACTGTAAATTAAAACAAATATCTTGACCCTGTGTGTGGATCTGCTTCTTGCATACTGTGTGATGGACCCCACTTTTCAGGACAACAATATGGGCCACCGGGGCTTCAGCACACACAAAAACAAAGCTCCAGAGCAGATGACCAGGAAGGACTCCCTTGGTCCCCTCAACAGCCACCCCTTCGCGTGGTGTCACCCTCAGAGACAGACATGCACATGGCTCTCAAACCTCTGTGGCCATTGACATACTGCTGGTTAGGCTCAGTGCACAGGGAAACGTATTGACCAGCTGCTGTTTACATATGACCAGTCCTTTTTATGCCTTTACTCATCTGTTTTCACATGCTTGTTCCTTCCCAAAACACCCACATTCATCCCTTTCCCTACCTTTGGTTCCCCCTCTAAACATCCCATAATCGGTCCTGTGTAATCCTGAAATGCACTTCCTTAGTTTTCCATAATATGTCTCCTACCTCTGGGCAGCAACTAGCAAGAAGTTTGTAAAGTAGTTCAGCACTGACAAATCTGGATTGTTTTCTCTACCAGGCCATAGGGGTTAGGCTCTCTCCAGGGTAATCCCAGAAGGTCCTTAATTTGGGTTCCCCTGTGCTCCTCTGGATTTGTAGATATGGCTTTTGTTTGTCTGATGATTCCTGTGATGGGGAGGGAGGCAGCTGGGGCAAGTGGTATTCAGGCTCCCCTTCCTGCCAGTGTTTCTCTGTGCTACACTGTGGGGAGCAGCAGTTTTTATCATCTTTAGCAGAGATTATCACCTTTACTTCTCACACAACCAAACAGGCCAATATTGGCTGAAACAAAGGCAATCCAGAAATTAAAGAAGTCTCCTCAGAAAAGAGGGTCACTTGAATTTAAATCTGATTTGCACTTATGAGGCCTCAGGCATTTTTTACTTGCCTTTACTTCAGCATTTCTTATAACCTTGACATAGACCCTAGGTAAAGCTATATAACACTGCCAAGGCATGTAATAAGTAGGTATATCTACCTTGTAAAGATGCAGTTAAAATACAGGAAAACTGAAAGCAACTTGAAACCCAGGCATCACCTATGTGAATCCAGATTTGAGATCTCAGTCCCATTTAGTTGACTTCCTGTCCTTTGAACTAGAGCTGTTGCTTCTGAATTAACCTGTGATTTTTGTTTTCAGCTCCAAGTTGAGCCAGTAAATTTTCTTTTCTTCAGCTGCTTTGGCACAAAATGGAATCTGCAGTCCAAGATAAGGTCTTCACTAAAGCATGACAGCCCATGTGAGTACCACAGCGAGATGTTTTGATGCTCACACAGATGCTCACATTACAGATTTTGTAATGGAGTGATAACACTACTACAACTACTACTACTATTATTATTAAAAACAAACAACAAGCCAACAAGCATATTCTGTCTCACTATGAAAAAAAAAGTTTCTCCCAGTGATTCAAATACCAGAGAGCTGTTTAAGAGGAAATAAAGTACTGCAAAGCTTAGAAAAACCTAACACTGAAACAAAGCATAGATTCAGAGCTTCTGATTTGTTTGATCAAGTCATTCTTCTCATTCCCACAGCGGAAGTACTTTCCTGCAAACAGGGAATGGATTAAGAAAGGGTCAGCGTTGAGGAGATTTGTCTTACAGTAGATGGTTTGCACTATGAGGTAGAATGCCTACATCTCTTCCTGTTTTCATGGAAGGAGAGTTTTAATGTACAAGATGGTGATCTTCACATGGGTAAAACAAATATCCTCCAAGTAGGAGCATTACACACAGTACTGTGTAGAGATCACTCAGCTTCCTTGGGAAGCAATCATCCTTACTAGTCCCAAGATAGCAGTACAAAGCCAACACGTTTTTGGTCCCTAACCATGGCCAAAAGCTACTTCCACAAGGCATGTATTGTCTCCTTCACCACCTACAACCAGTTCAGCTAGAGGCAACTGTGAACAGGTTTTCCCTTGATGCCCTAATTTTTCTGTTGTTGTTGTTCTGAGAAAAGAAAATATTTTCAGCTATTTCCAATGACAGCTAAAAAACTCTTAACTATTGTTGAATCTTCCCTTGAAATTTTAGTATTTTATCCCAACATCCTAGCAGCTCACCTTGTTTTCCTTCCATTATGTGTAATCACAATGGAAGGAAAACAAGGGATGATTGGGCATAAGATTTTGCTCTACAGTGTTTCACCAGAATAAAAATATTTTTACAGTGTTTTAACAGTCAATCAGAAAGACCAGGCCAACCTTCATTTTCAGTGAGTGGTGAGTTCTCATAATTACAGGAAGGAGTTAAAAGGGCTGTTACTGCACTAGAGTAAGCCAGCAGTATCTAGAAACACGGCACTTTGCTAGTACATATTTGGGAACCAACCAAACACTTCCATTTCAAGCCACAGTGCTTATGCAGCACTATCTCATAACCCTGATCACAAAAGGTTAAGACTGTTTTGGGTCATTACATGCAGTCCAGCTGGCCCACAGGCATGACACTCAGCAGTGTACACTGGCCAGACATTGAGCATTATACTGGATATGTGTGAAGATAAGACATTTTGCTGCCAACACAATAAATACCAGTCTTCTTGAGAGCTTGTCTTCACAGAAGGCTTCTGAACAGAAGTTTTCTTACTCTGAAATGTAAGGATTTCCTCTTCCTTCCATAATAGCATGCCATCCTTTCAGTCTTTAAAAATTAAGGCTGATTCATCGATTAAGTAGAGGAGAGCATCTCTGAGTGAACCATCAGAGATTTTGGAGAAAAAGACATCTCTTTTAAACATTGTATATATATTTTTTTGCCAATGCAGCTATAGCAAATACTCATGTCAACAGCAAGGTTATTTTTCTAATAAAATTTAAGCCACTTTCCACACATCTTGTCCTACCAATAAAGACATTCGGTTTTAAATCAATAAAATTACATTTTGCTTGTCCACATCCCTGATAGCTAGGGATTTGATTCTTTTTCAGTCTTTTCTGGGTTAAGCATGAAAGTAAAATGTCTCAGCATAAAACAAGACTACCTGTTCCAGTAAGAATGTGAGAAGATGAAAGGCCTGTACCAGTCTCTGGCCTGCTAATCTGTCCATGTCCTCTGACAGCCAGATGGACTCACTTACTCTTTTTTTTCAATTATATGCAGTCAAAGCACAACCCTTGAAACTGTTTAAAACTGAAATCAACAGTAACCTTGGCAGGATCGCAGTTGATAAAAATGCAATTCCTACAAAATGAGTAATACCCGGGATGTCATACAAAGGCAGTAAATTCAGAGACATAAAAGAGACACATGTTAGCACAGAAAAGACAGCCAAGAAACTGCAAGCTTGCGGATCTGCAAAAAGGCAAGGAAAATAGTAGTAACTACTTCATCAGCATGACCATCTTGCTTAAGAGAAGTTTACTGCCAGTTTGCATTACACTAGCATTGTACATCAAAATCTTGCATACAGTTTGCCTCTTCGAAGGAATCAAAGTGAACTACTTTAACATGAACTCTCTGTTCAAAATAGGTGGCTACTCTTCTCATCAATGTCTCAGCGAAACAACTGATTTCAGATTCCCCAAGGAGGTTACTAAGGTCACACAGAGCAATATCACGATTATAATCTACGAGTTCCTCCAACAGACTTTCCAGCTATTTAGCAAAAATCTTCCTGTTGGCACTTGGAATAAAAGCCAGACTGAGAAATTCAAAAACAGCATTCATCAGCAAATTGAAAAAATAGAGATATGTTTGTCAGAAGAGCTAAGAAGAGCAAGAAACAGCTTTCAAACATGGATCCTAACAAGCACTACATTCAGCATGAAAAAGTACTTCAGAAGAATCACCAATTTCCTAAAAGATAAACAATACAGCCACTGTTCCTGGGAAGCCGTCCAAATGGAATTGAGGACATGCCTTATAATTTTTGACAGTCTTATGAAAAAACACACATTATAAAGAGGTAATGTTTTCTATTTTTGTAATCTTTATAATAATTTGTTAATTTTACCATTTTTGATAGGTTTGTGTTTTCCACATTTTAACCATTTCAAATTGATAATTGG
The DNA here is from genome assembly GCF_036169615.1 of Heliangelus exortis. Lineage (NCBI taxonomy): Eukaryota > Metazoa > Chordata > Aves > Apodiformes > Trochilidae > Heliangelus > Heliangelus exortis. Next base: position 61,909,860 of record NC_092454.1, on the reverse strand, counting down.
AGCTTGCTTTCAAAAATAATTCCATGCTCTAGGTTAAATACATTGTACTCAAGTGAAGGGGCACTTGGTATTATTGCATCTATAAAAGGTAAGATCTTACAAAACCAGGTGGATATTTCTCCCCTGTATTTTCTTTTCACTGTGAAAAAGTTTTTTTGTCTTTCCACAGAATATCCCACTTGTTCTATTACCTGAAACTCTTGCATTTGGACACTACATATATTTTACTTTACATTACTTCACTAATGCCGAAAAAGTTACAAAATGAAGACATACAAGGAAAAGATAAAATTTCCTGGAGTCCTGTATGCTGCACGAATCTCAAATTATAAAACAGATGAGAATTTAACATGACTTGGACTTCTCTAAACTCAAAAAATAATAATGGGTAGACTTTCTGAGTTAGAAAAGTCAATTCCCAGCCTCCTTATTTTGAAAGTAGACTCATCTTTATATCGCATGAAGATATAAACCCCATCTTCTAATACAGAATATCATTACCTGCAGCATAGATTTTTAGGATACATTGGTTCATAATGCTATATAAAATACGTATCTGCCTGTTTTGAGTTCACAAGAAGACATGATTAATCAGAAAACATTTCCTATATGGCCACAAATGCAACCAAATTTCTTCCACTCCTCTCCCATCTTTCTTTCCCTCACCATAGGCAGAGCAAAGTAGTGCTTCAGGTCATCATCCTCATCAGTTTAACTGCTACTCAGGAGATCTATATGTAGCAAAATTTCTTAATGAAATTGTGGTATTATTCCTGAGTCCAGGAGTGCAACAACAGGATACTTTAACTGCCTAAATTAAGGCATCTAAATTAGACACTGAGCTAAGGAGTTGAGGCCCATCCACATCACTCTCACATGCTCCTACTTCACAGAAACAGGGGAAGGAGGGAATGGACTTCAGCCTCCTAAACAGAAGTTTACTTTTAATCAGCAGTGTGAAAACTCAATTCTTTAGCTGGCTGTATATAGAGCATAAGATCAATCTGGCACCTAGTTAATCTTCAGTTGCCAAGAAACTCATTAATCAATCTCTAGAAATTCTACTTTAATTAAAGCACTGAAAGCACATGGTCACCACAGCAATGTTTGACACCAGCAAAATATATTCAAGCACCTTTAATTCTGAATTTTTTTTTAATTTGCTGATTTTACTGTGAAAAATTAATATAACCCAATTTTGTATATCCAACTTAATGAAGTTGCTGAACTGAAGCCTGTGAACTTCAGATTTTCCTATGCATAATAAACCATGAAGATGATGTCAAGTTGTATCTGTGTAATTATATCTATGTTGGACATACATTTCTGTGCTTCAATCTGCACTTGGATTTCAGTTTCTGAAAAGCCAGGAGTCAGTACAGACTTCAGCAGGTTATGACTAGACACGACCTTACACAACCTACTAGATGTGTGTCCATCTCTTACTTGTGGAATCACAGTGTATTTTGGTAATGACAAAGCCATAAGCAAAAGCGCATCCCTGGACAGTATGGAAACATTTGCTTCCTCCATTTGCTCTTTTGAGAAGGCACTTTCATTAATTTAAGCAGATATAAATACTAATTCATGCAAGTTTTATTGTAAATAGTGACTCACATTTCAAGATGCAATTTTTTTAAGAGGGAAATAGAGAGGCTGTAAAGCCATACACTCATTAAGTGATACAGGGTACCTTGGTAAGCTTAACTAACTGCTGTTAGACAAGTAGTGTTTAAGAACTGCCTGCTAGCTTTCTGAAAAACAAACAAACAAAAAATCTTTGCTTTTAGACATTATCATATCTTGCAAAAGAAAAAAAGAAGGTATTGTAGACAATACTATTTTCACATTTTCTGTCTGCAATTCAGTGTTAACCTTCCACGAGGATAGATATGCAACTTTCTATTCCTGTGGGAAGAGTTGCTATGTCCATGACTGATTACAGTCTTCTAGTATTAGAAGCCAAATAACTTTAAGCCTCAACCTTTTCTCTTACAGGAGTACTTAGAAATGTACAGCACTTTACTATGAAAAATTCTCAATTACTTTTCATTTCATGAAACTCTTACATTAAAACTTCTTAACTTTTTATTATTACAATAACTGAAGAAAAAAAAAAATCATGTCTATTTGTTCAAGTCTTTGGTTGTTTTAGAACCACTGTGGATACGCCACTTCAGTGTCTACTTTATCATACACTCTATTACCATATCTCTGGGTACTTCCATACAAGAACACAGGGGAAAAAAGACACTACAATGAGAAAGTAAAAACATTCTTACACTTAGAATTGGTACACAATTCAAAGTCACTTAAAATTTCACTTTAAAACTTACTGTGCCTCAAGATCCTTTAACTGAACAGGTTCTTGACTATTTTCGTAGGTAAAAGAAGAAAAAATGTGCCATCTACCTTTTTAGTACTAGCATTTGTACCATGTGTTACGAATCAATTAAAGGTTGGGTCACTTTGAAATGTAGACAGTTGTGAAATGGAAAACACAAATTGCAGATCTCCCAAGATTCAGAGCTAGAGTAAGGAATGCATGACCGAAGGGTGAGAAATAACGTGGAACTTAATTTCTTAAACCTCTCAGCCTTACTTTTTTGGTTTCAGCACACTGAGAGTACCAATCATCTAAGACCTGGTGTCGAGTCTTTCCCAAGCTGTTTTAAGTGTCTGTCCAGCACTCCCTCCAGCTGCTGATTTAGACTGCACTCATCTATCTGCCAGTATTTGTTTTAAAACTTCAGAGCTGCATAATTATTACAGATAAAATATCTTGGGGTTTTTGTACCTCTAAGTGGTAATAAGTGTAAAATTACAAAAACAAAAATTGCAAGTCAAGCTCACTGTAGTGGGGAAAGAAGATTTTAAGACACAAGAGATCCTCCACTACCAATTAGCTTACTGCATGTCACTAGCCACAGCATTTGCTATAATTCTGGATTAAAAACCTTTATCTTTTGACAGAAAATCCTTTTTTTCTGATTTGATTGGTGAGGTAAGGAAAAGCCCTCAACAGCAAAAGCAACAGATATTTTAAATTCAATCTGTACACAGATTCTCTAGATCAAACAGATCTTGGAAAGTCTTGACTTAATAGCCCCCTGGTTTTAAAAAGTACACTCCCTGAAGCTATTTGATTAGCCTCGGTCCCTGTCACAGTCCCCTTTTATCTCTTTGGGTTTAATCAAAATAAAGGCATGGTTCTGAAGACAGAATAGCCCAATTTACACCCTTCCTTCCTTCGTCACCTTTCAAACCCTATTCTTGTTCTGTGCTAACACTTACTGAACCTTTTCCTGAAATCAACAAACAGGGAATTACCCAACTAAACCAAACCAACAAAATCCATACTTTTGCTCCAGTAAAGATTTAAAGCAGGGAAGAATGCACACTGGATACAAGAGCCACCATAAAAGAGAATGGCGAGTGTGGCAGCAAGACTGCAGAAGAGTGATCAAAACCTCCCTTCCTGTTGCTATCTGGACCAAACTCCTTTAAAAAAGTCTCTTCTGGGTTTCTCTGTGTATGTCTAATAGGTCTTCTGCCATACTGTCAGTTCATTCATAAGACTTTTTACTTTAATATATTAATGTGCTAATTACTTATCACCAAAAAAGATTACTGCAGTAGTAACCTGCTAGTTTCTCTGGAAGCAAATTTAATTGTACAGTATTTAGCAGTTAAATTCCAGTTATATCTTACTAATTTCAGCTTTCTGTCTCCATCTTACCCACACAGGCCTAAGTCCCTGTCTCAGAAGAGGCTCCCAAAACTTATCTGTCAAACATACCACTTACTGAAGCATCAAATCCTGAGATAATATCCTAAAGCAGCAAAATGAAAGTAACATTATGCTCTGTCTATAAACTGTTCCATCTGAGATCTGTTTAACTGACTGATAATAATGACTGAATATTAAACAAAGACCAGAACCCTGTTTTTCCTGTAACATTTTTAAATAATTACTATTCCAAATGACTCTGTGAATCATATTCTCAGGTCACCTGGCCCTCTCCACTTCTCCATATTTGTGCTCCAGAATAAGAGTATCTTCCTCAGGGATCTCCAGCACTGCTGAGTACTTTGCTGGCAATTGATAAAAAAATATTTATCATGAGAGAAGTATCAGCAAAGAAGCTGAAGTGATTTGGACACATCCCAAGTTTCACATCACTCACTAATGTGCTTTAAGCAGCACCAGCTACTACACCAAAACTGGTAAACAACATTAAATCATCATTGCAAGCTGCTTGGTGCCAAACAACATCACATTATTCTGCATCCATCTCCTTATGCTCTTTAGCACCTTCTGGAGCTCTGGATTGCTTCACTACACCCTGTCTACATTGCATTCTTCTTTCAACCCATGTCCCCCCCCCTACCATTTCTCTCTGAGATGTGCATTCTCTCTGTTACAAACAAACAGTTTCCACCTTTTTTTCTGTCAGGAAGGCACTTTTATCTATCCCACTGAGTGGCAAAGCAAAACTGTCAAAAAATGTTGAAAAATCAGAATAACATGCTTTGCTATAGTAGAAGAAAGGGAAACAGGCACTCTATCTAGTGCAGAGCATCTGGCCAGTAAGTTCTCCAGTCTGAGAAGAATGTCTGGAAGATTTTCTAATTATTATTCTTCGTTATGTACAAATCTTATCTGTGTGTAAAAACACAGTTAAAGGGCTTTGAGAAAAGAAATAATCTTCTTGTCTTCATATGAAATCACTGCAATCTAAGCAGGGGTGAGAAGGAGCCTAAACTGCCCTTTATCCACCTGAAAATCATACAGGTAACCTGTTCTTGCTCTAACTTGGTTTAGGACACAACCCTGCAACAATCAGAACATTTTGTTTTTGATAGAGGTCCACAGCAAGCCCCAGAAGAAGCTGGTCTGACCATCAACTGGGAGTAAGAAGGCCTCTACATCTTCAAATGCCTGCTGGCAGCAGTCTTGCCAGAAGACGACAGACAGATGATCTGCAGGGTCAATCAGCTGCAAGCAGGACTCTCCAGGAGCCCTTGGCAACCTGGGCCACTCAGTGGTTGCATTACAGCTGTTCTAAGACAAGAGTGGGTACTTCTGGGATTTGCAGCTCCCCATACTGGCAATTACTCATTTCCCCCTAACAGCCCCTGTGTCAGCCTCTGAGAGGCTAGCTGTCAAGCTGTCATGTCCAGATGCTGCAAAGACTTGCAGAGATTTCAGATTTCGTGTTCCACTAGTGAACAAGGAGTACAACACAAAACATTTTACATCAAGCAACCTTGCAAGATAAACACCAGTACTCTGTTCTCAACTAAATGTATTCCAGCACATCGGTTCACAACTAAAAGACCTGGCAGATCAGCTGCATGGCAGGTTTCTTGAGACACTAACTTCATCCCCAGCATTAAAAGAACTGTAGCAAAACTACCATTTTCAAGGGGTTTTGCCTCAGCGTTTGCCATGGCTGAAGAGAAACTCCCAGCTTGTGGTGCTGAGGCTCCTGTCCCTTTGCCCAACACCGGTGCAACAGGAGCAGCAGGGCAGGGCGCTGGATCCCACCTCCCCACGTCCGGAATATAATGCAGAAAGGCAGCAGGACAAGCGGGCTGAAAGGTGGACACCAAACTGTGTTAAAATAAATAGCGTGGTACGGGGAAAACAATCCAAACCCATGAGGCGTTCGCTTTTGTTTCTCTTTAGACCTGCGTGCACCCTCGCCTGCCCGATGCGGGACCCTGCCCAGGGTCCAGCTTTGCAGCACACACGAGTCAGCAGATCCCCTAGCAAGATCGAGCAGATCCCTTGAAACTCTGGAGGAAAGCATCCACCTTTCACAGACCGGGTGGAGAGAGGAAAAAAAAAAAGAAGAAAAAAAAAAAAAAAAAAAAGGAGGAAAAAAAAAAACCAAAAAACGGAAAGGAAAAAGAAAAGCCCTTAGCTAAATGAGCTAAATGCACCTTTCCGCGGGCTGCGGGCCAGCCGGTGCTCTACCTGCGGAAGTGCCAGGGACCGGGCAGTCACACACCCCTCAGAGGGACCGTCCCGTCCCCTCGCAGGGCTCCCACCTGACACCTCCCGGCGGGGCACGACGGCCGAAGGGCAGCGGGAACCCCCGGCTATGGCAGGTGTCGGCGGGGCTGGGAGGAGCTGGGTGGGGGGGGAGAGACGGGGGTTATCTCCGCTTCGGGTGAGCGGGATGGGGAATGAGAGTGCGGCCGGAGCGCTGCGACCGACTCCTAATCGGTGAACCACTCACAGAGGTAAGTTTGTGGAGCGCTGGAACGGACGCCTCCTCTCACATGCACCGACCCGCCGTAGCCGCCCCCGCCATACCTCCACCCCTTCGGCTGCCGCCGCACAGGTGTCTTCCTCGCCGGACAGACAAGGACAGGAGGCGACAGCCCGACGCGATGCCACCATGTACCACGAGCCCCGGCGGCGACAAAGCGCTGCCAGTCCCCCGGACCGAACCGGCCCGGCGCGGCCCGGCCCCGGGCTCCCGCCGCGCGGCTCCACGGGCTCTGCGTGGCCCTCGGCGGAGGTCGCCCCCTGGCGGGGGCGGAGCGGGCAGCAGCGGGGGCGGTGGAAATGGCGGCGGTGCCCTCCTGGCTGCAGCCCGGGTTCGTGCGGCCCCACCCGTGTCCCGTGTCCCCCACCCGGGGGAAGGCGCTGTCTGGCTCTGTGGTGCGTGGGGCGCGGCCTCCGGGCGCTCCCCGAGGATCCCAGGGCGCCCCCGACGTCTTCCAGCCCAGGCCCCTGTCTGAGGGGTAACCACCTTCCCCACGGCTACCCGGGAGAGGCCTCAGCCTGGACCGAGCTCAGCAGAGCTCAGGAAAAAACTCACCTCAGTGAAGGCAACAAATCCAGAACTTCGGGCTATCCCACAAGCAACGAGATAGCCGTAACCCCCACGACCTTCTTTTAACAGGGCTCCTCATACCTGCAGTGGCTTGAGGGAGTTTGACCTCCATTATTGCTTCACCTGTCAGCACAGACCAAAGACCTGGGGCCCTTCCCTGAGGACAAGTTGATAAGATAATTACTCGTATTTGTGTTGCTGACCTAAAGCGACTTAGTATATCTTAATCCATGGCGTTTATGAGAGTAGACTGATAGCACAACGGTTGTTTGCATAGCTAAATCTTTTTTTGCAGTTACATTGATTTACTAGGGAAAAAAAGGAAAACCAACCAGTAACCTGCACTCTCCCAGCTGAGTGTATGTATACAGCTTGGACAAAAACTCATCCATGTCAACAAAGACTTCAGGGTCTTACTCCTTTCCACCTGACCCATCTTTTCCACTGGCCAAAAAAGGAGGACAGGAATGTAGGTGTTAACAGAAGAGACCCATGTCAGTGCCACTCAACTCCAAATAAAATGGCTGTATGCCAAACTATTTTTAAGTTGGAAAATTTCAAACCCCAAAAATGCTGGGATTTGAAAACAGGAAACCCTGTTTTCACCAAGACAGAGTGAACAAAAAACAAATCTCCCTCTTTTAAGGAAGCAGGAAACCACAGGTTTAGGAACGCTAAAGCTTAATAAAGATCCAAGACAAAAAACCATGTAAAGTTGAAGGCATTTTTCACAGAACAGCATGGCAAGCATTTTCCCTGGGGACTGGTCAGTCTCTTCTCTGGCAGAATTGTATCTCAGAAAGCATGGGCAAGAGAGCTGCCCTCTTCACAGGTTTGCAGAAGATTTAAACAAATCAACAAGACATGATGAAGAGTGGCATTACTTCCTTTCCCACTGTCAAAGGCAACAGAAGGTGATCTCTTTTTCCTCTGCTGTGCATCCTAACCATACCATTGCAAAAGGGCCCAACTTCTCCCTGCAAAGGGGAGATGGAGTGGGACCGTAGCTCTCATGTGGCAGAGGCAAAGTAGAACCTCAACTGTCTTGAGGGAAAGGCTGAATCTGCGGGCTGTTGGGTGAGAACTTGGTGTAGAAACTATTGACTGCCAAACCAAAGAAGAAAAGGTGAATGGGTAACTAAGGAGATGCCAGCAATTTATGACTGAAGGGGAGATAGAGTTGCTTGGAGGAAATACCACATTGTGACTGATTAACAGTTATTTCCAAACATGTACAGATAAAGATAGCAGAAGGAACCCTTGTACCTTCACAAACACAGCAAGAACAGCCTGTGAAGTGACCCCTTTTCAAACAACTTTTTGGTTTTAGTGTGGCAGCCATTAGGTGTTTCTCACAGAGCTATCTGAACAATTAGCAGTAGAAATAGTATTCTTTCTGATAACCTGTAGAACTGCTCTTTATCTCATTACAAATTCCCTGCTTTCAAGAAGCGAGACAGGTATTTATTTTTCCTGAGCAGCAACCTGGATTGACATCATCATTATGGTATCACATATCCATTGTAGGAAATTGAAGACAGTAAAATACATGTACAAAGAGTTTGTGGGATCAGATCCTTAAGAAGGAGTAGGTAAAAAAATAGAAAATGCCACACTCAAGATTTGCATAAGTACTTGGGAAGGCTTAAAGATAATATGGGGATAATGCCAGACCAAAATGCAGCAACACAACAACACAGTTTTCAGACAAGTTCCCTATTAAAAACAACTGAACAACCCACAGTTGCTGTAGTCTTCACATTGTCCCAGTATCCCAAAAGGTTTAAAATCTGATCCCTCTAACTGCTGTGCAGAATGATATTTTTCAAATGTAGTAGGCGTGGTTGACAAGATCCATTTTGTTCCATATACTCAAACAAGAATAGACAATATCCTTGAGGACAACTTTCTCTTTACTGTAATTTGTAATTATTAAAGCACATCAAGACCGTGCTAGCTTTGCCTAGGAAGTATTTATTTTTGGTGACAGCCTAGAGTCCAAAAAGGAAAAATTACAGGCACAATTCTTCTCTTGAACTTCAGTCCACAGTTCTTTCTTCCTCACAGATTGCTAGAGATTTTAGAATACTGCAGCAAGAACAGGAGGTGAAAGGGACAAAGTGCTCTAAAGCATGTAGTGGATATTTGACTTTCTTGTAGTCCCGTTTTATATTGCATCACTACCACACTTGATTGAAGTTGCTCCTTTGTTGCTGGGAGAAAAGCCAGAAAACAGGATGGAGAATCAGTCAGCTATTTAACCAACCAGTTAATTTACTTAGGCAGAATTTAACCAGGAGATGATTTAGTCATGTAGGCCTTATTATTCTAAACACAAACAGCAAAGATATTGGAGCCAAGGACTTCAGTACCTCTCCCTAGCACACAAAATCTATAGTTCAGGAAAAACAAACAAACAAATAAATAAGTAAATAAACAACCGGCCAAACACAAAATACAAAACAAAACAAAAGAGCAGGTTTTCAGATTGTCATCAGTACAGGTGAACAGAAATGAAGTTTAATTCAGCATCACGTGGTTGTGGACTGCTGAGTATCTTCAAGTGCTGGGAATTCAGACTGAAGAAGGACATAGATGGAGCAGATTGTATCATTATCTTGAAAATCAGGGTCCATCACTCAGTATGCAGGAAGCTGATCCACGCACAGGTCAAGATAATTTTTTTAATTTACAGTTCTGCACAGAAAATGGATTTAGGTGGTATTCCACAGAGCAAGCTCAGCTTCCTGAAACATAAGGGCTACTTTTATACACAGAAAAGTGTGTATAAATATAAAATTCTGAATATATTTTCTACTCAGTGGTCAAGACCATAACCAACACAAACTGTGGGGAGTACTTGTTGCCACCCCTTTCATCTGTCTTGCAGGATTATACCTCAAGGATAGGGTGTTGACTGCTTGGAATGTGTTTTTCTCTGGTTCTTGCTGTATCAGTGTTATGTGAGCTCTGGTTTTACTTTTTTTGTGTTTGTCCATATGCTCTGTTATGTCTTTTTTCCACCAAATTTTACTTATTTAAATGAGTAGCTGACATCAGTAGTGATACAATTTAAATTAGCAGGAGCAACCTGTTGTGATGTTGCTCTGGTGCTAGATGTGCTTGCATACTCTGAAAGAAAAAAAATATTACAAGTGGGGCATAGAGTGGTTATTTTTATATGATTCTTTTTTCTGGGTTTTTTGGGTTTTTTTTGTGTGTGTGTGTGTTTTTGTTTTCTTTTGGGTTTTTTAGAGTGGTTTTGTCTGATATGGCTAAATTCACGTTACTTTTTTGGCAGATCACAAAGTTTTTTCATGTCTCTGTCTACCCTGATGTAATTTTGCATAGGAGCTGCTGGAACATAGCATCCTTGAGATTTATATCTCTTCATATTACAAAACTGGTTAGCAAAACCAAAATTCATCTAGGGACTGTAAGAAGAGTAGAAATACGTATGTACCCAAGCTGCAGCCATAAGACCTGTTTTCTTGGGAAGGCAAGATAAAATTAGAGCATGCCTTGTCCTCCTTCCTTTTTCAAATGGCCAGCTTATAACTTTGATTTGACTCTTCAAGAAATTGCTGTGGCTTTGTTAAACCCAGTGTAAACTTGGATATGTTTTTTACTCCATTCTATGTCAAACTTAATGATTTAGTTTTATGTCAAGGCCCCAAATTGTCTTAAACTAAAACAAAGGAGGCTGTTGCTAAATCTTGGCTGGCAGAATCAGATGGGGCGTTTTTATGAAGTTATTGTCCATAGCAGTTTATTGCCTCCCATTTGGTGATGAGTAACACTACCAAAACCATTTTACTTAAAAATAAAATTCTGCCACCATCTATGGCAGTTCAGACCAGCTGATTTTGCACTGAACTAGGTTATAGTAAATTCTTGTGTCGAGGCATTTGGAGCTTGAAAATAGGAGTTATTAAAAAAATCTTGGAAACTAAAAGAACTTATTCTGGTTTCGAAGTAAGTATGTCTTTGTATTTACCAACATCCAGTTCTGTGTACATTAAAACTCACCTTACTACTGACTGTAAGTTACAGAGCTTTACTGAAATCATCCTACGCCTGCTGAGGATATAGCCAGTGACACGTAACTAAGATTCTATCAGAGGTTTCAAATTTCTGTTAGAAGTTAAACAAAAACACTTTAAAAAAAATTAATTTTTTTCAGCTATTAAAGCTAAGGATGCCTTGTGATATGAGAAAGGAGGCAGTAGAGCTTAGTACCATAATAGAATATGCCTAGCTTTTTACCATTTTTGGCTCACTGACTTAGATGTGTTTATTCAGCAGAATATCTTGAAATAAGAAAGAGAACACTATGTACTCTTCATATCTGTAGAGGAGATTTCCTTCAATGGTAACCTTTAAAAGGCTTTTCCTCTTTATAATCACTACCATGACTTGTCTCTCCTGTGCCATCTTTAGAAAAATGATACAGAAAAAACCTGAGAACATACAAACAGAAAAATTTGCAGATACATAGAATAAATTAATGAAATTATTGATTGGTTAAGGCTACAATGAAATGCAAACACTATCTTATAAGATTGTATCTCCCTGCACTCCTTAGCTGGTAGCCCATAAGGCACTTCATGTCAGTATCCATCGTGACTGTCTCATGATTGTAACAGCTCTTCATTGTTCACAGCCTATCTATGCTCTACACAGTACCAAACATTAAGTTCTGACTTTAACCCCAAATAACTGCACAGTAAAATCCTGCTGCCATAAAGACAAATTCAGCACAGTAATCCCATCCCCTTGGAATTCCTATGCATGGCACAGATTGAGTGTATTTCCTTCTCCAACAGTACTGGCAGCATAAAGAATATTCACCAGCACAGGCGAGGCCACAACCAGCAGTGGTTTGGACTGCAGGGAGGGGTGGCTGCACTGCCAAGCTGTCTGTGCCCAAGCTGGTGCTGGTGTTGCTAGGGGAGAGCCTTAAGTGCAGTGAGTCCTGGTCTGCTACCAGGAGCAGGTACCACCAGGGTATGTCTTGCACCTGCTGCAACAAAAAAATATGTCTCTTCCACACATTCATTTCTAGTTTGTTCCTACCCGCTACCCACCTGCTTTCCATGGCCAGAACAACTCAGACCCAAAAGTGTTGTATCCACCACCCTCCCATGTGGAACAGATACTCTCCACCATACTCATACTCCACCTGTGATTACAAATATAATGAGGCTGTTTCTTTCCCATAAAAACAAGACATAAAATTTCTTTTCCTCTGTATTTTTTAACATGTCAATACATCTAATATGCTTCCAGATGCTATAAATATTCTTAATAGAAATGCCTAAATATTCCTGAGTCCCTAGACTCATGTTACTCTGTTGTATATGATGAACAAACACTGAAGTTGGAATTAAGCATAAACATTACAGCAGTAAATCTGCTGTCTTTTATACACAGGAACTGTGCCTTAAAGCTTGATTCTTCACTTATTCTGAAGCATTGCAACCTGAATATGTCCCACTGTTATACCTGGTAAAAGAACATGATTTGGCAGGGGGAGTCTGAAATAGTGTCCTTGTTATGAGTGAGCACAGACTCAGCTTTTTCATACGTGGACTTAGGTTTGGGGCTGGTTTTGTTTGTTTGTTTGTTTTTTTAACTTAAGATGTCTTTCTGCAATTTGGAGATGTTCCAGCATATGCAGTAGGGTGGCAAGCAGCAGCAGTGAATATAGTAATATAAAAGTACTGTAAGACTAGCTTTGCCATTCTTTCTGGTGTCTCCCAGAGCATTGCCAACCAGTTCCTGCATAATGACCACTGCCTGCAAGCAGGGCTCACCCTTCCCGGATAGTCTGAGAGGCAGAACATGAGAAAGAACTCTGAATAAAGCCATTGGATGTTCCCATTACAGCTTCATTAGCACTGAATTTCTTTTCTTGCTGATATTGGCCAGACATTATGATGATCCTGTCGAAAGTCTATTTTCTGGTTCAGTGAATCAGAAAGACAGCTATTCCCTCTGCTGATTGACCTGATAATTAGAGCTGCCCACAGAACAATCATTTCTGGCAGCTAAATGGCATCAGCAAGAATATTTTGTGGTATCATTGTGGTGCCAGAAGCCTGAGTACATGCTGGTGTATACATACCACTAGTTGCCTGTCTTTACTCCAGGTCTGTTATAACTGCCTCAAGTGTGTTTGAGCTGAAAATTTGGTGAGGGGGGGAAATAACCCCTATTTAACTGAGAACTGAAACCAGCAATGACCTGTGGGTAGGTGTCCTGGTTTGAAGTACTCAGGTAGAGTTATTGTTGTCAAAACCTATGGCATTAACTTGCAAAAGGAGCCTGCTGAGCAACAGCAGACTAAATTTACTGGTGGTTACAGAAGTGAAAGAGAAACACTGCTGAGGTCAAGAGGCCTGCATGACTCACCTTGTTTACCTCTGCTCCCTGTCTGTTTCTGCTTACCTGTGGGACATTCTCACAGGTTTCTGTGGCTAACGGGGAGAGGCAGGGTCTTGTGTAACACAATTTCTTTGGTGCTAACCAAACAGTGTGGGTGATGCTAGAATTAGAGAGAAAGCACAGTACCTAGAGGGAAAATGCAGGATGTGACCAAATTATTAGCTTTGTTTCTGCATTAAGAAAACTTTTCTAGAACTCTTCAATGTTCAATTCTTCAACTCTTCAAGATAACCCTTCTGCCAGCATTAGTTAATCCCTCCTAGATTTTATCTTGAAGTACATGAAGTACATGAAGTTTTACCCAATCTTAGCAGCATAAACCAAGAAAATCTTGCACTCTGAATTATAAAGAGTTTATACATTCAGTTGAAGGTGACCAGGAGTGTAACTCAGTGTCCTTTGTCCCTTTCAGATTAGGTTATTGTTTGCTATTCCTACCCAGCAAAAAGTAAACAGAAAAATCCAGTCTCCATTTCCTCTAACTCAAACAGTGCTCAAGGCTTATGTAGAATCCTGAAAAGAATATTTGTCTCAGAACAGCCACCCTGACAAAGTGGACACTGCTTGGGTGGAGACCTCCTTTGATAGCCACCTGGACTCTGTTCTCTCAAGGAGAGACCCTCATTTGGGTAACCACCCTGATAAACAGGGCCCTATTCTCACAGGAGCAGCCCCTCCTTTAGTGGCCATCCTGACAAGCTGAACACTGTCCTGGCAAGGGGAGCTCTGTTTGATGGCCACCCTGACAGGCAGGACACTGTCCTTATTCCACAAGGGACAGGGGCAGGCACCCTGCACCCCGCGGAGGCAGAGTGACATCTTGTGTGTGCCCCGGGTAAGGCCACTGGGGAGGACACATGCACAGAAATAAGAGTTATTGCTGTGTCATCCCATCTGGAGGGGCCCAAGTGAACACCTGGCTTTGCAAGATATGCCAAAGCCCCCCTCGAAAAGGTGGGGTCAGGCAGCATAAAAGAGGCACACTCGAAATGCTGGGTGTGCACTTGCCATCCAAGGACCTGAACTTCCTACCAAGTTCATCGCTGGATCCAAGGGTGGTGATAACTTTCCTGCCTCTTCTTTCTCTCTTTCTCTCTCTCTCTCTGTTTCTAACATTTTCTCAGCACACAAGGGTAACATGGTTTCCAACTTTTTAAAGTTTTACTATCTGTTGCTTTGTTAGCTTTTCTTAGTTGTAACCTGTTCTTTTGACAATTTCATGAAGTTTTGCTAAACCGTAATCCATTGCTTTGAAAGTACCATCATTTATAATTCTGCTAGTTGTAATCTGACACGCTTTATTATCTTACTCACTTTTAAGTAAATTTGTGCTTTATACAAATCTCTTGGGTCTTACTCGTAGAGCAACACACAGAATTCCCTAACTTAATCTCTTTGAATGGATTGTTAAAAGAGATAAATTAGAAGAGGAGAATTGGGCCCAGCCACACCTAGGCTCCTCTCTGAAGGAGTTTAGAAAGCAAAGGTGTTCAGCCCAAATCTCCCTGGTTGGCCCCCACATCTGGGGATCTGTGCTCACTTTGTGAGAAGTGACAGTGCTATTCCTACCTGGTGGGGTGTGACAGCTTCTCTCAGGACAATGGCTGTATTCAAGCTGCTCTGTAAACTTAATTCAGCTCTTATAATTGCAACATCTCTTTAGGATTTCTTTTCCAAAAATGTGTGGATTGAAAGCACTATAATCTTACTCCATTTTAATAAAACAGATAAAAATCCTCTCCTTTTATTATTTTTTTTTTAATCCTGGCTTCCTCTCACCTCCCTTCCCACTCAACAAAGCAGATACAGTTTCAGCTCAGGGTTAATTAATAGCAAATTTCTCTTTGCATCAGAAGATGACAAAAAACACAAAGTTGACCTCAAATGCCAAGGCCTTTTAGTTAATGTAATGACCTAAATGGCTGACTGCTTGAGGATAAACAGCAGAAACAGTGGCAAAGTTCTATCTCCTCCAGGGATTACTATAGCATTAATGTAACATGAAGGCACTCTGTCAAGTCCACAATGCACACATTGGTTCAGTTTCTAGCTCCATTAAGCTCCTTTTGTTTGAGGATTTTATTTTCAGACACTTCAGTCACATTTCCCCTTATAGCAGAAGGATAGAACTCTGATCTCTTCAACAGGTGAAAACTGTTACAGCCCTTACAGCACAAGTCAGCACAGGCTGGATGCTGGTTAACCTGAGAATGTCAGCTGAACTGATGGCCAGGCCCTGTGAACTGGAGTCCTCCCTTTCTGCCCTTTCTAGCAGTGTTCTGTAAGAGGGTGCTTCCTCTTTTCAGAAGAGGAAGCATGGAGGCCTCCACTAACATCAACCATCAGACAAACTTGGATTCCCACCTAAGCTATGGAAAGAGGCAAGAGGAGCATCATTCACACTCAGAATCCAGCCTGACTCCTTCCTGCTGTACAAGAGCTACTTAAAATACTCCCTTAAGTACAGCTATACTAGATCTGTCTCCAAGTTTTCTTCTGATGTATTTCCTTCCATTCTTAGAGGCTCCCCATGGTCTTGCTCAGCTCCTGCTTAAAGATACCATGATCCTTCCTCCAAATGTGCTTAGACCATCAAGAGACCATAAGCAAGCTTCTGAAAACTTTCCTCTTTGGTGAAGTTCCCAGTGTTCAGTAGAGAAGTTATAACCCTTTTTGCACACTGAGCTGTATTTCATGCAAAACACAGTATGCCCATGCTGTATTAGCAAATTTCTGTATTTATCAAAAATTCGAAATTGTGCAGAATTTCACTGTTTTTTAAATATCTCAGCAGCATTTTGAAGGGAGACCCACTGTGAACCAGTGTGTGCCATGCTTTGTTATTAACCAAAAAAAGCTCATAGTTTCTTTTGAACACCATGTGTTACACATGACACACTGGAACATACATACATATTGGGTATGAACATACACTTTAAAAGACACCCTTACACACAATGATAAGTGTATCTGCTTGTCACTTAATCTTACCTGCTGAGTGTTGACCTAGCATTTTTAACAGATTTTAGAAAGATGTGTGTGGAAAAGCTGTGGATTCATGTTGTTTCAGGCTGACCTGTTCCCTGTCTATTCCTAATCTTTCATTCTGTCTAATGACACCATTCGGACGCCAAAGCTAATTTGGAACCTGGCAGCCCACTTATTAAGTGGGATTTTATGACAGGAGAGCATTACACTGCTGCTCAGACAGCTGCCCTGGCTGCCTGGAAGTCTCTCAGGGAAATTCAAAGCTTTCAAGGATCTAATTGGTTTGGATCTGGGTTATTTTATCAGGAGAAGGGCACTCAATCTTTGAGAAGCCTTGATATAAAAGAGAAGTGAGTGGCAAGGGCACTTGGCTATTCAGGGCTGTTTATCTCCAGACTGAACTCCCAGGTGTGTTACTAAAGCCTGTTTTCTGGTCTGATAACTGGGAGAGGGAAGGTTAGGAGAAGCTGTTTGCAGCCTTTAATTAGGTTAGGTGCTGAGTGCAGTACCATCAGCTTCTAGAATATTTAGGTGGTGAAATTCTGTTATTCTGAACATCATTATAAATTAAGAAAACTATTCAGCCCTTGGGAAGACACTTCTGGTGTTTAAGTATTGGAAAAAATACCTAAATAGAATATACTTTTGAAATTATTTTCTGGGGGTTCAACAAATCTGGAACACTAAATAGTTTAAATTTCGATTCTGCCAAGATAGGGCCATGGAAAACGCAGTCATGTGTTTCCCTTAAAAAAAAAAATAAACTACCATGCCCATATTTCACTCTCTTATCTAAAATAGGTCTACCATCTTCCCTACAAGGAAAATTGTCCACCAGGCCAAAGTAAGGGAGAAGTGTTGGTTCAGTGAAAGAGATGTACTTGCTTGAACAGCCAGCCCCAGGGTAGGCTGATGCCCTCAAGAAGGGCTCAGACCAATGAGTACTGCAGTGGGAGAAGAAAGTGTTGAATTTAATTCTCTACATGTCAGCTTAATCTCTCAATCACCCTGAAGATTGCATCCTCGCTGCATTTCAGCTTCCCACCAAGATGTGCTGGTTAACAGGGCAGAATAATTTTTTTTATGTCTGTGTTCTATTTCGCTGGGTATATCTATAGGAACATCCAGAAAAATGCAGTAACTCTTCATTGCACAAACAGTAAAATCACCCCAGTCCTACAATTTTTGCACAGTTATTCATACTACAGGCGTTGGAGGCAAAGGCCCAGTATTGCCTTCAAATGTAGACAAGATACTAACTTTTAAACTAAAAGAAAGAGGGAAATACAGCTCTTAAACTAGTCTAAAATAATAGAATCATTTTGGTTGGAAAAGGCCTTCAAGACCATTGAGTCCAGCCATTAATCTAATTTTACTAAGTATGGTGCTAAACCATGTCCCTCAGCGCCACATCTGCACATCTTTTAAACACCTCCAGAGATGGTAATTCAGTCACCTCCCTGGGGAGCCTATTCCAGTGTTTCATGATCCTATCAGTAATTTTCTTCTAATGAGACTGTTTCCTCTCGTCTTGTTGCTTGTTACTTGCAGGAAAAAGAGACCAACCCCCATCTCATTACAACCTCTTACCACGTAGTTGAAGAAAGCGATCAGGCCTCCCATCAGCCTCCTTTTCTCCAGATTAAACTATCCTGGTTCCCTTGATTGCTCCTTGTAAGACTTGTTCACTGTACCCGTCACCAGCCTTGTGGCCCTTCTTTGGACACACTCCAGAAACTCAATGTCTTTCATGTAGCAAGAGGCCCAAAACTGAACACAGTACTCAAGGTGTGGTCTCATCAGTGCCATGTACAGGGAGATAATCACTTCCCCATTCCTGCTGGCCACACTATTTCTGATACAAGCCCAGATGTTGTTGGCCTTTGTGGCCACCTGGGCACACTGCTGGCTCACACTCAGCTGGCTGTCAATTGAAACCCTTAAGTCCTTCCCCTCTGGGCACTTTTTCAGCCACTCTTCCTCAAGCCTGTAATGTTGCCTGGGGTTGTTTTAACCCAGGTACAGAACCTGGCATTAAGTCTTTCTGAATCTCATAAAGTTGTCTGAGTACATTGATCCAGCCTGTCTAGATCCCTCTCTAGAGCCTTCCTACCTCCAGGCAGATCAACATTCCCTCTCAACTTAGTGTTGTTTGCAAACTTCCTAAGGGTGCTCTCAATCCCCTTAGATAATCTCATCTTAAAGCACATGACAGGGTTTTTTTAATTGTTACTAGCTTTAATAATATATCTTAGAGCACCAATTTCATGACCATAGGTAAAAGATGATGTACATCTATTCATTAAAAATCAGGTAGAAGCACACCTCTTCATATCCCTGAGTTATGGAAATTGGCCGGCTGTTCACACTCAAAGAATATTGGTCAATGGCTTGATATCCAAATGGAGATCAGTGACAAGTGTCACTCCTCAAGGGTCAGTACTGAGACCAGTGCTTTTTAACATCTTTGCTGGTGACATGGACAGTGAAACTGAGTGCACCTTCAGCAAGTTTGCTGATGACCCCGCGGTGTGGGGTATGGTTTGACACAGGGAGGCCATTCAGAGGGACCTTGACAGTCTTGAGAGGTGGGCCCACACAAACCACATGAAGATCATTAAGGCCAAGTGCAAGATCGTGCACCTATGTCGGGGCAATTGCAAGCACATTTAAGGGGTAGGCAGAGAATGGATTGAGAACAGCCCCAAGGAAAAGGATTTGAGGGTGCTGGTTGATGAGAAGCTCAAGATGAGTTAGCAATATGTGCTTGCAGCCCAGAAAGCCAACTCTGTCCTTGGCTGCATCAAAAGAAGTGTGGTCAGCAGGTCAGGGGAGGTGATTCTGCCCCTTTTACTCTGCTCTTGTGAGACCTCACTGGGAGTACTGTGTTCAGTTCTGAAGCCCCCAATATAAAAGGGAAATGTAGCTCTTGAAGCAGGTCCAGAGGAAGGCCACAGGAATGATCAGAGGGCTGGAGCACCTCTCCTACAAGGACAGGCTGAGAGAGTTGGGGTTATTCAGCCTGGAGAAGAGAAGGCTCTGGGGTGAACTTATAACAACCTTCTGGTACCTAAGGGACTTATAGGAAAGCTGGAGATGGATGTTTTACAAGGGCATGTGGTTTTAAATTGAAAGAGGGTAGATTTGTCCTAGTATTGGAAGAAATTCTTCACTGTGAGGGTGGTGTGATATTGGAAGAAGTTGCCCAGAGAAGTTGTGGATATCCACTCCCTGAAAATGTTCAAGGCCAGGCTGAACGGGCCTTTGATCAACCAGGTCTCATGTGAGATGTCCCTGCCCATGCAGGGGTATTGGAAGTAGGTGATCTTTCAGGTCCCTTCAAACTCAATCCATTCTATGATTCTATGAGATGTAGACTAATTCACCACAAGTCGTTCCAGCTGGTGAAGGGATGAGTGGGAGAAAGTGGGGAATGAATTTCAAAATACAGTGCTAGCCTAGACAAGTCTGTGGACTCTCTGCAGCAGTACAATTTGGCTAGGAAATAATCTCCAAGGAAAAGTGGGGGGGGGTTGAATAAATGAACTAAAATGTGCACAAGTGGGTCCTTCCTGCATGCAGAAATCTTGGTGTAACTCTAGTGGGGTTCTATAAACCTGAGCATAAAGTCCTGTTCAGACACTTTAATTTGTTTTCAAGGTGTCTAAACTATCAATTTTTATGTGAATGCATTCCTATATAAGCTAATCACTGCTTATCCATATCTAGATGTCCAAATAACCTTTTTCATCAGTCTAATGGGAATCACACTGAACATAAAAATGAAGAATTCAAGTTTCAGTTCCCAATGCCTTTTTGCATCTTAACCTCCAGGTCCACACACACTCCTCTGTCCTTGGTGACTGTGCAGTACATGCACAGTAAGGTGTAGAATATGGTAATGCTTTAATTATTTCCATCCATAAGTACACAAAACAAAAAAGTCGGTCCTTTCTGAAAACTCCTGGTGTCCTCTGGATTAGAAACTTCATACTCTGAGAAAAAAAAGACTTGAAAATTAAGAGAAAGAACATTGATGTAAGCCCTTAGTTTTCCTTATATATAAATTCCATATGCATTATTAGTACTTGTGTTACAATTTTTTACTAAGCTGGTGCAAGACATCACTGTTCCTGTCATCATGGATTACCATCTCACAGTTGGTAGGAAGTCTTTGTGAGACCACTGGTTTTGTTCAGCAAATTCCATAATAATCTTCAGATTCGTGCATGATCTCAAGCCTCTTTGATCTGCTAGGTAGAAAGAAATGTGTCTTTTCTATCCAATAAAATCATTAATTCAATGAGATCTTTGTTGTCTAATGAAAATCATGAGTTGAGCTAGCTCTTGAGAAAACATTCTTTGCCAGTACCTTCAGAGTAAAGAGAAGAGAAACCTGAAACACTCTGAAAGCCCATTCACAAATCAGGATCCAGACTGAATACTAGTGTGAAAATGCAGAATTCAGTCTTGTATTTCTTGTATTTGTTTTCTTGGTATGTTTTTTCAGGTATTTCTGATTTTATATTCACTGAATAATGAATTGCTTGAATTAAGAGATGGTTCCTTCAGGACTGCTCCAGTAACAACTAGTTCTGTTATCCTTGTATCTGAATGGGTTCCAAGGGTATAAGTAAACTGCACACAGACACATGCAATGATTAACAATGTCTGAATGTAAAGAACAGAGAAATCTTTGTCAGTTTTGCTCTTCAGCAAGTGAAACTGTAACTTCTACAGGCCATAACACTGCTTGTAAAAACCAAATAACCATGTGTCAAAAATGTCCTTGGAAGCCTCAGTTTGAAAGAGTAAAAAGCTTAAGAAAAGTTATTTCCATTATGACTTTCACAGTTCAGCACTTGCTTTATCAACAGTGAAGCGCAAAGTACTCTCATCTGAAACAGCTTTTACAGAGGGTTGTTTTCTGGTTTGCTTTGGTTGCATATAAAAGCAAAAGCAACCGTATTACTCATATCAGAATTATGTCTCATTTGTTTTCATTTTGTTCACATGCTTTTTTTTTTTTTTTTTTTAATTATTATTACTATTATTGTTTTACAAATACTTTTACTATGATTTACAGTTCTGATCTCACTGTTTCTAAGTGCCATAGTGAAAACTAGAAGCATGGCAGAATTCTGGAAAAACAATTGTTGAGAGCCTAGTTTATTTTCTCCTTTACCTTCTCTTACTCTTCTTCCCTTCCTCCTGAAAACCACTGTGGCTGGAAAAGGAAACAGAGAAGCTGGATGTGGAGAATATACATGTCACCTTACATCAAGAAGTCTAGAGTGACTGCATGAGCACTTTGGCTACACAGCCAGCAAGGTTTAACAGAGAGGCTGAACTACAAGGGAGAAGGATAGGGAAGAACACAGGCTGGTGTTTTGCCCACAGTAACTGAATAAATATCAGCGTTATGGAAACACTGCAGGGTTTCACTGCTTATTTTGTGTCCTAATGAGTGGTCTTGTCATTAGTTGATTGTTAATTACATGTTTGCATCATCAAAGCAGTGAAATACTGTGCTGTATACACTTCCTCTAGAGCAAAACCGAGGTTTTTTAACAAAAAGTCATGACTTGACTCAAAATGATTTTGGGACATGTCTGCACTAGGGACAAAACCCGGTTGTTTTGATAACTAAAATTTTCTGCCACCCTTTAACCCAGAACCCTATGAGGAGCAGTTATTATATACTCCCAAGAAAATGTAACAGCAAATGAAATGTCTCCTTCAGAGAAATTATGCATTAGGGCAAATAAATGTTAAAACGCAGCAGACCTTGAATATTGCCTGTTCTGGACCATCTTTAGATGATGGATTATATAGCTCACCAGAAACACTTAACACTGATTAATGAGGTATAAACCTCATCACCTTTTGTCTCTGCAGCTACCGTGCTGTAGGGTAATTTGTACCCATCAGAGCAATCTTTTAACAAGAAAAGTAAGGCTAACGAATCAAAACATCAAAAAGATGTCTAAAACCCAGACTATCCAGGAGTGTACAATCACTGGAACTGTTTCAGAGATGCTCAACATACCAAGCTGAAACTCTGAGATATTGTTATTATGTAAACAATGTCCTTCCATCTTGTGGTGGATGACATTTAGCTCTTTCCTGCCTCAGGAATCTTGAAAATATGTAGATCTGGCACTTGGTTTTCTTTCCTCCCCTCACCTCCAGCCTCCACCCTGTCCCACGCCAAGCAAATTTCAAACATAAAACATGAAAAATATCCTGGTTCTGAAGTCTGTCCTTAAGTCAGCAAGGTTTGCACTGCTTGATCTTAAAGATCTGGCCTTAAAATACACAAGAACCAGATGGATCTTGATTTCATTGCAAAAAACTAACAATGCTGTTCTTAATAATCACTTTATTTTTCTCCAAACACTGGAAAGATTTGACATACAGAATAGTCAGCATTCCACAATTTCTGCCCACAAGCATGACATGGCTCAAAGATGCCTTGCTTATCTGTACTGCAGGACTCTCCTAATGAGAAACCAAACTTCTGGAGATGCTGCATCACACAAAGCCCTTAGAGAGAAATGCTGTGCAAGTAAGTGGAAAGGGAATTAAATCATGATGCACTGGAACCACAGGAACCTACAGCAATGAGCACAGCAATGACTTCTTTTCTGCAGACTGTTTCAAACAAATTGTGAAAAACTTAATCGTGCTGATTTTTTTCATTACCTCATCCCAGGCCTGATATCAGTAGATCTTTTTCAGTCCACTTCAGTAGTATCTGACCAAGCTGTTTGTCTTCACAAGCATTTGGTTATATTCCAATAGTTTTAACAATCCAACTCCTAATACAGAAATATTTGCTGAGGCGTGTTTCTCCCTGTTTTGTGGGGGGCTTTTTGTTTGTTTTCTTTGTCTCTTTGCTTGTTTTTAATGCATCCTTCATTAATTTTTTTGCTATATATAAAAATGGTGCCCACATTCAGGGATTAGCTGGGAAGGAAAAGTCCGGAGGAAAAAATCAGATAAGTGCTTTTCTTCTACCACCAGAAAGAAAAGGTAGTAATCCAAGCCAGGTGTGAGGGAAAAAAATAGAGGCAAAAAAATCCAATCATTCTAATGTGTATTTGGTTTCTGCCAGTCAGATGGGTTTTAATGCTGAAAATTCAAACACATTTGTGATATAAAAGACCATTTTTCTAACCAGAGATCTCAAAACAAATTAATTACTGCCTTGTGCCATGCTGCCTTTGAACATAAAGGCCTGTTGGTTTTCCTTTCTCCTCTTCTTTAGGAGCTTCCTGAATAATTTACCCTTCTACTTTCCCATTTTTATTTTCCCATTTTTTCTTTTCTGTTATCCTTCTTCCCTTTTAATTTTCATTTGCACACTTGTACCCATAATTTGGGATCAATTGCCTGGTCAGAGGGTACACCTGGAGCAAGGTTTCCACTCACACCAGGAATGCTTGCTTAAAATCATTCCCTTGATAATCCATCTCTCTTCACTGGGGTTTGGATTACCTAATGAAAGGCATAAAATTGATTACATACTATTAAACAGATGGAGAAGGGGCACTCCAGCAGCTAGTGAGCACACAGTGTATGGAATGGAACTAATGCTCAGCTGAAGTGAAACTGCTGAAACATGAACAGTGTGGACTTCAGGTCATGAGAACCAATTTTTTGCTCTATGAAAACACTCCCACAGCATTTCACCAAGTCTTAAAATGATGTGAGAAAGCAACAGCCTTGAATTTGAATAACCACACACCCATGAAGGGTGTTCTGTGTCCTGTGACTAAAACTTCTGTTTTTCCTTTCAGTGCTGTGCACCTTCCAATCACTGAGCTCCCCAGCACATCACTGATGGTCTTTCTCTGCTTTACCCTCTCCATCCTTCTTCTGTTCATGGTTCTCCTCTTCCAAAAAGGTTTGCTCACTTTCCCTAACCTCTGTGGATGGCTCTTCTTTTTGTTTTTTAGCTTCCCACTTGGGAAGAATTTCATGCCTAACCACTTCAAGTCCTTCTCCTTTCACACAAATCCTTTGTTTGTGCTGGAGTAAATGGCCCTTTCAGTACAGCCATAACCATGCAATTTGCTTTTACTGTATCATTGTGCTCTTCTTCCCTGGTTCTTCTTCCTTAAAATATTCTGTTCATTCTCTTTGCAAACAGAGAGCATTTGAAATCCCACCAGCTCCTCCTCGATTGCTTTAGCCACAAGTTCCACCAATTGCAGCAAAGCTGTTTCCAGCAGCTGCTTGCAGAAAGACAGGAGGTCTCTGTGCAATGAGCAGGGCAAAGGATGGCTTTGTGACCACTGGCACCAAAATTATCTAAAAGCCTTTTCACAGCTTAAATAATTGATCTTTCATTGCACAACATAAAAACACTGGCTTGTGTTTCAGGAAAGAAGTAGCACTATTTGGGTTTAAAAGCAAAAATATTTTAGTCTCTGCACAATCAGGCTCTTCAGGGTTCAGACAAATGGCCTGAAGTGAAAAATACTCAATAGGGAGATCTTCCCCTCTATAGGAAAACCTCTCTGTTCCTCTCCAAGCTGCACAGTCAAAAGGAGGCCCTGGTGGGAAGTGATGAGTCTGGAGAAGAGGAGGCTCAGGGGAGACCTCATCTCTCTCAAGGAGGTTGGAGCCAGGGGAGGGTCAGGCTCTTCTCCCAAGGAGCTGCCAGTAAGACAAGAGGGCATGGACTTAAGCTCTGCCAGGGGAGGTTTAGGTTGGATATTAGGAAGAAATTCTTTACAGAGAGGGTGATCAGACATTGGAATGGGCTGCTCAGGGAGGTGGGGGATTCTCTGTCCCTGGAGGTTTTTAAGAAGAGATTGAATGTGGCATTTAGTGCCATGGTCTGGTAACCAGAGTGGCAGTGGATGAAGGGTTGGACTTGATGATCTCAGAGGTCCTTTCCAACCTGGTTGATTCTGTGATCTGAGTTTCCATCCTGCTACTCTTCCTCAGGTAAACCACATTTAGTCTGGGGATGTGAACACCAAACTGTTGCCTCTTGGATTGTTTCTTCAGTCTCCTGAAAAAAAAATGCTTTTAATCTCTCTTCCTCTATGTCAGACACAAGCTTTTTTTTTAAATTATTTTCTTAAGCTCATTTTATAGTCTTGCCTGGAACTGAGGTGTGGGAAACTTAGCAAACAGCTGGGTCCACCAGGAGCCCCTGCCTTCTCTTACAGACAGGGACTGGCCTGCAGCTTTCAGAAACAGATGAAGCTCTGTTTCAAAAAAGGAACATGCTATCCTGGGATGCATTAGACAAAGTGTGGCCAATAGGTAGAGAGAGGTCATCCTCCCCTTCTATTCTGCCCTAGTGAGACCACATCTGAAATACTGTGTCCAGTTCTGGGCTCCTCAGTTCAAGAGAGACAGGAAACTGCTGGAATTCAGGCAACAAAGATGATTGGGTATCTGGAGCATCTGGAAAGCATGAAAGAGCTGGACTGATTACCCTGGGAGAAGACTGAGAGGAGATCTTATCAATGTCTATAGATATCTAAAGAATGGGTGTAAGGAGGATGGAGCCAGGCTCTTTTCACTAGTGTGCAACTAGTGTAGCAACAGAACAAGGGGCAATGGGCACAAGCTGGAACACAGAAGTTCCAGCTTGAGAAAAAACTTCCTTACTTTGAGGGTGACAAAGCAGTGGAAGGGGCTGCCCAGAGAGGCTCTTGAGACATTCAAAACCCACCTGGATGTGATCCTGTGTAATGTGCTCTAGGAAATACTTTTTTTCCCAGAGGCAGTTGGACTGAATAATCTCTAGAGGTCCCTTCCAACTCCATGAATTCTGTGAATTCCATGATTCTGTGACCCTTGCTATCAGATTTCTCTCTGATGCAGCTTGTGCCTTAGCTTCACTCTGGTAGCTCTTGCTACCAAGGCAGCTTCAAAATTGCTGCCACTTCCAAATATTATTCTTTGTAGAAGGGTCATGCTTGATCCAATACACATACCTTTTGGCACCTATCCCAATGCACTCGTTTTGTAATATGTGTCATTACTCAGTGTCAGAAATCAACAAAAAATTAGACTGAAAAGTGAAAGGCATTAGCAAAATCAAAGGTACCTCTGGTATTCAGCTTGTGAATTTGCACTCTCAAATGAAATTACCAGAAGAGAAAGCTTACCAAATATGCATAAAATGCTGGAACATTTAATGCAACCTCCACAACACCATCATCTGCTCAAGCACTTCAGAATGTTTTATGCATACACACAATTGACTAGCAAAACTCCATAATTTAACAGCTCTGACATTACAGTATAAAGCTAGTCCTGTAAGCTTGGATACCTTTTTTTTCTGTAATAAAAATCTTTACAAGCTGGCCCTTCTCTGGAACTAATTAAAGACATCCCATTGTCACCATATCCATAAGACTGGTCAAACAAACAGACATTTCTTTTCACATGTGAGAGTGGTAGGTTTTTTTCAATATGGACAAATCTATCTATTGAAATATTTGAAGATAGGAATGAAAACTGGGTAATTAGCTTGAAAAGAGACATTCTTAAAGTCAATGGAGTCTATTAGCTATGAACTTTTTATTATGTTAATTTTTTTCTTAAATGCATGATCAGAAAGGTGACTGGGATGCTTTTTTATATTTTTGTCACATCTTCATGGTTTATATTTTATTGGTGTATGTTTAATATATGTGTGAAAATTTTGCCTGAAATACAGACAGCTGTAAATACAACTTGGCCAGAAACTACAGTCACGTGGGTGGCAATTGTCCTAAAAACCATCCAGAAATAGAGCTGCCTTTTTGTGGAGAACTTGAAGGACAGTGAAAGGGTCGAAAGCACAACTCACATTTTACAGAGCCACCATTGCTATTACCAGCTGGCATCAAAGAGCAGCTTTATTTGATGGAGTCACAGGAAATCAAACATGCATCAGTGTACTGCAGTTCAGACATGCCATCACTGTAGATCCCTGAACCATACCCACAAAACTGTTTTGAGAGGTGCTGTGCTGCTACCACATGCTCCTGTACCCTGTTAAGAGCCTGGTTAGCACCTCTCCCCATTCTGAAGGTTCTAGCACTGAAAGGTACCTTATAGTTTCATTCAGTGTAAGAGCCAGACAGTGGAAGGGAGGCTAAAGTAAAAGTAAGTTCAACCAGGCTGAAGTGAATGACA
Source organism: Heliangelus exortis (assembly GCF_036169615.1). Lineage (NCBI taxonomy): Eukaryota > Metazoa > Chordata > Aves > Apodiformes > Trochilidae > Heliangelus > Heliangelus exortis. The sequence goes on along the minus strand of NC_092454.1, from coordinate 61,882,423 downwards.
CTACAGGAACTTTGAGGTGCAAAGCCACTCACACCAACCTTTACCATTGGTAGACACATATGTCCAATATTGCCTAAGTGGTATTACCAGAAATATCGAATTTGGGTGCAGCTGTAGCAAAGCAAGGACTAATGAGGAAAAGCAATCAGGTGGGGGGTGTTGAGAGGAACTTGGTGGAGGAAGATGCAAGGATGGCAAAAATATTAGCTTGAAGTAAGAAAAAAATTGAGCATAGGGTATTAGGAAAAAAGCAGAGGAAAAAGGGAGGTGGATCTTCCAGCAGCAAGAGGATGAATGTCTGTAGACAGCAGTGATGCTAACCTGCATACCCCAGCCCACTGGGATGCCAGATGGACCCTTCTTGGACAACCTGCCATCAGGTCTGTGTCCATCAGATTTGGTGTAGGAGAAGAACAATTTGCACCTCCACACTAAAAAAAACCTCTGTAATTTTATTGTGTGTATGTGTTTATGTATTTCACTGGACTTCAAACCTATAATAAGCAGTACATTGTTCCTTAATTACAACCTGCCTAGATCACTGAAAATTTTGCTGTCCTACCCATTTCCTTCTAATGTGATCATTAATGGAAAAAAGATGTTAATCAGTTTGCATCATTTACCTCTTGAGAGTTCAGCCTGAAGGGGAAGTGTCAGACCTTGGCAGTAACAATGCTAAAAGCACAACCAAAAATGTTACTCAGCCTGCCAGTGCTTACTTGTCTGCCAGAAACTGGTATGAATTTAAGTAGTTATTACTTACTGTCCATGTCCTTTCTATTCTGTATTGTTTGTCTGTGCAGCTGCCCTTAGCTACTAACTGCATGCCAGAAGGTCCTTCCTCCAAAATCTAGGTTATCAGAAACTATTTTCAAATAGTCATCTCAGAGACAAAACGGGGAATGCCAGCAGGAGAAAAAGTGACGCAGGATTAATCTCCATTGAAGAAGCAGCCTGAAATAGAAAGAAATCTCAGCAAGGACAAAATGCTTCACATCCCTGTGGGTGAGTGCATAAGGCTGAAACTGCAGTTCCATCAGTCAGCTACACTACTGAACATTTTGGCAGCAGTATTGAAGTAGTGTATGTATAGGCTGCAGTACTAAATTTCAGTACTCCCTGACTTGTAATTTCTCGTGTTGCTGCTTCTTTTGAAAACCAAAACTCTGGCAAATGTTAGTCCTATTTAACTGAAGCTAGAAAAGGCACTTTCTTTTACTATAATGAAACAATTTTCTAAATGGTAGAGAAACTGTGATTGAACTTCACAGTTTCACAAATTATCTTTGGGCTGTTTTACATGTTCAAACCATTTGGGTTTATTGTTTGATCCAGGTTAGGGATGAAGATTCGTATGTTGGCCTTTGAGATGTCACTGCTTGAGAGCATCAAGCTTTTACTTTGACAATGAGATAAAAATGCCTTCAGTGATTTTACCTAATTACCCTTGTATGGCTACATTCCTCTCTTAAAAGTCTTTAAATAATCTACAAAGTCTTTTGGATAGATGCCTAAGATAAAAGTCTTTTATCTATCATCTAGAGATAGATGTTTCTACAGAAATCTCCTATTAGTCCTCATGTTTCAAGTAAAGGATAAGCTGTCATTAATTTTACCATGTGTCCTGGACCCTATAGGTAACATTCCTTATACCTAAACCTTTTTTCTCTGTGATTCCTACATAAGTGCACCCACAGCTTCACTGATGAATTCAGGGCCAACTTCAGGTTCTTGCACACCTGTGCTCTACTTGCAGTAGAGTTTATTCAGACCCTGCTTTTATGTGTGCCATTGGAGATACTCAGAACTGACCAGAAGATGCTATGAGCAACATCTACAGAAGCTGGTCTGGTCCCCTCCTCCAGAGGTCTCTGCCCACTTCAGCTGCTGTGGCTCCTAGTGAGTGACTGCAGCCCTTCGGATGGAACATAGCACTGCAGGACAGATCTCAGGCTGGCAGGAGCCTTGGTACATCTCCAGTCTGAGCCCTGTCCAGAACAGGCTCATCCATGGGGTCAGACCAGGTTGCTCAGGGCATTATCCCATGGGAGACAGCACCAAGTCTTGGGCCCCAGCTCAGCCCCTTGTACCTATGAGGAAAAGCTTTCTCCTGTCTCCAGCCTCTCTTGCCCTGCTAGCTTGCTGATCACTGGGCTTTCTTCCCAGAGCTTGCCCTGGTCTTACTAGCATGGTTGCCAGGGCTTTGCCTGCCCAAAGCAGGGCTGCCCTTTGCTTCTGCTCTAAGTGCATAGGGGATCTGTCCTTTCAACTGACCAGGTTCCTCTGGACAGCTGCCTTGCCCTTGTGCATATTGACAGGTGCCCTATAATTAGGTGTCACCTACACACCTGACAAGACTGCACTCCACCACCTTCCCAGGCCATGGATTAAGACTAAACAGGCCCTGGGACAGACCCTCCAGGACACCATGAGGCACATCTTCGGGCAGATACCCAGAGACTACCACCTAGGACCCCAACCACACAGCCAGGTATTTCCCATCTGTGGGGGGACCTACCCAGAGCGTAACATCCAGCTTGGCTACAAGGGAATTGTGAGAGAGTGCGGGAAGCCGTGCTTAAGGTCACGTAAATCATCTCGTATTTTCTGCTTGTGTACAAATCCAGTAATTTTATCACAGAAAGCAATGACGTGGGCCAGGAATTATTCACTTTTGTTCAAGCCATGCAGAGTTCTGCATCATCATCTCCTCCCACATGTGGAAAGACATCTGCTCCAAGGGGACAGATGTCATTATTTTCCCAGGCGCCTGAATGAAACTGATTTACCTGCAGTTCCCCATGTTGCCTTCTGGCCATTTGCCAGGGACCTCCTTCCATCTACATGACAATAAAGATTAGGAACATCTAAATGAAAGGCACAACTACCAGTTGCCATACAATGCCATTTTAGTAGAAATTTCTCTTCCACTGGTATTTTTCTCTAAAAAGCTGCCCTACATCAGTAGAGGGTTAGAAGTTCTTGCAGGGTATCTCTATTATTTTAGTTAGAACCAAATTCAGACTTGGTAGAACCCAATTCAGACTTGGTCGTTATTGTCACAATTGTATGATTTTTCATACATTTGAACTTTAATTGAAATCTTCTGTATCTGAAACCTCTGGCCATTCATATGAACAGCATAGCTTTGAGAAGGAAATAAGTTACTTCCTTTACTCAGAGTATCATAAACAACTTTGTAAGTAAGGACATGCTGTCATGGAGTTTCCTAGGTGCTTTACCCCAGCAGGAGCTGTTGACACCCTATAGCTCCTGCCAGGAGAGAAGTAAACCACCCCACCATGTTCCATTCATGTGCAAAAAACTATTCTGCATATTAGTGTGTATGGCTTATGCCTCCTTATTGCTAAATAGAGGACAAAGTACATCCTTTGTAAGCTCTGACTAGACAAGAGAGGTGAGCCACCTGCCTATATGAAACAGCCCTCATTTTTTGGACTACTTCTCTTTCTCTTTCCAGAGTGAGAATGGGAAGCAAAAGTGACCTCCTTTGCCATGTGGACACTCTGCTACTGTGTACTGGTGTACCATACTGCTGGCTCAGGGATAAGAACATTATCAAAGTACCCATTTTTGTCTGAAATAAACCTGACATTACAACATAACGATACACAGATTGGCAAGATCCTCTATGGTTCTAACAAATAAGACGTTCCAGTGGGTGTCTGTCTTTGCTACCCTTACAGGTATGCAAAGACAAGGAATCAAGATTTGGGAAAACATGCTACTATATGCTACATGGGAAAAAAAATGCTCTAAAACACCACTCACTTTTCAAGCCCAACTGGAAGAAATTCTGCACTACTAATTTAACTGTAAGGAATTAAAATCCTGAAGAAGTTAATTGAACGCTAGATACAAGCAGACTCCTTAGTACATTTGTAAATTCTCACATTGGGGATTAAAACTTTTGAAACATAGAGGCTAAACTGATATTTGAGCACAGCAGACACATAAAAAGTCACAACCATCATCTCACCTTGAAATGAGAAAGCACTTAACAGAAAGTGAGGGACTAAGTAACATCAACAGAGTAACTTCTCAACAACAGTTTATGATCCACCATGTCAGCACAATTTTTAAGTTATTAAGAAAGAAAAAGCTTTCTTCCTTATTTCAATGAATATAAAATTATTGTATTAGATCCAGAAGTTCTATAAAAAAAATCAGCAGCGATAAAGTCAAAAATTGTGCATTAATTTTAATAATTGTTTCCTGAGCAAGATTTACAATACAACATGCAGGTGCATTTAATAATTTACTTCACTATACATTCTGCATTTAAGACAGTACACACGTGACAGCTGTGCAACAAAAGTAGCAACTAAAAGTTTCCAGCTTTTAGTAACTTGAAAATGAGACAGCATCTTCAGTAAACAGTTTACTGTTCCTATGGTAAATGTTGCTTCCAATGCCTATCAAGCTGAAGTGATTAATTTCCACAGCACATTTAAAGCTCATTAGATTTCAACACAACTTCTACATTAGAAGTTTTAGCAGTGTTTGTTACATTTTTTCCACAATTTTAGACATGAGAGTAAAGACAGCATAGTCACACCATTTTCTAGTTCATCAACTGATTAAAACACAGGAGGAAATAGTAATGGTAGGAACACATTCCCAGCACAAAAAACTTACGTCACCATAATTCTGATGAGTTCTTTTGATGAAATGGTGAACTCACTGGAAGAGTCCTATGTACATGCACAGCAAAAACATAACTCCACAAAATGTAATTACTTATTCAGGCAGGTAACGCTGATGACTTTTGTTCCCAAAAATGGTGTGCAGTTGGGGCTCAATTCTAGGTATTTTGGAAGCTCTAAATATTTAATTGTAAATCTTTATCTTTCAAGACAAGTAAGAGAATTCTGGACACCTACATAAAGGACAGCAGTTAGTTTTAAAATTATTATTTATTTATTAAAATTATTTGGTTTGGAAGGGACCTTAAAGTTCATCTTGTTCCAACCCCGCTGCTATGATGGGCAGAGACACCTCCCACTAGACCAGGTTGTTTCAAGCCCCATCCAACCTGGCCTTGAACACTTCCATGGATGAGGCATTCACAATCTCCCTGGGAAGGGAGGATCTTACCACCCTTATGGTAAATAATTTCTTCCTAATATCTAAGATAAATCTATCCTCTTTCAGTTTAAAACTAATGCCCTTCCAAGTTCTGGACATTTCAGGAGAAGTTGTGAATCTAACTTTTCGTTAACTTTTATGCCTTGCTGCATAAAACAGATGCTAAAAAGGTACCTTGAAAACTGTTCATGAAGGAGTGTGATATATGATCTTAACAGCAAAGCAACAACGGCTTCTCAAGTCAGAGGTGTACCACTTTCACAATGATTATAGAGTTGTAAAGTTATGCTAAAACATGACACAAATATATTCCTGTGTTTGTTCAAAAAGAAAAGCAATACAACAACATGCAGTACTGAGGTAACACTGATTTTGATATAGCACATACCAACCTGTTTCAAAAAAAAAAAAAATTAATTTGATTAACCTAACAACTCTCCACTCTACCTGCTACTGAGAGAAAAATGGTTGAGGCTTACAAACAGAAAATGTGCTTTTATTTTCAAGCAAAGAAAAGATGGAGATGTGCTACGATGCACCAAGAAAACTGGCAAGAATATTGACTAGAATTCACTTAGTAAAATGCCGATTATATTACTTCACAGCTGTGCTCATCTCTGAAGTAAGGATGGCTAAATATATTAATGGCAATGTAAAATGAAAAAACAATTACTGTTTTGTCTTTTCAATACTTTGATCTGAGAGTTATTCTAAATGACAATTGAAAGAACAGCAGCATCTTACAGAAAGAAAGATTACGAACTGCTGCTGAATGACACAAGTTTTCTGTTTTGTGTTTGGAAGAGCTCAATCTGTGACCAGTATCCTGGTTGGCACTCATGGGCACAAAGCTGTTTAATAATGACCACCATATGCAGAGTGCTGCTATTTAAGTTGCTAATAGTCAATAGTTTGCAGACAAGAATAGCACTTACAGTGTTTAAAAAAACCCGCAAACATCTTTAAATGCTTTACATGAAGGAGCTGATAATGTAAATGGGAGATGAGGGATGACACAGTGCAGATTTGTACCACAAACATGAGAATAAAACCTTAGAAAACTCTCTGGGAAGGCTCTCATTATGCAATCTCCATGACAAGAGGCTGCATGTATTGTTTCCTATGTAAATACTAAAATTACTGACAGAGCATAACAGGGAAAAAAACTGATACACATCTGAAGGAAGTTGCTGGGAGAGAAAATGAAAATACTTCCCTTTATCTTACACCATAACATGTTCCACTTTATCCACTAGACCACTATGGCAAATGAACCTCTTGTAAAATCTACTGTTACTGTTAAAAAAGCATACAGAAGAGATGGATTCATTAAAATCATGCTTGTCTTGCTAACTTCATATTCCCCCTCCTGCTTCAGGCAGTCTGTAGTGTTTCTGTGCTCCTAATGCTCCATCCTTAATCAAATCCACGATTTTCACAAGTGTGGTGGTCACGCTGACAGACTTATCCTTGTGCCATGCAGAACTGTAATATTACATGTCAGCAGAAGATAACTTTAAAATGTCATTAGCATATCTCGTTCTTGTACGCTAGTGTAGAATGGCCTCCCAAAGATAAAGGAATGCAGACCTGGCTTAATCTTCTCAGCCAAAGCCATTATTATGTTGAGGTCGCCCTCTGCTGTTAAATCAAGATCTACCTTTAAGCTACGAAGAGACTTGAAAGGTTTTTTCCCTTTTTGCCTGCAAGAAAACAAGAAAGGGCGTTGTAAAAAAGAAGAGACATTCATCAAAGCCTACTTTCTATTACAGGTTAACTTACGTGTCATCTTCTATGTATTTTATTAAAGTTAAGGCTTTTCTGTGAAGGACTAGCAGAAACTGTGCAAGGAAGGTACTCCTTAGAGACAAGCCAGGCTTCAGATGAAAGATCTGTGAAAAATTACACCAGAAAATTGAGTACATGGCAATTCAAGAATAATTTTAAGAACCTGGGTTATAAAGAAACATACCCTTAGTTGTACGAAAGCAGGCATATATCAACAGCAGGATTGTAGATACTGGCAACATTTTTTGTTTCCTAGCTGCTCAGATGCATTAATTTAGGCTGTTTTACCATTCTTCTTGGCTAAAGGGTTATCTTCCTTTTTGAAATGACTGGAAATTAATACCAGTCAGATAACTTTCACAAGACAATAACTGTAGTTACTGCTGCACAGCAAAATGACCCAATAATTTGGGTTGGAAGTGATCTTAAAGTTCATGTAGTTTCAAGCACCCTGCATGGGCAGGGACACCTCCAACTACACCAAGTTGCTCCAAGCCCCATCCAGCCTGGCCCTGAACACTTCCATGGTATCCACAACTTCTCTGGGCAACCTGTGCCAGTGTCCCACCACCCTCACAGTGAAAAATTTCTTTCTACTAGGTAATCTAAATCTACCCTCTTTCAGTTTAAAAAAATGCTCTGCCTCATCTTATCACCCCATGGCCTTGTAAAATGTCCCTCTTCAGCTTTCCTGTGGCCCCCTCAGGTACTGGAAGGTGACTATGAGGTCTCCCAAGAGCTCTCTCCAGGCTCAACATCCCCAACTCTCTCAGCCTGTCCTCATTGGAGAGGTGCTCTCACCCTCTGGTCATTTGCATGGCTCTGTTGTGGACTTGTTCCAACAGCTCAATGTCCTTCAAGTTCTGGGGACCCCAGAACTCGACACAATACTCCAGGTATTAGGAGGTTAGAAGGAGTTTTCGTATTATACAAATGCTATAAATAATACAAATGTTTTCCCCTCTAGTTAAGCAGAGACGAATCACAGTACTAATAAGAAAAAGGGCTACCAAGCCAACAAATTATCTATTAATGTTAAATTATCTGTTACTAGGGCTCAAAGTACTAAAATTTAGGTCTTGTTCTTTTTGAAAAGCAAGAATTACCTGATCCAGGAAGGCTTTTACTAACGTATCTCGATGCAGGATATCTTGGAAGACATTTCTATAGAAAAGAAAGCAAACAAACATGTGAGGTAATGCCATGAAGGGACACTAACTGTCCAACAGTTGTGCATAGCAATAGTGTTAACTTTTACAATCTGGTAGAAACTACAAATGAATTCAAAATTATATGGAATTATACTCCTGCTATATTTAAAGCTAATACAGGATTTTAAAGCAAAACTTTCAGATGAAATGAACTGAAACCAGGAAAGGCATTGGGCCTTGTCAAATACACTTAGCTCTCTTATATCCCTAATTAAAACAGGGAACAAAATCAACACAGAATGGTTAGAAGTACCATGAAAACAAATTTTAGTAATATTTAATGCAACTACTGATGGAACAGATATATTCTTCTAAAATGAATGCAATTACCAGAGCTGAAGTGGCTTCTTAAAAGAAAGAAAGAAAGAAAAACCCCCATATAATTTAACAGAAACTTCATTCTATTTTACTATCTTGTCCCAAATCAAGTAACTACGAGAGATGTGAAAGAGAAATACATACAAATCAGGTGTGAAACTCTCATCTGTGTGGATAATATGATCTTGAGACATTTCTTCATCTGAATTAGCTCTCCAAAATGCTGTCAGCTCAGATCTCATGTATCGTCGTTGGTTATAGATGTGTTCATGACAAGGGGGCATCTGCTTCACTGTATTGACATCTACATCTATATGTGTAGTAGGATACGGGGCATACATTACTTGACGGAAGGGCAACACAAAGCTTCCTGTTGCATCCTGTTTTAGTGGAAAAAATTATTCTTCTAGTTACTTTAAAAATAAAAGTATATTGGAACAAAACAGTATTAAAGCATCTTGCCTAAATTTTCAATCTTATTTGCTTAGACACGTTCTGTTTGAGAGAACTGGTAGCTGTAGCCCAGTAAAAATTCCTTCATAATGGATGATTCCCTTAATTTAATAGTGAAAACACAAATTGAGGTAATCTGTGTATTACAATATTGCATCACACAGTTTATGAGCCTATTAACATTACAGTATTATATTTATCTGGTAAGTTTAGATTGCTCAGTAGAGCAAGAAGCATAATTTTTCTATTAATCTTCACTCATTACTACAGCCCTTTTGAAATACTTGGTGACTGTTGGACTTTTTTTTTGTGGGGCTACTTTTTCTATCCCAAAGTAGGTAAAAGACTATTATTATTATACCTCAACGTATAATAGGAACAAATCCAGGCAATACTCAAGAAATAGAGTAAGAATTTTAACATTCAGGTATTTACAAGGAAAGCTACAGCATCAGAAAGGAATCAAGGGAACATAACATTTTTTTGAACATGAATGTATGTATGCACATGCACACAAGTACATATTACAGAATGTTCTGAAACTACAGAAGAACAGAACCTTCCTAAGTGTACTTACCTTGAGTAAGCCTTGAACAAAAAGTCCTGACTCATATTTGAAAGAAGACTCATTCCTACAGAGTCTGGAACACTTCCGCTCCGATGGTGTAAGAAACAGGCACAATGTTCTCACAATCTGCATTAAAAAGTACAGGTTTTAAAACCATGAAAACATAAGGAATGAACTAATCTTTAAATACAATATCTGATTAGAATGTGTTAGGCACTTCTAATTATGAACAAGAAAGTTCCTCATGCTTATTAGAAAAGCCAAAACTTTGCCAAGGTCAGAGAACACTGACTGGCTTAAATGAAGCTCTAAGTCATATTATTCCAACTTGCCAAATGAAGAAAAAAACCAACTCTTTTTTGCAGTTTCTTTTTACCCAACTATATGGGACAAATCACTTTGCCTTTTGCTACTTCCTCCTGTTACATAAACATTACTTCCTGTGATTATGTCCCTAGATTTTTAAGCCTCTTATTCTATTCATACCATACTGAAAGAGCAGATACTGTCTCCAATCAGACACAGTCAATTTCCTATGTAAGTATCCATGCTTATTTCTTCATTAATTTCCTCAAACTCTCCATTAAAAGCAAGGAAGGTGTTTCATTATCCACTTTCCAACTCTCGTACTGCAACAGCTACAAGCAATCATCTCCAAATAAGAACATGTATTCCACTCTGCTGCTTTGTCCATCTTAGCCTGTGGTGTCCTAGCTGTGGTCTGTAAGGTGTCTGAGAAGGCTCCATCCCTGCACAATGCAGTTTATGAGGTACCTAAAACAAGGATAACCTACTACCTGCCCTTTCAGCAGGAAGGCTAAAGTGCACCAATTGACTGCTTTCAATTTCTCTGAAACTAGCATTTCAGCATAATCAAAAAAGCTGTATACAAAAAAAAAAAAACAAAACCAAAACACTTGGAAACTTCTGAATACGGAAAACATCCACATTTGATTTTCCCTGCACATACTGGGTAAGCTTTAAATTAGCATCAAGAAACTCTCAATTTAGAACAAAATGTTAGAGGAAAAGCAGTCCATGTGATAGTTTGATATGGAAATAATTCAAATTAAGTATCTTGTAACAAGCTTACAAGAACTGAAAATAATAAGAGCATGGGAAAAAAACCCTCTACCACAAAATTTAATTATTTTCTCGTTCTGAAACGACAGCTTCTGGTTACCTTTCTCCTCCCAAATAGACCACTATGGTGCACATACACTCTTCCCTACTGAGAGGTACAGTTAATGCTGATTACTGGTTCTAGAGCTGAAAACTCCTAAACATCATCCCTATCAATGTGATCTAGCAAATATGGCACACTGAATGTTTTTTTGTTACAGGACTCAGTTTTAGGGATTTATATCTGTACTTTGCCTATTTCTGCTTTTTTTCTTGAAAGCAAACCTAATTAATGATCTACCAGCTAAAACTGTACACTTATTTATCAATTAAGTTTTATACCCACTGAAGAGGCAGACAACACAAACAACCACAAATTTAAAAAATACTGCAATCACTGGAATAGGATTGCCTGTTTCAACATTTGTGTGTGATTAAAGACTTGAGAGTTTTGAAATCCCTGAGACAGAAGCAGTTCATGATGTAGAAGCTCATTTATTCTCTGGAATCAGACAATTATGCACATGCTAATTTCTTAAGAGCACACTGACAATACCCATTGACGTAGCTGAACTGGACAGGCAAGTTCAGATGATTTCACTTTGGATATCTTTGCTAACTAACCAAATTTTGAAAGGTCAGACTCCCTGATTGTTTAACACTGATAGTTGCCAGAATACAACTGATAAAGCAAATTTTCAGGCAGAATTACCAACTGCTGGATCAATCAGCTGAAGTAAGATAAGCAAACAATAGTACTCCTTCCTTCTTCAGCCTCAAGTATGTTTATAGATAAGCATTCCAAACCACACTAACTCTCCTAATATTCAGCATTTAAGTCTGGTTCATTATAAAGCACATTACCTTATTAACTTTTTCTGCACTGCTTCCAACAACTACAGAACAACCACAGGTCTGCAGGTGTGAACTAATTGCACTGCAAAAAAAACCCCAAATGTGTTAATACATTTAATGAGACTTGTCAAATAAAAAATTTATCACAAATGAACTATTTCTAATAGAAATACAAGCCTACTCCCATACGCCCATATCCACAGGACCTCAGGCAGAGGCAAGGAGATAACTGATACCCTACAGTCCAATAAATCTCCATCAGGTATGAGAATGGTTCACCACTGTAGGACCAACTGCTCTAGTTGTTCACAATAATTGGAGGATATTAACCTCCAATACACCTCCAATTAACCTACAATAATTCCAGGATATTAACTTTATTATTTTCCAAATTCTCTGTGGGACCAAGCACTCCATTTCTGTGAAAAAATTATTTGATTTAACACCTGAATTTCTGTAGTTCTGAAAGCATATGTGACACTATAAGAATAGATGGCACTAAGCACTTCATAAAGCTGTGTGGTTACACTGCGAACGTCCTGAAAGGCAACAGAACAATTAAAATCTGTGAAGTATGCTTTGCCACATGAAGGGACTAAGTTACCCTGAAGTGCAACTGCTTTCACTTACACACTAAAACCAGGGGAAATAAATGTGCCACTTAATAATAAATACTCTATAACCATACCCTTAATAACTCTTACAGCTTATGCATTAGAAACAACCCTTTTTTTTTCTTTTTGTATTTCATAGAAATGCAAGACTTTGAACTTACCCACTCCTAAAATTAAACATACACATCAAAGAAAATTTTTATTGATAGGAATTCCATTATCAAGCTAATTACTGTGACAACACAGCCCAGACATGCACTACTAGCCCATACCCATTCTTCTAAAAAGACAGTGACTTCTACAGTATTTCACAGACAAAAGTCTCAAAAAGCCAAATACATGTCATGCTTCTTTTTTGAAGAAAACTAATGTAATGCATGTTCAATGCACATATAGAAAGATGTATGTATATACACACACACAAGTTTAAACCATTTTAATACAGCATAACTTAAAACTGAAATTCATACTTGAGGAGAAAGCCTTCATGACAACTATCACCAATGTCATCATCATTTAGCACTGTGTCACTTATCTGAAATGCAAATAAATACAAACAAAGGTTACACAATGATCTACAAAAACTTGCATTCATTTGTGGTTTTAATGATAGGTGGGAACTGTCTGAAAACTATTTAAGCGAAGTTGTAAAACTGTGTAAAAAAGCACTTAAATAGATCTTCAGACTTCAGCCAAAGCATTTTGAAAAGGAGAAAGTCACTCAATTATTAAACATTCCTCACCAGTCACCAGTCTGATTCCTCCCAGTAGGTTTTTTCTATAATCTTGTCCAAAATACTTTGTGCGTGCATGCGATACACTTCCACATCTTCCCTAAGAACATTAAACCATGCTGAAACAGGTATCATTATAACCATTTGCATGCCTGTCCACGTTGTTTTGCATCAAATATCCTTCACACTCCACTCTTAAAATGGTATCGTCCTATACAGCCAGTTTTGGTAAGTGCTGACCATAAAGCCCACTGCTTTAGTAAATTGCTGTTATTCACCAGTTTAATACAGGAATGCTAAACCATTCCCTACATCACTTTGGGAACCTTGATGTGAAACAACTTCAGCGTGTAAGAATCAATGAAAACTGCAGGGTTTTGTCTACCAAAAAGATTATCAAACTACAGTGCCAAAGACACTTTTATTAAGAATGCAAAGAACAAAAGGACTTACATCTATTTCTTCTGGAACACTGTGTGATTTCATAGATGAAAGAAGTTCCATTACAGGAATGACTTCTCCTGTCAGCATTGGAATGATGCTCTGGCCCTGTGCAATAAATACAACGCTTGAGTTAAAACTAAATTTTGCAGTATTTTACTACTAAAATGAACTTGCAATATTATATGCAAAACATAAGTCTCTATTGTTTCGAAGTGTGAGAAGAACAGAAATTGGGCTTTGCTCATCAGTAATTATAGACAGGAAAGATACATTTTGCTTCTTAAGATCATGCCTAAGATGTATTTCCAAGGTCCTGTGCTAACTTTCACAATGACTTTGGTTGGCCTAGACAAGAAGTTATTTGGAGTGAGATAATCTGATCATATCACATTATGTGCAATTAGTGAGAAGCACTTTAGATCCAAGTCTGATGTTTTAACAAAGACAGGAAACCAAAATCAGGCATATTTGTTGTAAGCACACAAAATTATTTATCTAATTTATCTATCACAAGAAACTGAAGCCAAAATTTTGTATTTATAGTTTCAGAAATCAAATTCTTTACACAGTCTTATCCATTAGGTCTCCAACCAAATTCCAACATGACAGACTCCATATGTCTCTGTAACTCAAAAAGGTAACAACCTAGTGCAAAAACCATCCTTGAGAGGAAGCAAGCATGAATCTATGGAAGCTACTACCTTTACAGAGCTTGAAGTTCAAACAAATGACTTTCCTTTTCTGAAGGGTAATATGCTTCATAGATTTCCACTTTACCCATAAAGTGATGAAATATATTTTCTTTCAACTTGTTCACAACTTCCACCACCCTGTCTTCAGAAACTTTGCCTCCTGTGCATTGACAGGTCATCAGCCAGTCCAAAGTATCTTCCTGGATCCCAAAAATAAGAAGCAGCACCAACTTCTACAGCCACCAGATGCAGTCATAGCTTTGTGATGTTGTGCCATATGCATTGAGATGGCCCTTACCTGATCCTCCATTCTCTCTGTGCCTTCCAAGACAATCTTCTGGAAATGTTCTTGCCTCTCCTGAGCAAGAGAACCAGTTAAATATAAGCGCTCTGATAATTGTTTATATATGTATGCACACAAAAGTCAAATGGTACAGTTTCTTCCACGTGGAGGTATGCTTCTGAGATTCAAATTTCAGTGTTCAAGTCTTTTTTTCTCTTAGAGTTGAAACGAGCAGGAAGTTATGTAATTTTAAGCAGATCAATGCTCCCTGCTCTTTCCCCAGTCAAACCTCACACATGCTTGGGCAGCAATAGCAGGAAAGACAGGGTGTGATGACAATGACAAAACACTACGTTTCTTCATTACAGAGCAAGAAAATGCCAAGTGATCAGATTATGGTGCAAAATTCCACTTTATGTATGGGCTTTTATTTTCAAATGTGTAAGGTACAGACTGATGGTTCCTGATGCAGCAAGAGAAAAATGAGATCTCCAGAATGAGAAAAATTATTTGGGGATGGTAGGAAAAGCAGAACTTTTTTTCCCCACATCTTGACACCCTGACAAATCTTCAAAACATTGTTTTAAAGCAAAGTACAGGAGACATAAAACCTAAAAATACAGAGAACACCACACACAAGAGACAGGCAATGGTTCTCAAAATAGACACATGAGCAGCTTAGTTGCAAACTGTATTCAAAATGCAACTTCGGACACAATCAAGTTATTATTCACTAAGAGAATTCAGCATTAATCACTCTAGTAATCAATACAATACACAAAAAATGGGAAATGCTGTGAGACCTAATGATATATTTTGCTAGATGCTGACAGGTTATTGCATTTTTATTGGTTACTCATTTCTTCCTATGACTGAACTATTCAAAACTGAACAACTTCAAGTAAGAAGAGTTTACACAATTTTTCCATGAGCAGATGAATAGGGAACAGGCTACAGTAACCTGCCCTAAAACAGTGATATAACTTGTCTAACCAGCTAAAAGAAGCTTTTGTTAAAGACCATAAATGAATGAGGCAGATTCCTTCAGGGCATCTCCATCCTTGAGTTCTGTGTCAGTGAAGTAAAATATCCTTGACAATTAAGATCCTTTGTTTTAAAGAAATAAGTCAGTCTTCATGGAGATAAGGCTGAACAAACAGTGAAAGCTACTTCTTTTCAGAAATAAAACTGCTCAAAAGTATTAGACAAACATCTGGAACACAAAGTTAAAAAAGATCAAAGGGGTGTCTAATCCCATTTAGGCAACTTCCTTGGAGATGCTTGCCTCTCTTTACCAGTCTGAACACTTCTCCATTTTTGTCCTAGACCTTGAGTTCAGGTTTCTTCTCTTCTAAAAATCTAGCTGGAGCTGTCGTTCATGTCTACAGCGAACTCACAAGAGCTGATAACCACATCCATTAGAAATTCCAGAATAAAGACAGTTTTTTTCAGATACAACTTCAACATTTTTTTTTCTCTGTTGTAGCCATAGTTGCTGGAGTGCTTCAAAATGCAAGAAGCAAAGTAAGCCAGTTTTAATTCAGTAGAATTTTTCTACAACTCATGCCTAAATTTCGAATTTTCATTTTCTAGGTAAGGCTGCAGAACTGCAGACATTGCAGGGATCTTTGATCTTCCTAAAAAAAAATTAAATAATAATAATAATAAAAATCTCCATATCTATTTCAGATTGAGTTGACCTATCTGCTTCAAAATCATCTGAAAAAAAAAAGAACCACCTACTGAATCATTTCTACAGAAACTATTAGAAAATAATATTTGTTTTTATTCTCAACGCCACTTGAAGACTATTTCTACTGTGGGAACAAATTGATATGAATCAATGTCCAAAAAGAAAAGATTTATTATAGTTAAGAATGATGGACAATTCTTTTTAGACTACTCACATTAAAAGTCAATACAAAGGACAATAAATGACAGAGAAGCAATGTACTCAAGAACATGACGTAGCACCCATGTTAAAAGCACTAACATTCAGCAGGGTTTTAGAAGACCTCATTATGAATGAAGTGTTTGTGTGTCTGCAGTACTGAAAATAAACTGCATGTCCTATCCTTCCTCTGAAAAATCAAGATGCATGAAGACACAGTGAACTGGACAACACCATCATCAGACAATGCAACAAAAATCAATGGAATTTTTTCATGGACGAAAAAGGAAACAACACAACAAAAATCAATATAAGCATATTATTTCTGGAATCTTAGTTCACATAAAGGTACTCAAAAAGGAACTTTCAAGAATGTTGACTAAAGGTCAACAATAGGAGTAAAAACAATCAGACAAGCATGCATAACCATACACATTACAGCTATCATGCAATCTTCTGCTCTCAGACAACTAGTACTCCATCAAGATTACAGAGATTTAAAATTTTATTAGTAAAATGTTAGTATTCTAAACAATAGTATGTAACAATTTTCACTTCGCTAGGGAATATCAATAATGTATTCAAAGATGAGAGTTACGCTTCTTCTGAAAAATTAACCATGTTTTCCTTTTTGAGTTTCAAAACTAGAAACATCTGGGCTAAAGTTGATATATTTTGGTTTTACACATTAGTTTTACGCAATGTCACACCTGCTAAATACTTCATTGATATGTTTGTGTTTTTGGGTTTTTTTGATTGTTTTTTTTATTACTATTTTTTGATTTTTATTTTTTAATTAAATAAAACTCTAACAACAATAACACTAATCCTATCAGTTCCCTTTTCTGGTTCTCAAGGGTGAAAACCATGCTTTGAAAACACAGTAAATTTACAATTCTACCTAGTTTAAACACAGTTAAAAGCAAAAAAATTGTATTGAATTTAGAGATGAAAAGCTGTAACATATCTAGTTTACCCAGACATCCTAGTACAGGTTGTATGATATTACGAGGATAAATTATTTGGGTAAGAACCCCAACCTTGGATTTCCTGACATACTGATAACTTTTAATCTTCTAAATCTGTGTACTTGTAGATAGGTCAGTCTCTGCTGAATTTTTGTGTCTGGACTGAAACATAGCAGGTATCATGTAATCTTAATTCTTGCTTTTGCTCAAGACAACTTGGACAACTGTTTCTAGTAATGAATAATAAACCTACCTTATGCATCCATATTCTTCCTTTCCTTATAATATGTGTTAACCTGTCCACGCACACTCTGTGAAGGGGCAGGTAGAAGCCAAGTTCACTTTGTGGAAGTATAATTGAGAGTCCATATGTGCTTCTGTCTCCATTCCAGTTTCCATCAAAGATCAGTGACACAATGATTACCCTTTTTTCTGCCAAGACGAAGAACTTCACATCTATTGCGCCGCTTTCTGCATTCCGAAGTATTTCTCCATTCAAGGTGTGGTTAGCAAGAAAAGTTATTTCACCATCACTGAGAAGTACCTGTTCTGTCTTTGGGGCCCAGATATGCCTCACTCGGGGGCCAAGAATATTGTCCCAGTAAGCAAAAGTGGCAGCTAATAAAGGTGATTCACCACTCAAAGAGATCTCTGTTTTAGCAACTGCAGGAGATGGTGGTGGACAAAGGGCTGACATGCCTGCTTTCTTTCTTGTGTGTAACTGAAATGTTTACATTACCTAGGAAAAAAAAAATATACATTGGAAAAAAATTAGAGCAGCACTTGTAATGAGCTCATCATCTTTTGCTTCCAAATAAGACTTCAAGAGACAACCTGAGGTTTCACCGTATACTTCATTCAAGAAGGAAATGTGTATGTACACCTTCCCTAAACGTTAGTAGGTATCCCTAAACGTTAGTCAGTCAGACCTCAAATACCCTCTACTTGCTATGCAAGCAAGATGAGTCTGTACAACATATACTTGTGTAAGAAAACATACCCATTATGTCATGGTGTCATGCAGGGTGTTGCAATACAAGAGAAATGCTCAGCACTTTAAAGGATATACTGATGGAAATATCTTCATATTTAATTCAACAAATCCTCAAACATTTCCCCCAGCAGTTTCCAGAAAATCTACAGCTTCCCCATTTTGACAGAGCTACAGATGATAGCCAGAAGTTTCATCTTTTTTACAAGTTATGCTAGGAACATTAAAAAGTTTTATCAACAAACTCAATCTCGGAGAGAAAACTATAGAAAGCTAAAATGCACTTATTATGACCAAACCCCACATGACCACAACTCAGCTTTTCTTTGCCCTTTGTCTGAAGCACTCCACATGCCAGAAGGGACCCAAAGATCGCACTGACACAGTTCCATACTC
Organism: Heliangelus exortis; assembly: GCF_036169615.1. Classification (NCBI taxonomy): domain Eukaryota; kingdom Metazoa; phylum Chordata; class Aves; order Apodiformes; family Trochilidae; genus Heliangelus; species Heliangelus exortis. The sequence goes on along the minus strand of NC_092454.1, from coordinate 61,863,986 downwards.
GGCACAGCTTCATGTACATCAACTTTTTTTCCTTGAGAGTGCCCCTAATTGGTGCATCTCCTCACAGCAGGCGAGTACAGCACCTTTCTCTCCAGCTGCGTCTCAGGCTCGCCTGAACCATGCCAGGCCGTTCCCAGACAGCCGGTGACCAGCCTGGAAGGCAGCGGGAAGCCGAGGCTATTTTGAGGCACTAAATGTGACTTCGCGGCTTTTGGGGAAGACGAAAGGCAGCGTCAGTCACCACTGCCTCCACACGTTCTTGGGCTGACAAGTTTCTCTCACCGCTGCTTTTCCAGACAACTTGACCACCGCCAACTGAGGCGGCTGCGGCACAAGACGACTGCCCGGAGGCTGAACCAGCGCGCTCCCAGGCCTGTTCCACATCCCCTGAACTTAGAGAAGGACCCACTTCCCGGGGAAGCGGTTGGAAACCGAGCTCCCAGGAGGCCCAGCTCCTTCCCTCTGCCAGCAGCAGAAGACGGCAGCCCCCGGGGGCTCGGCGGGGCGGGGCCAGGCCGGGCCGAGCCGAGCCGAGCCGGGCCGAGCCGAGCCGAGCCGAGCCGAGCCGAGCCGAGCCGGGCCGGGCCGAGCCGGGCCGGGCCGAGCCGAGCCGGGCCGAGCCGAGCCGAGCCGAGCCGAGCGGGGCCGAGCCGAGCCGGGCCGGGCCGAGCGGGGCCGAGCCGAGCCGGGCCGAGTCGGGCCGAGTCGGGCCGAGCCCCACGCCCCCTGCCCCATGCCCCCATGCCCCATGCCCACCTCACCTGCGTACCAGCCGCCGGCCCGCGCATGCGCCCGCCCCCTTCCCAGCTGCCCACACCGCCGCGGCCTCACCGCCGCTACCGCGCAGGCGCGGGGCCGCCCCAGCCCGGAGGGAGGGAGAGAGGCGGGAGCGGCGGTGCCGTGCGGTGCGGTGCGGTGCGGTGCGGTGCGGTGCCGTGCCGTGCCGTGCCGTCCCGTCCCGTCCCGTCCCGTCCCGTGGAAGCGGCCTCTGCTGCAGGGTTGGGGGCCGTGGGTCGGGCTGGCTCAGGAAGGGCACCTCACCTAAGCCAGGTCACTGGGTGGGAGCGAACAACCCCAAACGAGCCCCAGCGCTCGCTCGAAAACCCAGAGCAGCTTGCGAAGCCCGAGCTGAGGGTGTCCGGGGAAGCTGCGTTGTGCCAAGTGCATGGTTTTATGGAGGGGCTTTAAGCTTAAGATAGTAAATCAGTAATTCCAGAATTGATATCCAAGCGTACCACATGCAGATCTATAAATATGCTCTTTCCCGAGTTTCAGTCAGTTTCATAGGTATTCAGCATCCTGTTACTTTTGCAGGCCAGTGTGGATAAAAATCACAATAGTCACTTACCTGCGTGGGGCATTTATTTGCTGTCTGAAAAGGAAAATTACTCTTGATCTAATTGCAGAGCTCTAGCCTTGCAGGCTTCCTCAATTCCCCTTGCTTGTGCACTGGGTCACAGTGTCTTAAGTAGCTTGAACAGGCATTTAACAGTGCACAGCAGACTGAAGTGTGATTTTTATTTATTTATTAATTTTATTGGTCCCAATTTAGCAAAAAAAACAAGCTAGGCCTTTTAATAACTTCATATCGAAAAAATTAGTTTGCAGCCAACTAAAATCTGCCTCGTACTAAATGATTACTAAAGCAAACACAAAATGTCTTGAATCTGTGTATTGGGTTGCTGTTCCAGCTTCTGAGAAGCATGAGTGAAACTTCAGTGAAACATCACTTCAGTGAAAGTAATGACGATACAAAATTTATGTAATGGTTATACAAGAACTTGGAAGAACAGCAGAATTAAACTAGTTGTAAAAGTTGCTGATGTGTAATTTGCTGACTTCCAAAGTTAGGCATCAAACATCGTGGAATTTCATTACTTATCTCGTCTAAGTCTATGCAGTATATAAAAAGAAATGTTTGTATGTTTAGTTTACATTTAACCAGTGAACATGAGTGAGTGTGAACTGTTCCTCATGATGTAGGTGCTAAGCTCTACTGTAAGGAAAGTGCATTGATATTAGAGAACTAATGGTCTAGGAAAAGTAGGTTTCAGGGATGAGGAAATGGAGCTTATCTTTATTTTGCACTGATTTGTCATGAAGCCTTGCATAAGACACTTGGTGTAGCTACATCAATATTTCTACTGGAAACTGCTTTGAGAAGTCTGATAAAAAGCAAATCACTATCTTAAATGCAGAGAGATAGTGGCACAAACTACCAATCCCACCCCACCCTCTAATTGCCACAGTGATATTATGGTATTGCTTGCAGAGTGAAATTGCTGCCTGTTGTAGCAAAATAATTTTATTTATTAGTTTTTCCTTCAGCCTTTCATACTTTCTTCAGACAGGAGAGCAACAATCCCATTGCATGTGATACGAAGAGGCTAACAGTATTTCTGCAGGTGCCTCTTGTGGACACATCAGAGAAGTGGTGATAGGCTGCAGTGCAAGGAGCTATTTTTCCCTTGATAGGTTATGAAGCCTGATGCTGCACATCTGCAAAGAAATTATTAGAGTATGGAACAGAGAGAAGATGAAAATTAGCTAGGTTCTGAGCTCAAGTAAAAAACATTTCCATTTTTTTATTAATGTTTTTAGTATGGGACCCAGAGTCATCATTATGACTGACGTCATCCTGTAAAATCAGGGAGTACATAGGCAAAAAGGGAAAGGGATGAAACAAAATGTAGTGGAATTCAGCTTCTCAGCCTGGTAGAGAAAGGCTATGGAAACACGAGGTATTACCAAGCTGCCCTGCTGCACTGAACCCATGCATGCACTCAAGCCAGTACAAGTTTGCACCATTGCAAAACTTGATCTTGAAGAAAGCTAATTTCACGGCAATAAAATTAATTTTTTCAATCCTGATCAGATTGCTTCAAAATCAGTACAGCAAACAAGAAATGTTGGTTAAGTTTGCAAGAAGGAGGAACGCTTGGTGGTTGTGCCGAAATCATTGCTGAGATGATGCTTTATGCTCATGAAAGCAACATAAATCCCCATTCAGCTCTAGGAAAAACAAACTTTGCTCTCCCTTATCCCCAGGTATTAAATGCTGCAGCAAGGGAAAGTGGGACTTTGCAGGTTGATTGTTTAAAGCTTTAGTTTCACATCTGTGTCAAAACCTGTGAACTATGCTTTCACTGTCCTGTTTATGGAGCCTTGTTACTAGTTTGAACTTGTTCTTAGAAACACTCTGTTCAGTTAGATCTAAGGCCCATGTAAATTTGAGCTGGACTGGTGAATATAAATTAATTTCACACAACTTCTAGTACTTCCCAGTTGTTTGTATGTGGGTGGTGCTGTCCCAGGCTGCTGTAATTATCATGTTAATACTTGACAGATCATTTCATCCCCAGGAATGGCAGTGTAGAGACCCATTAATTACAGTGACAGAAAGCAACCTGCAATTCTAGAGGCACACAGTAGAAGTTACTTATTTTCAAATGGAAGTTAAGGATCCAGAATTCTGGAGCACTGAGGTGTATTATCCTAAGAGGACTCCCATGACTTTTCTGGTTTTGGCCATCCTTTTAGATATGGAAAGGGTGGCTTGATCTCTTAAAGAAAAGTATTAAATCTATTAAAACTCAGGTGACGAGTGAAATTGCAGCAAAAGATCTTTGTAAATAGATGGTAGGAGACAGAATATAACTAGCTAAAGAGATTTCAGAAAATAGCTGCTTTGAAGGTTGGGGATAATGGGCTTCCTCTGTCTGGGAGGATGCCTCTATTACACATGAGTTGAGCTTTGCACAGGTTGCATAGACAGACTGTGGATTTAGGAGTAAAGATAATTGACTCTTGCTTGGCTGCTGAAACCACACTGTCAGCTCCTCTAAAGCTGCCACAAATCCAAAAAATGGAAGATTGAATTCAATGTCATTAAAGATGTGTAGCATCCATTAGATATGGTAAAAATTACATGCTTTATTTATGATGGAGCAGTGGTCGTGTGAGTTCTGAGTTTGTTGTTGCTTTCCAAGCTGCTTTCTAGGATCTGCTATAGTAAGTACCAGATGATGATGCAGCATGAATTATAAAGAAATAAATTATAAAACTCAAGAAAATGAGAGGTATGCCCATCTCTTGCTTTATTCTAATGCCACTGTAGGATGATGTCTCAGTAAAACAGTAAATGGTGTTAAAGGAAACATCCCATAATCCATGTAGAGTTTAACTGTGAGAGTGGAGATAGAGATATCACATTCAACAAGTAGCAGATAATGCTTGTGATTTGTATATTTGTCAGATGTGCTTTGTAAAACCAAGTTTTTCATAGCAGTAAGAGCTTAGCTAAAGCTGGTTTCCATGGTCCAAGTTAATATGCTAGATGTATTTGATGCCTTCCTAGGATTCAAAGGCGTTGATCAGGAAGAGTTACCCAGCTGACAAGTTCAATCTAAATTCACACAGCTGTTGAAAACAGCTTGTCTGATCTGGACTCTTCCCTCTTCCTAACCTCAGAGTGTTCCCACTTCCCTTTTTCTGCTTGTATTAAAACATGTGTGAGGAAAACCTGACTTTGGGAATAATGTTGTACAGAAGCAATTATATCTCCTAATGCCATACTAAGCTTCATAACAATAAAATGAAACTGGTCTTAACTCAAGATCATATTTTAAAATAGAAGATGAATACCTTGGGAAATTTTCAAGTCTGAAAGATGCTGGAAAAACAACTTCAGCAGAAAGTTTTCTTCAACACGTGTTGCAAATTCAAAAGGAAGGAGAAACTATAGCAGCACTTCTTGTTAGGATTCTTACATAAACTACTTCTTCCTCAGTTTCACTTCTTCCATGGTGCTTCACTTCTGCTGTTGGGGAAGACTCTGAGATACATGGATGAAAATCTGTGGCAACATGCTGGTTTTGAAAGCTGTAGATATCCTCTGCAGTTTGCCATGGCCATATTTGGTGCTGGCAATCAAGGCATCTTAAAGAATTTTCAAGCAGAGGAAGTCTTGTCTTTTCCTCCAAGGTTTATGAAAATGGCCCAGTGCTACTTGATTAGGCCAGTCAGGTTTGGAAAGTATTTTAAAATATTCTATATGGGTGAATTAGACTTTAGTCTACTAATGGGCAGATGGGTGTAAAGTCCTCTCATAGACCTTCTAGCTACCATGAAAGGCACTCTTAGACTTTAGATAGAAAACCAGACCGTGTGCCTGCCATCACCAAGTACATTGTGCTAAGGAACTGTGTTGCTTATTCAGTCAGGTATGACCAGACAGGATTAGTCAGGAAGATTTTTGATGGGTACTTCTATACAGAAATCCAAAGCTTTTCGTACTGAAAATGGAGACTGGTTTGTTCAAGTTTTGAGTCTGAAATATCACATATTTTGCAGTGGCCCTGCTCAACTGTTTCCTTGAACACACAGCATTTTCATGAGCTCTGACTTTTGGGACACCATATTTCTGTACTTGAAGGTCTTTCTTTTTCCCCTTTTAACAGAATGTTGTCGTACACACTTTTTTATAAACACTGAGTTCATTGTTTCCAATGTCGTTTCCTTTTGAAAAATGTCACTGATATTAAAGGCATCTACCTTATTGCTGTCAGAAGCATTATTGTACCATGATAGATGTGTGCTTATTGTTTCTGCAGGAAGTACATAACTTCTTATAAATTTCTTATAAATTTATTACTTATTATAAACTTCTTATAAAATTACCAGCATGTTTTTTCAAGATACAGTAATAAACACTTTTAAGTAGTATGGTAACATTGAGTTTCTACTTTAGCTTTGGAATGGGTCAGAGACCTACTGCAGAGTCAGGTGGTGGGTAACAAGCTCAGGATGCGTAAAAAGTTTCTTGTGTAGCATCTGAAATTGAAGTTCATAGCTTTGGTGCAAACTTCTCCAGGGGAACAAGTGGGTCTTTCTGAAGTCAAGACCTGTAATGAGGGAAAGCAGCAGCATTATTCTGATGTCACCTCTCTTGTAGTCCAATCTTACCAGATCTGTGTAGTGTCACCAAAGGACACTGCTCTGTAAGCAGAAGCAGTTTCCATAAGACTTCATGTGAACTAAAGGTCACAGGGGACAAGCATATTTCCTCAGGAGTCATCCAAGGTCAGACTCAAAGTTGAAAATAGCCAGGAGGTTCTTCCTGGTGTTGTCTGATTTGAAAGCCAGTGCTAAAATTTGTGTAACAGGCAGACTAAGTTGCAACTGCCACCAAAAGCAGACATCTTCAATCTTCCTGCTAAATTATCTGTTTATGTAATTTTCTGTAGTCAATCAATTTGGTTGAATCACTGACTGTTACACAGCTGCTTTTTACTATTTTTGCAATAAGAAACAATTTAGCTTTCCCCTGGTTACCTTGGCTATATCTATATATTCTTAGTATCACAGCAAATGTGATGATCTTTGGTAGCATGGTACGTGCTTCACATGAGATGACTGCACTCGTGAAATAATGGGCTCCAGGGTGAAGATTCAGTGGAAGCATATCAAATAAGATACAGGTAGGAGGTAGATCAACTATATCACAACTGCTTTTGACAGATTTTTCACCAAACTGATCAGCCATAAAAATGGGGCTTAGGTTCCTTGTTCATCATTACAAAGCAGGATTACAATGAGGAACTACAGGGGGTTTGGAGGGCTTGGGATTGTCGCAGAAGGCAGATGAAAGTGCTGGAAGCCTACTCAAATAGGTGGGTCTCATTTTCACAAGCATAATTTTCATGTTTCAGGTATTTCATAGTGTACTTAAGCATATGTCATAGTGCACATAAGAACAGGTTGCTGGACTTACTTTTTAATCATCTGCCACTATAGAACTGTAGAAGTGTTTAAATTCCTACTGTAAAATGGGGATCTAAGTGTTCCATTGTATTTAGTGACATTAAATTATTTGGCAATCAATGAACTATGTGTTCAGGATCAATTTCAGCAATACAGTAGATAAGCTGACACTAAGTGCTTGCAAAACACAAAACGCCACTTTCAAATTTTTATATGCCTGTCTACAATCCCTCAAAGTTATAATGGCATTCCATGTATGCTGTCCCTCTCCCAGTTAAATGGATGATTAAGTATATAGGTCACAAGCTTACAAGCCCTGACCTAAGTACTGCTGACAGGGCACTGCCATACCACCACAATACAGACTACACGCCACAGGAGTCTCCCTGCAAGATCCCACAGGGATATGCCAGTGGGGTTCCTCCTCTGTGTCCTTCACAGTGATGAGTTGCAGATGCCCAGCAATGCCTAGCAGCAAGGCTGCTCTGTCCACTCCAGCTCTTGGTGTGTCCTGGGGGTACTCTGCTTCTCCTTCCCTCTGCTGTCTTCACCATTCTTTAAAAATATTTCTGCTGCTTTTATACTGCTTTTCAGACTGACTCCTTTTTTTTCTTAAGTGTCTCTGAGTTGCCTGATTACTGCCTAATCCATCTGATAGTCATCTTCATTTTTAACATTATTGGTCTCGGAAAAACACCCCCTGATACAGTTTTGGGTGTCCTGTTCACATTTACCATTACAGCAGCAGTGAATGATCCAGTCTTGGCTGTTTGGACAAGAGCAGCCTCACAACATGCCAGCAATCACTCTCATAGGCTAGCTATCAGAATTCTGAGCAGGGAATTAGCCATGGAAAGATGGTTTTGTGGCTAAAAGGAAAGGTTGAAGAGCTGAAAGAGCCAAATTCTGTCCTCTCTGCTTGCATATTTGTAACTTGCCATACAATTAAACGTAAGTGCAAAAGGCGTAAGAAACAAAACATGGAACCTTAGAACCAGAACAGGAATACACTTTGTAAAAAACTTTGATTTCTAGGTGAAAGGCATGTCCACATATACTTACAGTGCTGATCACTCTTCCCTCTAGGTGCATAAGAAAGCATTCTCTATTAAACATCCAACAGCTGATAAGTTTATTGTTACCATACTGCATGGACAGGTCAGTTTTTCTGTCTCTGTAACTGATTTAATTGACCTCCTAATTCTAGAGGAAAACAAGATGTAGCCAGACTGTTCAAAAGATTTATGGGGCAGTTCCCACAAGGTGGAGAATGTATTTTTGGTGCTCTGGTTGTCTTTTGAACATATAGCCCTTCAGTTAAAACACTTGGGAAGGAGTCTAAGTGATACTGGTGTGTTCTGTGCCTGAAGTGGCACCAGATGAAGTGTGTTTGCAAGTTTATGGAGCTATTAATGTTAAGCTGGTGTATTGGGTTAATCCAGTGCCATTTTGGAAGCAGGGAAGGCACAGGGCTGTTGTAAACTCCTGGTTCCAGCCCCCGCCCCACCTCTGGTCAAGGCCGAGCAGACATGGGAAGCTGGATGTGCCTCTGCGAGTAACATGGAAAGGGAAAATGAATCTACAGAAAATATAAAAAAAGGACCTGCAGAGCAGACGATGAAGTGAAAGATAAATGCCAGAGAAAAGACACCAAAGCCAGTGCAGGAGTGGGAAAGGTACCAAGCAGAGAATTCCCCACAGCCTGTGCTGAGATGGCAGCTGTGCCCCTGCAGCCCATGGAGGAGCATGGTGGAGGAGCCCCTGAGTGACTGTGGTAGGGTAAATGTGGATTTGGAGCCCCTGAAGTGTCACAGGTGGGCTGATGTGAAGAGGCAGCTTGTGCAGGATCATGGAGAGGGTCAGATGTGGCTCTGCAGCCATGGAGGACCCCGTGTCAGGGGAGGTGACTGCTCCTGAAGCAGCCGTGACTCTCTGTGCAGCCCAGGCTGGAGCAGTTCCTGAGGGACTGCACCCCATGGGAGGGACTCATGTCAGAGGGGTTCCTGAAGGACTCTCTCCCGTGAGAGGGACCCTGCGTTGGAGCAGGGGAAGATTGTGAGGAGTCCTCCCCCTGAGGAGGAAGGAGCAGCAGAAACACCGTGTGGGGAACTGACCCTGAACCCCCCCTGCCCATCTCCTGTGCCCTGAGGGGGAGGCAGCAGTGAAGGGACCCGGGCCTGGGGAGAGGGGAGGGGTGGTGGTGGTGCGGAAAGTATTAAGATGTGGCCATGTTTGCTCTTTCCTCTAGTTGATTATATTAAGTTTTTTCCTTCTCAATTTGAGTCTGGTTTTCCTCATTGATGTAACTGGGGAGTGAAAACCTCCCTGTCCTTGTCTGGGTTAAGGAGCCTTTGGGTGGATTTTCTCCTCCCTCTCCCACAGTGGGGGTGTGGGATGAAGTGAGCGGAGGCCGGGTTGGTACCGGCAGGGTCTAAACAGTGGCAGCCAGACTGTTTAGTTGGCTTCACTGTCTCACTGCCAGTTAATTTTAATTTCCATATTACAATTCTTTTGCTGTTATTAAGGCATTTACAGGTGTTCAAGAATCTGATTTTCTGTTCTGAGAATAATATTGTGGTACCCAAAAATTCATGTTTTGTTTGAGCAACATGTTTATGTCTCTTCTGCTTTTCCATCCATGTGTGCCAGGAGACACCTTGTCTGTATTTTGTACAGAGCATTAAGAACTCCTAGGTATGTAAGCTTCTTTGTTGCTTGTCTTGAGCTAAACAAAATTATGACAAATTTTTCTACAGTTACAAGGCCAAAAAAATATATGCGTAACCCCCTTAGCCAGACTGAAAGTGTATATTCAAGGCATCCTAGAGTCTCAAGACACGTCATCTACTTCCAAGCAGAGGCCCTGGCAGTAATTTGCAAGCAGAAAATTTGCAAGCTGTCCTCTACTGAGGGATAGCTGGATATTCAGCTAGATAGTAACGCAGTGAAGATCTGACATTTTTGGCATTTCCTGCTGGTTTGCTTGGTCTCAGACTTGATTTTCCAGCAACCCTCTCTTCCTGTCACCTTGTTGCCATCACTGGCTGTAGCTTCAACACAAATACTGCACTTGAACTTACCAGAGCTGTACATGATTCAGGAGACAGTCTTGCTTTTGACTCAGCAGTGAAGAAAAATGATATTTTCTTAGAATTATGGGAATTTCCGAGTCTCATATTCTTTCCATATGGAAAAGTGCTTAAAATCTGGAGAAAGCTCAGCGCATTATCATCAGCTGAAAGGATTCACATGTGTGAATATGTGAGCGTCAGTGATATGTGCACTAATAAGTCTGTGTTGAAGATGTTTTACTAATTTTGATACATCTTTTGCGTTGTCTGCATTTGGTTTTATTTCCTCTGGGATCAGTGGCAAAATTTCCTTTACATTTTCAGGACCAGAGAACCTAGCCTTGAGGGAGTACAGGATGTTATTTACTGTAATTTTTTTTAGAAATACAGTGTGGGTACAATTCAACACTGCCTTGTAACACATAATTATTTTCACTGAAGAAATGGTCTGATATCTTTCTGCCCTTCCTTTATTTGATCTGCTCTGAAGTGTTGCATACAAAGCTTGGTAACAGACTCACAGGTTAACATCTGTTTTGTTCTGTCTCCACTTCTAATTTATTTTCTCTGTTTTTGTCTTTCAGTCTTGATTATCTTGTTTACTAAGTTGAAATATCTGAGAATCTTTCTGACTAATACTGAAAAATGTGTTGTGATTCATCAACTATTTTTTTAGTGGTTGTCTGACTGGCTAAAATTGTGTTAGTTTATGGCAGGTTTATGTCTACATAACTTAGTAATGCATTTTTATTAGATGTTTTAATTCTACTTTATTTTCACATCTGACTGTCATTAGTATGACAGGAAAACATGGACTGTTTGTATACTGGGTGTTTGGATTACTGGGTGTTGGCACTATTATTGTTCTTGATAATTTTACACACACACTCTCACATTCATTCCCAAAATCACATTTGCTCAGTCTTGACTTCCTTCTCACTGGGAGTTTGTAGTTGGTTCTGAAGAGCTGGTGCTGGTTCTGTGCTTTTCTGTGCTTGCAGGTACTGACCTTGGGTGTCAGTGGCCACGTCCCCAGTCATCCATGGGCTTTTTTTTTTGGGTACATTTCCAAATAAATCCCCCCATTTCTAGAGACTTTTCCAATCTTACAGACCTGCTTTTCTCCATCTAAATATTCCATATGTAGAAATATATGTGATTTGCATTTTAATTGAGGGGTTTGCCTCGTGTTATGGTTTTTTCATTGGATGATTTGGTGTGTAACACTTCCGTTTAGTCCATGTGTTGCTACATTTTCCAACAAACCCATGTAGGCTGTAGCTAGCAAACAGAAGCAGATCTTCTGCTTAAGCAGTCAGAAGCTTACTTTTGGACATTCACCCCCTCACCCCTACAATTATCTCCTTCCTATTGATGCTAAGAATCTAAGGTATTTCTTGTTGCACTACATTTATTTCTATTAATATTTAAAACGTCTATAAAATGCAAACATTTTTATGGTCTACTTTCAATTTTTCTGTCTTGTCACTGAAGAATCTGGTCCTTTTTTGTCCATTTTTCTTGTAACATGCTATTAATTTTCCACTTGAGTTTAAAATTCTGTCAGGCATTTTAAAGCTACGCTGCTGTATGGCATGATGTGAGGGGGATAACCTAATGTGACCTCATGTCTCATTTCCTCATTGCAAAAAAAACAGTTGTACTTTACATGAGAAATAATCAACACACAAACTCCTGGACTTCTAATGACTGGTTATAGCAGTCAAGAATATATATACCACATCCAGTATAACAACTGCCTATATTTAGGAAATGTAAGGAAATATTCAGAAAAGCATGTAGCATTTAGTTTCCTCTTAAAAATATGGATCTAAGGGCAGTGTGATTTGCCACTTTATGACAAGAATTTTTAATTTCTGCAACACTTAGCTTCACAGTAAGTTGTCTAATCAGTCTCTGAAATTTTCAAGGAAAGTTTAAGACTTGTGTATCCTCGCTGATGAGGTAAATAATTGCTTTCTTCTCAAACTGCAGGGCAAAGTGTCTGGTATCCAGGGCAGAAATGAGTAATAGAAATATGAGATATTAGAGCATGGGAAATTAAAGTTCAGGTACTGATGAATAAACTTGTTTTGGAGAAGTAATTAATGAATATGGAGTAATTTTTATTTTCATAACACCAAAAACTACTAAAGAGGCTTTGAATTTAATGAGGAAAAGGCAGCACATTTATTTCCCCACTACTGATTCATTTTCAGGATTTATTAATGGCAGAGGCAGTAAGCTGATGTTGGAAGCAAGGCCGTAGTCTCCATTTGTTATTCAAAATCAGTCAGCGTGTAAGATGAAATTCAATTCTGCTTTCAAAAAAAAAAAAAAAAAGAAATTAGGAAATCAGAGACCTTGATAGTTACCTTATTTTAAGGGAAAGTTATTTTTCGTTTTGTTTCACTGAAGCAAGACAGGAGAATTGCCCTGTGTTTCTTTTCCTGGTCTAATACTGCATTTAGCAAGAAAGTTAACAGGGGTGTGTTCAGTAACATTGCACCTATGAGCTGTTTGAATATGTGCTTGTAATTTCTATGCAGATACCATGGGAGTTTGTATCAGGACAACAAACGGCAGCAGAGAACCAGCACCTCTGGCACAGCAATGCATATATGAGCCAAATGCTCAGCACAGGCTGATGTAAATTAGGTATATTTGCTTTAGCACACTTTAGCAGCTCTTATATAATTGAAATTTCTGTGGCAACAAGGTGATTTAGCAGACACACTGGTTTCAGTTGATATCCCCTTTACAATATGGCAGGCCCTTCACAGTGTCTCTGACTGAGGGTGATTGTAATTACATATTCAGAGAAGATTTCTAGTCTCTGGTGGAGTATTTGGAGTCCTTCTGACCTTCAGAGCTCCCAGCCAAAAAAAGCCATGAATGTCCCATTTGCTGTCGTCTACTTTTTGGTGCCATCTGTGAAGTTGGTTTTTTTGGTGGTCTAGCATGTGGCCTCAATAATTTTCCAGTGACTAAGTGTAAAACACCAGCATCCATGGCCACTGGAGGAACACCACTGGAATCTTACAGATACATGACTGTCACCAAGTTATGTAGTTTCACTCTAAGATGACTTTTCAAACAATCTTGAGATATGCTTATTGCTAAACCTCTTCTGTAGACCAAAGTTCAACTTCCAGAGCAGAATGTATATTTAAAATAAAGACAAAAAACCCTTCCGCTGTGTTACCTTGTCTTCTGCATATCTGACCTGGAATGGACATAGTTATTTTAGTTAATTAGAAAAAATCCAAGAATTTCCGTGTCACAATAACATTCAGAAAGTTGTTAAAGCGACATAGGTCCCTCTTGGCCTGTTTTCCAGTGAGCTACAGCTACAATCTGCTAGAAACCTCTTTGGGCATGTTATAAACTAACCAGTTCTTTGGTGGTCACTTGTAAACTTCAGATATAGATTTTATATGCTATAGATCTAACTATTGCTATATTTGATCTCTCATGGTGAGGGGTGGTACAACTGGTAACTAGTATCCTTGGTCATCCTGGCCCTGGTGACCCATGCACCATAACTTTTACAGCAATGTTAATGAGAGGTTGTCCATGTATTTTCATGTAAAACATAAATCCAATCTTGATGTGCATATCTGAGAAAGCTGTCTTTTGCAAATAGGACACATGTAAAAGCCAGGTAAGTTACTTTGTTGACAGAAGAAACAGTATGAAATTGTAAACAATGCTAAAAGTGCAGAACACAAACAAATAAGACAGGAAGCTGAGGCTGCACAATGTTGTTATCTACATTTTGTAATTTTGAGCTCTCACAAAAATTGTGGAGGAGGTCAGTCACACAATGCTTAATGTCATCCTGCAGTGATTAATTACAGTCATAATCTAATCTCAGTTGAAAGCCACTTGCGTTTTTCCATTCAAATGTTTCTGTTGAACATTTTTTTCAGTGTGCAAATGATGTTAAATACTGTGCTTAGCAGATAAAGACACTTAGCTATGCAAAAGCAGCACCCTTAGTTATGCAGGTGGGAAGAAGTGTTATGTGATGTCTGAGTCAAAAATTGCATAAACAGGCAGAGTGGGGATCTTGTGGTCCTGTCACAGAGCATTTCCTTGCCTGAAGAAGCAAATAGGGCTGTCTGTGAACAGAAAGCTCTTCCATTAGGAGGTTTCCTCGAAGGCATACAGCCTGAAACATAAAGAATCTAAGTAGGCTCATGATGAAAACACATTCAGTATCCATTCTAACAATTCCCTGCCACGTATCACCACTTGCTTGCTTTATTAAGAATATTTGTAATGATCCTGGCTTAGGAGTTATGATGACGCTGGAGTTGTTTTAAGGATGATTTTAAGTGAGGTGCATAGTAAGTGAAGCATTTCTTATACAGAGGAGTGGTATGGTAAATCTGTGAACTTAAAAAAATGATCAATCTTGGCAATGTGTATAAGCCCCAGAAAATATAGCAGGTAACAAGAGCAAGCTGTTCTGAGACCTGCTATCCCTCAGATCAGGCAAAGAAGCATCCTCATAGACACTCAGTTGGCTGTCCTGGCATACAATGAGATATGGAAGAGCATATGTGAGTCCCTAGGGGTTTGAGTGAGTTACTGTTATTACCTCTGCTTTCTCTTGTAGGAAAGTGCAGAGAAAGCTTTAGCAAATACCAGAAGGGAGGATACACAATTAGCCCCAAAGTCCCACCAAGGACCAGACCAAATGCCACGTGTCTCGCAAGATCACGAGCTTTAGATACACAAACACCTTCCATGCCTCACAGATGATGAGACACACTCAGAGAAGTTAAGTATGTTACTAATGGCATTACATGTAGTAATATGTATTGTAGGAATTCAAAATTGACTGCATTGTCAGTGCAGTCTGACATGGGACATTTAGGATGCTCTAGTCAAGACAACAGAACAGCCTAATCAACTTGTAAATTCAGACAAACTCTCTTTTGCCTATTATTGTGAAACTTCCTAAGCTCTCATGTATTTTTTAAAAGGTAGTAAGATTTACTGCAACTCAGTAGTCCTTAGGTATTGTTTTAAAATCCCATTTTATGTGGACAGAAGGCCAGCTGAGATAACATTATTATGCATTTGTGTTAGTTGTGTACATACTTTCAACAAGATCTGGATGCATGGCTTCTTTATTGGTATATATTTAGATAAAAAATCATGTCACTGAATCCTGTTGCCATTCAGTACTATACTACAGACTGTTTTTGATACAAACTTGTATATAGCTATGAAATGCACATCTCTTCCTTTCAGAAAGCTCTGAAGGAGAACTTGGTACTTGTACATATGAAAACTTCCAGTCATGGAGACTCTGATTCACAGTTCAAATAACTTGCAATGACTTAGGCTTTAATTATATCTAGTTCTAAAAAATGATCTTTAGTCTTCCAGTGCTAGTTGAAAGAGCATTGAATGATAAGCCCTTCTGAGTAGCTAATAGGGCATAAACACTTTGGATCAGGAACATCAGAAACCAAACATCACCGTAAATGAAATAACTTTCATCTTATTTCTTGGTACAATAGAGAAAAAACACGTGGATGCTTCCCAGAGTGATGTGACTGAAGGCAGTATCACAGTATGATGCAGAGAGATAACCAGTTCCTCAGGATGGCAGTAAAAAAAGTTGGGTTTTCTTTTCCTCAAGGACTAGAAAAAGGTATTCTTAATAGAGCAGACTAGAGGAATAGAAAGAGTACAGGATCTGCCAGTGTTATCCGTCTCACAGGTGCTGTAAGAACAAGTTAAAAGTGTTATATATGATCTGTGTAAACTCCTTAAGAGAAAATAATAATGAAGGGAAACAAATCCTCTCTGCTATGTCAGCAATTAAAATTAAAACAGATGCCAAAGCATGTCGTTAGGGGAGACTATTTTCTAGACAACAGTAGTTCACTGCCCAAATTACAACAAAAGTCTCCCTTTCTCAGGCTCTTTGCCACTGTTGCAATAACCCTCATCCTCTCTTCACTCAAAGGGGAGAAAAAGGTCTATGGAAGATGTCCCTTAGTAGTTGCTGTCACAGTCACAGATAAACAGATGGGAATAAAACAGAACAGTTCTAAGCCACATCTTCTAAAAATGTGAGTTTTGTGTCATAAACTTATATCAAATTTACCCAAGGGAAAACAAAATCATGTTACTCATTTAAGAAAAAGCTGCAGTAACATAAAAAATTCACATTGATGTCTCATCTACACAATATACTCCTTGAGTAGTGAGACATGTATGGTTTTCATGATACTGTCAATTGGAGACTTCAGCATGGAGCAGGCAATAATAAACCCTGCAGAAAGCAGAGGGATTCAAGGAGAGCGGGTGGTATCCCCAGACCTGCACTGTCACTGCCCAGGGCATTTCCCCACTCAGTCAGCTAGTCAGTATGTCTCTAAGTGGTCAGCATTGGAGAACTTATTTTATTCCTGTCTAGCAGCAGTTCAGGTGATTTCAAAGCTTGTTCTTCTTGATTTATAAATCTTATTCCTAAACAGTTTGCACGTAGAGGCTATGAGTTAGGAGCTCCTTCACTGACTTGATCACTGATTCATTTGGCCTTTCTCTTGAATTTGTTGAGTATGTACCTACCTGATATGTGATGGCAGAACTCAGTCATGAATACAAAGGAGAAACATCATCCCGAGATTAATTTCTGCGTTTTTCCTCCTATCAGATGCACAATATCCACACACAGAGTGGTACACAGTTTTCACAGGACATACATAAGGGCCGGGAGCACAAGTCCTATGGGGAGCAGCTGAGGGAGCTGGGGGTATTTAGTCTGGAGAATTGGAGGCTGAGAGGAGACCTTATAGATCTCTTCAGCTACCTCAAGGGAGGTTGGAATGAGGAGGGAAACAGCCTCTTCTCCTGAGTGAACTGTGATAGGAGCAGAGGAAATGGATGTCAGCAGTGCCAGGAAGGTTTAGGCAGGATGTTAGGACACATTTTTTCACTAAGAGGGTTGTCAGGCATTGGAATCTCCTGCCCAGGACGATGGTGGGGTCACCATCCCTGGAGGCATTTAAAAGGCATTTGGACCTGGTCCTTAAGGACATGGTTCAGAAGTTGACTGTGTTGTTAGTCAAAGGTTGGACTGGATGATCTTGAAGGTCTCTTCCAACCTAAAACATTCTGGGATTCTGCAGTTTACCTCCAATTAAGCCCTAAAGGATAACCGGTTAAACTTATAGGAAAGTATGGATATGGTCGTATAATTTGGGAAGAAATCTGATTCTTACAATGAAAAAAATAAAGGGCAGAATGTTGACCCTACTGAAAGGAGGAGTGTTTCCTGGGTAAAGGTTGTAGGAAAATTAAACCAACATTCAGCATTATACTAAGCTATAAATATGGGGAAAAAATCTCTACCCACATATCGATATGTCAGGTCATCATAAATTCTTGAAAATACAGTTAGTTTGAAGCAAGGACTTTGGAATAACTACAAGGAATCATGGTGTAATGTGAGGATTTGTAGGTTTCTTTGAGAAATAAGTCTAACTTAAGATCTACTTTGTTAGTATTAATCTGCTTTCTTTTGGGTTTCTTTACTCCTGTGTTGCCTTCCTGTACTTACAACATCCATCAAACCATGGAAGATACAGTAAGAGGATGTAATGAAACTGCAGTAATTGAAAAGAGAAGCTTAGAAAAAAAATAAGCTAGTGGATTTTCTGTTGAAATGAAAGAGACTAGGGAAGTGAGAAAAATTACTGCAGAAAAAAAAGGGGAGTTCTACAGGGAATTTGTCTCTTAGCTGTCACAAAGGATCCATGGTTAACAGTTTTAAAAAATTAAATCACATATCTGAAAATGAACACAGAAGTGAAAGGGTAACAATGAAGGGGCTGTATTCCTTTTAAAAAAGCCTATTCTATGAAAGAATTTTAATGACACCAATAAATTATTTTTATTTGGTTTTGCATGTATCTTTTTAACACAATTTGACATTTCAATACTGGGTTGAAGGGGCAAGGAACAATTTTTTTTGTTATATCCTCCATTTTACAGAAGATGTATGTGTAATATTTGATGATGTAATATCAAGAAGCACCCATTCAGTCAAGAGAGACTTTAAGGACTTGGGGCAACCGCTGAAGGGATCAGGAGCCCAAGATGCGTTCTCCTCCATCCCTCTAATGACAGCAATGGATGAGGGAACGAACAGGAAGATCCAGCAGGTAAATTCATGGCTTAGGGACTGGTATCAATGGCAGGATTTTGGGTTCTTTGACCATGGGGCAAATTCCATGCTACTTAATGTCCTCAAATCAGATGGTCTTCATCTGTCTAGCAGGGGCATAAGGACTCTAGCCTGTAAGTTGGCGGGGCTGATCAGGAGGGCTGTAAACTAGATTTGAAGGGGAAGGGGATTGGAACTGGGCTCTCCAAAGATGAGCCCAAGGAGGGAAAGAGTGAGTTAAGAGTAAAATCAACAGCCCAGCTGAAGTGCATGTACACCAATGCATGTAGTATGGGAAACAAACAAGAGAAGCTGGAAGCCACTGTGCAGCAGGAAAGCTCTGATGTAGTTACCATCACAGAAACATGGTGGGATGACTCTTGTTATTGGAGTGCTGCCACGGATGGCTACAAGCTCTTCAGAAGGGACAGACAAGGTAGGAGAGGTGGAGGGGTGGCTCTGTGTGTTAGAGAGTCTCTTGACTCTGTACAACAAAAGGACAGTAACAATAAAGTTGGGTGCCTGTGGGTCAAAATCAGGGAGAAGGCAAATAAGGCTGACATTCTGGTGGGAGTCTATTACAGACCACCCAACCAGAATGATGAGAGTGATGAATTATTCTACAATCAGCTGGCAGGTGTCTCCAGTTCACCAGCCCTTGTTCTCATGGGTGACTTTAACCTGCCAGATGTCTGCTGGGAACTCCACACAGCAGAGAAGAGGCAGTCTAGGAGATTCCTGGAGAGGAAAATTTCCTGCTCCAGCTGGTAAATGAACCCACCAGGGATGGGTCCCCACTAGACTTTCTGTTTACGAACAGAGAGGGGTTGGTGGGAAATGTACTGATCGGAGGCCCTCTGGGGCACAGTGACCATGAAATAATTGAGTTTTCAATACTCAGGGATGCAGGAAGGGCCAACAAAAAAACCTCTATGCTAGACTCCTGGAGGGCAGATTTTGGCCTTTTCAGAAGACTGATTCAGAGTGTACCCTGGGAAACAGCCCTTGAAAACATAGGGGTCCAGGAGGGGTGGGTGTACTTCAAGGAGCAAGTCCTGAATGCACAGGAGCAGGCTGTCCCTGTGTGCCCAGAGGCAAACCAGAGGGGAAGACGACAAAGTTAGGTCATGTAGAAAAAAAATTAGAGATATGAAAGCACAATCTGAACTCAGTCTTGCCACTTCCCTTAAGGATAACAAAAAATCTTTCCATGGACACATCAACTGCTAAAGGAGGGGCAGGGGAAACATCCATTCTTTGTTGGACATGGGTGGAAACAAAGATGAAGAAAAAGCTGAGGTATTTAACACTTTACCCCAGTTTTTAACAGTAAGACAGGTTGTCCTGAGGACAGTTGGTTTCTGGAGCTTGTGGAGAGAAATAAGAAGCTGAGCAGCCCCCCTGTAATCCTGGAGGAAACAGTTTGTGACCTGCTGAACCACTTGGATCTTCACAAGTCTACGGGACAGATGGGATCCACCCCAGGGTGATGAGGGAGCTGGGGAAGAGCTCTCCAAGCCTCTCTCCATCATTTACCAACAGTCCTGGATCACTGGGGACATCCCAGATGATTGAAAATTGGGGAATGTCACAGCAATCCACAAAAAGGGACAAAAGGAAGACCCAGGAAACTCCCGGCCTGTCAGCCTGAGCTCAGTGCCTGGCAGGGTTATGGAGCAGATCATCTTGGGGGCAATTACACAGCACCTACAGGATGGACAGGGGATCAGACCCAGCCAGCACAGGGTTAGGAAGGGCAGGTCCTGTCTGGCCAACCTGATCTCCTTTTATGATCAGGGGACCCGCCTGGGGGATGGGGGGAAGGCTGTGGATGGAGTCTCCCTGGACTTCAGCAAAGCCTTTGACACTGTCTCCCATGGCATTCTCCTGGAAAAGCTCAGCCCAGGGCTCAGACAGGAGCACTCTCTGCTGGGTTAGGAACTGCTGGAGGCCACCAGAGAGTGATGCTGAACAGTGCTGATCCAATTGGCGGCTGTGGTGTCCCCCAGGGATCAGTGCTAGGCCCAGTTCTGTTTAATATCTTCACTGATGATTTAGATGAGGGGATTGAGTCCACCGTTAGCAAATTTACAGCTGACACTGAGTTGGGGGGGAGTGTGGATCAGCTGGAATCCTCCTCCTGGAAGGCAGGAGGGCTCTGCAGAGGGACCTGGACAGACTGGAGAGTTGGGCTGATTCCAATGGGATGAGGTTCAACACGGCCAAGTGCCGGGTCCTGCACTTTGGCCACAACAACCCCATGGGGAGCTCCAGGCTGGGCACAGAGTGGCTGAGAGCAGCCAGGCAGAAAGGGACCTGGGAGTCTGGATTGACAGGAAGCTGAACATGAGCCAGCAGTGTGCCCAGGTGGCCAAGAAGGCCAATGGCATCCTGGCCTGGATCAGGAACAGCGTGGCCAACAGGTCCAGGGAAGTGATTCTGCCCCTGTACCCAGCCGTGGGGAGGCCACAGCTTGAGTCCTGTGTCCAGTTCTGGGCCCCTCAGTTTAGGAAGGATATCAAGGTCCTGGAGCAGGTCCAGAGAAGAGCAAGGAGGCTGTGAAGGGATCCAGCACAAGTCCTGTGAGGAAGGGCTGAGGGAGCTGGGGGTGTTCAGTCTGGAGAAGAGGAAGCTCAGGGGAGACCTCATCACTCTCTACAACTCCCTGAAAGGAGGTTGGAGCCAGGGGGGGGTTGGGCTCTTCTCCCAAGGAGCTACCAGTAAGACAAGAGGACATGGAGTTAAGCTCTGCCAGGGGAGGTTTAGGTTGGATATTAAGAAGAAATTCTTTACAGAAAGGGTGACCAGGCATTGGAATGGGCTGCCCAGGGAGGTGGGGATTCTCTGTCCCTGGAGGTTTTTAAGAAGAGACTGAATGTGGCACTTAGTGCCATGGTCTGGTAACTGCAGTGGCAGTGGATTAAGGGTTGGACTCGATGATCTCAGAGGTGCTTTCCAACCCAGATGATTCTGTGATTCTCTGAATAAAAAACTATGTAGTAGAGCTAGCCCTTCCCTTTTGTGCACCCTGTCTTCTGCATTAAATGCTTGCCTGTTTTTCTCAGAAGGCTTGTGAACCATAACAACAAATAACAGGATGGGGTGATTTTTTTTTTGTTTTGTTGTTTATATTGTTTTGTGGGTTTTTTGTTTTGTTGGTTTGGATTTCCTTTTTTTTATTTTTGGTTGCTTGCTTGGTTTTATTCCCAATGAAAGCTGTTTAGTCCCTTCTGCTATGCTGCCTCTCATTCAGTGGTGTCAAACATGGTGCCGTATTTCCTAGAGGCCTAGGCATGCTGTGTTGAGGGAGAACTGTTTTCAGGAAAGGTTATTGCTGATGGAGAAGCAGAGGAGAGAGCATGTGTGAGAGCTGCTCCCTCTGCAGGTTTCTTTACAGCAATGCTGAGATTACTCCTGCTTCTTTGAAAGTACTTCAGCTACTCTGATAGTACTCCATGAGCTCTAAGTGCACCCACTCTGAGAGACAGGGCTTCACAGAGTCATTTCTCTCTTTATTTTATATAGTCCAGTGGTTTCAAATGATGCCGTCAGCAGTGAACTTCTCTGAGTGAAAATCAGCACAAGGCTTTCAAGCTTACAGACTCAGTCAATGCCTTGGGATTTAAGAATGCTATAAATCTACCTTTTTACACATACTAGAGAACCCATTATACACCCCTCTTAAAAGGCACTCTTGTGAAGGAACAGGTACCAATTGTTAAAGCTGCTTTTTGTTTGAAGTTTATTTTAACATAATGATGAGCACTTGGGCAATATGTCTTTTCTTACCCAGTTTTTTAAAGCTGATGTGAAGAAGGTGCAGTTTCACTAAAAAAAATAAATATTGGACAAATTTTGAACTGCTTGGAGCTCAGCCATTGCTACAAGGCTGTGCAATCAGACAGGGAACTGTCTCCAACATTTTATTTTTTTTGTTTTAATGTGGGTTATGAATACCCTTCTTTCACTAGCCATTGCACTAGACATTGCCATTGCCTAGATGTAAAGTTACAGAGGGCTGAAAATGGCCAGGAGTCCACTGATATGTCCTTCATGTGTATAAAAAAACCTGTACATAACCCAAGCTCTTAATGTTACCAAGTATCAGCCAGCAAGTGGTGCAGATGCCTGTGCCTGGGGAAAGGCACTTGTCAGGAGGAGGCTGCTGCCACGTGCCCCAGTTGGGTCCTCAGGCTCCCCTTTCCAGCAGAGCTGCTGCCCAGAAGCATCCTGGCAGTCTTTCCAATACCTGAAATATATTTACAAAGACTAAGTTCATGCTTCACTTGCATGAAAGAGAAATGAGAAAGAGAAAATACGCATCATCCTCCTCTGAGAAAGGACAGAAAAAAGATCAGTGAAGACATATTTCAGCTGACTATGAAGTTTTAATAATACTTGGACCATAAAGAAAATCAGTAAGCTTAGAAACACTATATATGCCTGCCTCATTCCCAGCAATTGCTCCCTTTTATTATTCTTGTTAAACTAAAAACAAGCAGTCAGAGATGATAAAAAAGACCCATAATACTTTGTAATAATGGAGCTTAATGCATGTTAGAAGATACAAAGACCTTAGTAAATTAATACAGAAAAATTTAATAATTTCCTCAGGAAACTAAGGAAAAAAGGAATATTTAATTCATTTACATTACTGCATGTTATTTTTCTATTCTAGTTCTTGTTTACTATGCAGAGAATGCATTACGCAAGATATAGTGATGGGTGTTCAACTGTATATATCTCTTGGGGAAAAAAGCATTTACTGTCATCACTGAATTACACTGGGAGACTTGCTGTGGCAGGTTTCTGCAGCTCTCTTCAGTGTCTAATGTCCTCTGGGGATCAAGGTGAAGTGTCCTGATAAAGAAAACTTTGTCAGGAGAAAAAGCTGAGACACAGACAGGAGGGTGGTTTATTTTCATGATGCCAGGTCTGGAAGCACGTTTGACTGACAATATCTAAGACTGGGAGGGAGACACAAAGGTTTTGTAAAATGTGCTGAAGCTAATGCAATGGGGAACAAGAACAAACTGATTAATATTTGATAACCAAATCAAGCCTAATAATTTAAAAATTCTAAAGTAAATAACAACAGTTGAACAGCAGCTATTTGAATCTGTAACAATACTCTGTACCTGAACTGCTATGAAAACAGCAGTTTTCCAAAGTCTAGTTTAGAATATTGACCCAGCAAAACTGAACCCCAGATTTTTTTTTTCTAATATTTAATATGAAATGAGCTTGATGGAACCTATGTGTCTCTATGGTGTTCCACTGCCTTACCTCATCAAGGGGTAAATAAGCTTCAAGGTACTTTTAATCTATATGCAAATTAGACATAATTATAACTTCTCTGGCAATAATCAGCAAACAAGTAGGACAAAGGCTGTTTGCAGAGAAACAATACAAAGAGAAGACAAGGTCTTGTCCAACGATTATTCAGACATTGAGGGAGATGGTAGATTTGATTTGGTTTAAGGACCATTCCAATGAGTTTGTTAACTGTGAAGTGGTTTATTTTTCAGCACTTACTGTTCTTGCTCAGCAGGAAGGTGCCATTTTTCTCTAAGACACATTGTACATCTGTGGGAAAATCTATACCTGTGTTCTTAATGCTGTCTATTGTGTGTAATATCGTTAACTAGGTGAACCCAGGAGCCACCTTTACCATCACTACAGAAAACACTGGACATGGCACAGTGCTACAAGCCCTGCAGGGAGCTACAAACTGCTCTGCTCTGGCTATCTTTCAGTGTGGGCCTTGCTGGTTTGACAGAACAACCACTTGGTGTCACCAGAATTTAGCCAGAACTAGAGTTACTATGTATGGCACAATTTCAGTAAGAATTTCTTCACAGTTCATCTGCAGATGAAGAATTATCTGTCTTGAAATACTATTGCAAGAGTACTTTAAAAATTGTTGGAGGTCTTTCACTGGCTAGAACAATAGTAATGGGCAGCTATGTGAAAAATACAGCGTTTTCTAACCTTCCAAGTTTTGGGGAAGAAATGTAGTGCCTGCCCTCAAACATCGCTAGCTAAAGGGGAAGCGTGAGGGCAGAAGGGAAGCTGAGCAACCTTCTTCCTGATACCACCAGGGAGAGGTAGACAGTCAAGACCACTAAAGCCAGCATCCAGCTGACTGCAGAGACTGCATGCCCAGCTGTACTGCAGTGGAGTGATGGGAGCCATGCACTAACAGCTGTTGTCTCCTCCCTGTGAGTTATTCTGGGCTGCATGGTCTGTTACTCTGATGCACAAAGATTTTGGTATGAGGCACAAGGGCAGTGGCTTCCCAGGGGCACAACAGCCGTGGGATTGTATGCACAGGTGATGTAGGTGCATTACAAAGTTTTGTGAGTTAAAAAATCTTCACATCTGATTCACAGAATGCCTTAGTAGCAGGATACTTGGTTTAGTTGTTCTCATAATTCCACAATTGTTCCATAGTCTGCATTGGCCATCTGCTGCAAAACTATGTAGAAGACTGAGATCTTCCATTTCAGACAGAGAAATAAAAGGAGAGAGGATGATTTCTAATCCCATGCTGATAAGGAAATCTTTCCAAAAGTGAAGAGTACGAAGATCTATAGGGATATTTTTCCAGAAATCTGCAAACAGACTGCAGTAGTAGCTCCCCAAATGATCCATTAACTTAGTCCTTATCCTTTCCTAGAGCTTATTCTATTCAGAGAGAATCACATCCTTGCTTGAAGGTCTTTTTTGCTGGTCCAAACAAGCTCAGCTTCTTCAGTCTTCTATAAAGTTAGTTCTTCACTTCGAGCCCAGGAGAGGTTAATACAAATTGCAGAAGAGCAAAGGGGGAGCTATGAAGATGAAAATGTGTGGCCAAATAGTGCAAGAAATCTATGTCTTATGAAATGCTGGATTTGATAACAGTCTTTCAGACTTTTTGGATTGAACAGGTTTCTCCTCCAAAGGGCTTGGGTGACAGTGTTGAAGAGCAGTGTGATGTCCCTATACAATTCTGGCATAGTCCTATCCAAAAGATTCTGGTCTTAAACAGGCAGGCAGGTGGCTTCAGTCTTATCTGTGCATCCAATTAAATCCAAAATAATCTCCAAGATACAGTTACTATGCTATTGGTTCATTCTGCAAGCCCTCCCAAGCTTTACAAAGTGATGGAAGCGGAGCTGACAAGATTCAGTGGAGCAGTGTCAGGGTGCAGATGCAATGCCAGAGGGACCCATGCCTTTGTGCACTCTGGAGAGCTAATGTCAGGCAGGTGCTGGGAGGAAGGGCTTTTTTGTTGAGAACAGCAGAAGACTGCACACATGAGAGTTATAAGAAGGAAACATGCAATCTGGCACCAGTGGGAACAACTGTATTATTACAGAAGGTGTCCTGTGAAGTGTATTATTAAGTGTATTATTAAATCAGGAGGCGACCGTAGTTCAGGATATCGGTTAAGAATGCGATAAACTTTGAACAGATTGCCATTCTGCCCAAACTACCCAAACAAAGCTGATGCACAATTCCCACTGCTTCTGAGTACACACTTCAAACCTGTTTCACCAAAGCACTTCAGTGACTTATTTCTTATTGAGTGATTTCCCTCCTTGACCTAAGTTACTCTACTCTTGTGAACTTAAGAATAGCATAAGTAGCTATGACCAGTAATCTTCCCTTTCCTGAAAAGGTCCTTAAGCATATTCTGCACCTCAGATACCTTGATTAAACTGGTTGAATTGTGAAATTACAGGTTGCCATTGACTGGTCAGTCTGCTGGAGGGGTTCTTGACAGAGTCACTATGTTCTGCTGCAGACTGATGCAGAAAAAAGAATCAAAGAGCAAAAAGTATAATACATCTGATAACAATCAGAGAAAAATATTGAAAAAATGGGATAAAAGAGCTGGTAGTTTCTTGAACATGAACCTCTGTTGGAGGGATTCTTGTAAGTGAAAACACTATGAACCTGTTTACTGCAGAAAATTCAGTGCTTATTTTGTAGGGAGAAGAGAGACAGAGTGCTTGTGAAATATGCTTTTATCTCTTTACTTGTGTTTTATCTCTCATTTGGATGAGTACTTGTAGAGCTGGACACTAGAAGTTTTGTGGTCTCTACTTTTAAGAAGCATTTTTTTTACGGTTCATCTTAAGCTGCCAAATGTTGTAGGTGTCTGGCTACCTATGTCACACCATAGGATCAGGACACTGAAGTGTAACAGTGGAAAAAAAGTCTGTGAAGTATTAATGCTACTTGTTTGTTTATTTATTTATTTATTTATTATTTGTATTTGGTTTTGATTAAAAAAACCCAAACAAACAAACCACCATTCACTGTCAGAGTTAAAGAACCTGTAGAGAAAGATTTGGAAAGCTAATTCTGAAGCCAAATTGGCATAATTGCATTAATTCCCTTTTGTATTTCGCTTGTGAGGATACTGCATTAAAAAGCCATTCCCATATTCACATCCTCTTTTTCACAGTGAATGTAACCAATGAGCAACCATCCCAATATTGGTAAAACTGTAAGAAAAGAGGAGAGTATGTTTTGCACTAACTTCAGCTTTGTTGCTTTTAATGGAATCCTGAACATAGTTCATATATATATGTATAGCTTATATAGTCAGTGTTACGATCCGAGTTTATATTTTTTTTGTGAGGAAATTTCAGCCACTACTCATGGACAACGCGTGAATTTACAAAAATAACCAGGCTTTATGATTTAAACAAGTTAAAAGGATTTATTTAGGATTTATACAATTAGTTACTTTGGAGAGAAGAGTCGTTAAGAAGAGGAAAGAAGGAGGGTAATTAAGATGTTATCACCGTCCGCCGGCCCTGGCCTCTGGCTGTGGTCGGGTGCGTAGGGTCTGTCGCTCCTGCCGCTTCTCTGTCCCGTAGCTGAAGCCGAAGTGCCGAGAGAGGGGGGGTCTAGAAGAAAGCCGCCTCGCCGCTTTCCGCTTGGGCCTTCAGAGCTGCTTCCCGCCTTTTTGCGCCGAGCTGGCTGGAGTTTGTAGTCACAGGAGCTGGCTTCCACGTGTCCTTCTGAGCTGCTGGCTCCTCTGAGCTGCTGGCTGCATTTTCGGTTCTTTTTGGGCGATTTTTACACAGGAAAAGAAAAGGGGTCCCTTTTTTGCATAAGTCCCTGATACATACAGATTTCCCGACTTCCCGGAGATGAGTCATCCTTATCTTTTAGTCTTTTTGGGTGTCCTGCTACCTTCATTGTATCCATCATGCACCAGGAGACGACCTGATAAGCATTCTTGTCTTTTAGGTGTCTGTCAGGCATATGGTGAGGTAAACATATATTAATTGACAAAATGTTGCAACATAGCAGGGAGAAAGAAAAAAAAGATTGATTCAAGAGACATAATTTTGTATGTTTAACGTGTTTACATCAGTCAGTCTGGTGGGTTTGGGTGAGTAGTATTAAGAGCCCTTCCTCTCTCATCTGTCCCATCCAGACCCATCACCTGTCTTAAGAAGCATTGTTTCAGGGTATTCTGGCCCAATCATAGCTGAGTTATCTTGTCTCAGCTTAGGCTTGGCCAAGGCAGCCCTTCTGTTGAGTCTTAAACAATGTTCCTCATGAGTGTCTTCCTCCCTGTCTTCAGTTAAAAGATACATCTAGGCTCATTACTCACTGATTCCTTGACTGTCTTGGCTTCCCACAAAGCTGTAATACCTTTCAGCTGCTGCTGAAAGCACTTTGCTGCACTTGTAGACTTTGCTTGTAGCTGTCACAGAAGAACAATCCTCTAGACCACAGAGACATGGTCTGACATCCACAGCAGGAAAGAGGAGGAAAAAAGCAAGTGGGAAAACATTCCTGGTTTCCCTGGCTTGCCACAGCAACTCAGAAGAGGCAGAAACAAATACGGCAGGTGTAGAGTTCAAGGGTAGTGAGAAAAATTCATCTTTTTTGTGGGAAGGACTAATGCAGCTTTTTCTGTAATGACCAACCCACCTTAGCTGGCTCCAGCCAGTCCTCTGATGCGCTGCTTACTGTGTCTGTGGCAAGCTCTGCTGGCTGACTGTGTCACAACCAAACACTGCAGTAGTCACACCCAGGGATCAGTCCTGAGCTGCAGTTGTGACTGTGAGAAGACCACAGTCAACTGAGGTGAGAGTGAACCCAACTCACTTAACGGTAGTTATTGCCATGGAAATACCTATTCTCTTAATCCATGAAGGACAGACCCAAAGGGTGGCAGCATTAAACAGCAGTAAGAGAGAATCTGCTTGGACAACAGGAGTAGTTTCTGATGTCATCTAGGCCCCAGAAGAAACCACCCTGGGAGAATGTGGACTCTGACCCTGGGTTTGCAGGAGCATGTTAGATATGTATATGGCTAGAGTGACCATGGTGGTGCTGCCTCAGATTTAGAGCAGTGAAACAAGTAAATTGACTGTAGCTCCTGCTGGGCTTGATGATTTTACAAGTATAAAATATTATAATATAAAATACAATATAAAATGTTCCCACGGGAACCATGTCTAATAAGATCAGCCCCTACACCCTCTGCCAGAAAAACACACACAAACTAGAAAAAAAGGGAAACAAATGCTAGAACAGGACAGAGGAAGGGAAACTACTGATGAAGAAATGTCTCTGCAGAGGAATGTGACAGAATGGATCATGCCATTCTAAAAGAAACAATAAATTCTGTGTCTAGAAATGAACAAATTTTAATGGCTTATCAAATGAGATGAAATGATTTGCCTAGAAGACAAGCTAGCAGCCTGCAAAAATGAAGACAACAGCAAGAGTGAATCTATGCAGAATTTTAATTGCTGGCTATGTTGTACATTATGTTTGGAAATTCATTACGATACTGGGATTATCAACCCTCTGCTTAAAAAATACAGGCCTCTGACTGATAAATTAATGAAAGACCACCTCAGAGAAGGACTAGAGAATGAAAGCCCTGCAGCACAGATCATTACAATAAAATAGTCTTGAAAGACCAATTAAACTTTTAAATGGCACTAGGCCTCTTTAGAAAGAAAGAAGCAAAAATGAGAATGGAAGGAACAGATTCACAAGAATGAAAATTTTAGCATTTCTTCTTCAGAAAGAAAACAATGAGTTGTGTCAAGTATTATTGCAGAAGACCCCTACTTTTCTGTGTTTAGCACAGAACTAAATATGGATTCATATTCTCTAAATAATGCAGCTCTGCTAAGAGTCATTGATCTCAGTTGAATGACATTTGGTGCTTAAAAAATCAGGAGTACTGAGAGATGTCTTAATAAAACAAGGTCAAAGGCTGGAGGAAATCCAGCCTTTAAGAGACACTCCTTTCTTCTGCTTATGCTCCTCAGATTCTGAGTGAAAAACATTAATTTTTATAATCAAGGTATTTCAAATTAGAAATGACAGTTTCGGTATGGTGTGTGCAGTGTGGAGCATCTCCCCGTTCATACCAGCTGGGGTCACTGTTGAAAGCGAAATCATAACCAAATCTCCATCAGCAAAGCACAGCAAACTCAGCCTGTACCTGCAGAGTAATAAAAATACATGTAACTGCTTTCTCTATCTTCCTAATGTATAATGTCATGAAATAGCTCCAAAATGTCCATTCTTAACTAAAGTATATCCTACAGATCATAAGAGGAGTGAGTGTTTAGAGACCTCATCCCTGCCCAGATCTCAAATGATTGTCTAATGGTTCTAAAATGCTTTTACAAAGCTTTAAAATGATGAAGCTATAGAAATGCTTGGTGTTGAGACATCAAACGCGTGTGACAGTCTTGCAGCCTTTTTTGCATGCATATGTACATGATTCTTGGCTCAAAATTAGTCAGACAATATCAGGAGAAAATTCACTTACCCAGAAGAGAGACAAACATGGTTCCACTCTGGGGAACACCTTTTGAACCTAAACAGCATATATCTCTGCAAGAGTTTGGAAGGGAGTGAAGACAAAGATCCTTGAAGTGATGTGCCTTATTAAACAGAATTTCCTGGAAACACTGCGCTTTGCAAATTTTAGTTTTCTTTCAGTCACTGTACTACTTAATATCATTGACTTTGGCAACAATCTGCTGAGAATGACTGGTGATCAAATAAAATGCCATAAATGCTTCAGGAATTTCTCCAGAGATTATATTCAGACCCCTGAATTACATTTTCATTGAACACAGCATCCTGCAAGGGCAAAGAACCTTTAAGACATGATTTAAATTTCAATGAGTAACAGTCAAGTAGGTCATTACTGTAGGAACACTTAGGAAAATGTGGACAGTTTTAGGACAATTTGGTCTTTCAGAGTGAGGCAGCAAGCAGCCTGAGGCCAACAGAGGGCCAGGGAAAAGCAATGCCTTTTCTGTGGGCTTGTCCCACCATCATGGGAATGTGGCAAGGAAGTCTATGGTGGGCTCTGTCTGGAGGATGAGCACACTCAGTAACAACTTTTTCTTGGCTAGAGGTAGAAAAATGGGATATATGAACAGAGAGTTCAAGTTTGAAATAATGGAGTTGCAGGAATAGGGAAAGAGATTTTAGAAGGACAAATTAGTTTTGAGGGAAAGTTGTATATTGGCACGAGTACTTGGAGGGCGAAAGATGGTAGCAAAATTTGCTTGTTTTATTTTTCTTTTTGAGAAGATGGGCCCAGATTTTCTGATGCAAGCTGTCTGTTCCTCCATATAAGTAAGCACAGCAGTTTGGGTTGCTTGTTTTGCACCCTCATGAATTGTCTGCAGAATAGAAATGTTATTACTCGTGTCTCCTGTCATGCAGACATCACCTGTAGTTTATCTAAAATACACAGCAAGGGAGTTTACCAGACTTGCCTGTTTTGATTGCATGATTAGGATGATGATGATTATTACCACCAATTTTGCTAATTCTATCTTTTGACAGAAATGACCTTACTGACTTACACACACCTCTGCGTGTAAGTCTAGTCCCTATATAAAAAGCCCTGTCATCTGCTTTCCTCATAATTGGGGTAAATTTCTTCTCATAATGTAATAAATGGCTACAATGGGATAAACAGAAAACAGATTTATAAATTAAAAAAATAATAATGAAAGGGATTCATATTTAAGTTTCTGGTTAGCATTTCTTGGTAATCTTCTGCATGACTAGTCTTGTGCTTGTATGTTGGTGCTGGTTCTTTCATCTTGGCACATTTTAAATTTCTACACAGCACCATGTGCTGCTTGCCTCATTACACAGAAGTGATCTATGACAAGCAGACTTGTTTATGCATGCAACAATTTCTAGGACCTTGGAACTGGCAGCAGCAAAAAATAGCATCTTGTGCGCAGTCTGTTTCTCCAATTCTCATGTGCTAGCTTGATCAATCCAGTTGTTTTCCTTGTACTTTTTGTACACAAAAATAGGTCGTTACAATATGTTCAGCTGATGCTAAGATATGCCAAGTTCCCTGCTTAAAAGGGCAGGGTTCATTTCACAATTCATATCATA
Source organism: Heliangelus exortis (assembly GCF_036169615.1). Classification (NCBI taxonomy): domain Eukaryota; kingdom Metazoa; phylum Chordata; class Aves; order Apodiformes; family Trochilidae; genus Heliangelus; species Heliangelus exortis. The sequence continues at coordinate 61,832,546 of NC_092454.1, read as the reverse complement.
CTCATGATAGTGTTCAGCAAATAACTGTATCATTTGACATTTTGAAATCAAGGTTGTCTCTCCCAGAGAGATGATGAAACACAAACAAAGGTTCTGAGTTTGGTACATAAATTATTAGGTACAGAGCTGTGATCTCTGTTAGGCAGAAGAGCACATTATGTGGGCTGCTACGTGACTTAAAATTTAAGTAAAAATTAGATCCAAGAGGCCTTAAAAGTATAGCACAGGAGAGGCTGATTGAATTTTAGAGAGAAACTGACAGCAAAGCATACCTCCACCTATAAAGCACTAAAAGGTCTTTGACTCCCTGGTGGCCCTCTACTCTATTGCAGCTGCAGCGTACAAACTGCTTTCCTTCTTCACAGATCATCATGACCTGACTAAAACTGGGAGCTAAGATGGTGCTTCTAAGATGAGTGTATAGAAGCACAAGTAAACATTCTCAAATGTATTCAGGAAACAAGCATCTAAGTTAATACCCTATGCACACTGCTAAAGAAAAACACCCTGCATATTTCAAAATATGTAGCATAGCACAGCTACAGTTGCTACATTAAGGAGCATAAGTGCTCCTTAATTACTGTGAATATGATTTTTATTTAGTTAGTTGTGCTTGCAATGCTGTCTTTTGCAAAGCTGGTCAGTTTTGTTAACTGAACCTGTCACTGTGTGTCTGTCCTCTCTCAGATTTTGTATGTTCAATTGACATAAAATAATATTAAAAACAACCAAATGTCTATATTACAAGAAGCATACTTTCATTATAATGAACTCTGTCAGCATTCACCTATAGTTTAGTGCATTTTGTTGTACATATTAAACCTAGGCAGATGTTTGTGTGCATGTGCAAATTTGTGTATTCATATAATATTTATGTAGAACAAATGCCTGATTATTGGAATAATAAAGGGAGATTTCACTGCAGATTCCTTCAGTTTTTCTTTGTAAATATTTGCCACTAGTTTTCCATTAATTGAAATAACCCAATAAACATCTGAGTTTTAGCTTCTAGTCTCTTCCAGAGAGCAGAGCCTCTGTTTAGGAGCACAAGAAATATTCTTGCATGTCAATGCCCATGTCAGCATGTTAAGATGATCTGGCCTCAGGTTGGTTAGGTAAGCAGTGTATTGCTCTGTTGATAGTGCAGGATATGGCATCAAAGATACCCCCAAGAACACACTGTCTCCCCTATTCTGGGACACACAAATGAAGAATGTGCTGTGACTGCAGTATTCTTCATGCTTGGTTGATATCATGGAATGGCAGGTGACCATAAAATGCAAAGCTCCTCTTATGGCAAGAAGCCTTGTGCTGGGAATTCTTCCCTTTGCAGAATTTTTCTGAAGAACATCTTCTGGAGGAATATTTTACTTTTCTGGAAAACCACTAACCTGGTGTAGAGAAAGTTTCTCTCTATGCATTCATTCTGCATCAATATCACATGTTTTAACAGACAGTCCAACATGTATTCCTACTCCAACCCAAATAAAGCTGCAGTTCTCAGTGCAGATGTAAGAAATACAGTATTTCCATCTCTGTGGGCAGGCCCTCTGATGGGAAAAGCTGTTTGCAAATCAGTGCTGGAAAGTACTCTTGCCATTTCTCAAGGCCCAACCAATTACACTCAACAAAGATTTACCACTTTAGCTGCTTATGTTTCAGAGCTTTGTTGAAAGACCTTTTGCCTCTAGTCAGCATAAGGCCATTATTCTCACTTAAGTTTAGGCCAGACTTATCCATTCGAATGGGGTCACTCCAAAACATAATCTGGGTTTGTGGTATTCAAATGGCTATAAAATCTAACCAAACTCATGTGGATTTCTTTGGGTAATGAATACATATGCATCGCACACCTAGGTGTGTGAGTAAACTGATCAGCATATTCTGGCATACCCTCCTGGAAGCTTAGAGGAAAATGTTCCTGATTTTTTTGTTAGATCTAAAATTGACTTAGGATTCTTTCCAAGCAAGCCTTCTGTCCCACACCAGTTTTCTACCATTTGAGTAATCTAATGAGCAGAGTGTTTGAGGATCTCTAAATTTTAAGTGCATTTGTACTTACTTTGCCAGGGGCATTTTATCTGAAGCTTCACCTCATTCCATAGCTAGGAGTTAAAAGACAGAAAAATTAAATAAACTGCTGTAGATCAGCCAGCAAAACTGTAGAATAACGTATGGTGGTACAATGTCTTCACACCCACTCCAGTTCCTGAACAGTCAGCCTACACTTTTCTTCTATGGGCAATGATGCAAATCACACTTAGACACAGATGCAAATATAGCATCTTCTGTCCTGCGATGGAACTGAGATGTGTTAGGGACACTACATCAGTACATTCTGTATCTTCTTTCAGATACAGACTTTCACCTATATGAAGTTTTCATGTTTTTTTGGTTGCAGGAAAAAAAGACCCATCACCATCACTGAAAAAACCATCTAGCGATCAGGTAACTAATCCTGCTTCATTTTCACAGCAGATTTTTATGTCAGTAAAGGCAAGCAATAACTTTTTTCTCCACCAACAAAAAATGCCTTTAGAGGAAAAGTACTTGCTCTGTGAAATCAATCTTCTGTCATATTTATGCTTTCAGTGACAAAAGTGACTGTTCTAACAAATTTAATTCATAGTCTGTTCATGTAACTGGATAAAAGAATACCAGGAGTCACAATTTACCGTGGCAACATAGTATAGCTGCATTCTTCAGTGCAAACATAAGTCTCTTTTTGAGTTTTCTGAAGCCAGCAGCAGAGACAAACTCAAGATGGATAAAAACTTGAGTACCAAAAATGGCTTTTTTTCCAGTTAGCTAAATGCTTCCAGCTGGATCTTCAGACTTATTACAAAGGTGGTAATGGAAGAATTTCCTAAGAGAAAAAAGCAAACACCTTTTTTGTCATACTCCTGTTGTTTCTGACAGGATCAAGCTCATTTAAAAAGTAATATGAGAGCTTAGTGTTAGCCAGCCCTGTACTTAACACTGTCAAGGTATCCTTGTCAAAGAATAGCCAGACATATTCTTACATGAGGTACAGCAAAAACTTGTTCCTGTTTCAACTAATTCCTAGTTGAGGAATTCAGTGATAAGAATTAGTAGTTGCTCTTCCAGAGTACCTTGTAATTATCTGTGTAAGCCATCAGATGTAGCTTAGTAGTTTTAGTCAATGCCTAATACCTGTGGTCTTTACTGTCAAAACAAAGCTGTAATTTCTGTTTTTTCTCTCCCACCTTATTATTTCAACAAAGAAGCACTTTAAAAAAGCATGAAAGACTTGTATAAGTGAGCTTCGTTTATGGAAAACTCTTCTTAATGCATCCCATATAAAACTCATGGTAAAAAATGCTAGGTAGATCTATGAGTTATGAAGTACTTGAGTGATCCTCTATGCTTGTGGCCTAGACCCATGCATATGAAGGGATGGAGTTTGCAGTAGATGAGACATATAAGAGTGCAAAGAGCTTCCAAAACCTTGTGTATTCTTCCCAGCAAGCCCACATGCTTCACCTCGAGTCCTGTGTCCAGTTCTGGGCCCCTCAGTTTAAGAAGGATATCAAGGTCCTGGAGCAGGTCCAAAGGAGGGCAATTAGGCTGGTGAAGGGACTCCAGCACAGATCCTATGAGGAGAGGCTGAGGGAGCTGGGGCTGTTCAGCCTGGAGAAGAGGAGGCTCAGGGGAGACCTCATCACTCTCTACAACTCCCTGAAAGGAGGTTGGAGCCAGGGGGGGTTGGGCTCTTTTCCCAGGCAACCCTCAGCAAGACAAGAGGGCACGGTCCCAAGTTGGTCCAGGGGAGGTTTAGGTTGGACATTAAAAAGAATTTCTTTACTGAGAGGGTGATCAAACATTGGAATGGGCTGCCCAGGGAAGTGGTGGATTCTCCATCCCTGGAGATATTTAAAAAGAGACTGGATGTGGCACTCAGTGCCATGGTCTGGTAACTGCAGTGGGAATGGATCAAGGGTTGGACTTGATGATCTCTGAGGTCCCTTCCAATTCTATGATTCTATGATTCTATGATTCTATGATTCTATGATTCTATGATTCTATGATTCTATGATTCTATGATAAAGTGAATCTTTTGGTACAGAGCAAGGAATTATAAATTATCCTGGTTTTCCATGTTCCCCATCGCTGTGAAGTGGAGCACAGCCCATAAAACCCATGATGCGTTATGTTCAGCAACAACTCAGCTGACATCTGTGTGGTGCACAGTGGTCTTGCAAGAGTGGGTGAAAAGAATAGAGGAAAAATAATAGGAGCATGTAAGAATGGAAATAAATCCCCTATACTCTCCTTCCACCTAGGGTAAAATAAAGGGCTGGGGCAGGTGACTGAAGGCACCAACCACTCATTCTGCATCAGTGGTTTTACATGCCTCAACTACCAGTTGATAAAAGGCAGAAAAGTCTTAGGGCATGCCATATGAAATGGAGGATGCAGTTCCTTCCTTTGTAAATACCATCTGCTGCTGAACAAGCCTTTCTAAAAAGGATAGGGGAATACAATCTATTTGGGAGTGGAAGCTAAGGGCAAATCCTGATACCAGACCTGACAAGACAAGCGTGGAAAAACTATATGTAAGAAAGTTTCTGAGGAAAGGCCACTGGAAGACCTGCAATGAAAGAGAGTTAACTGACATGGGTTCACTGCTCATGCCAATTACAAGTGTTGTTTGAAGAGTTATCATGCTCTACATAATTAAGTATCCACACACCTTGGTGGAGGAGACTCTTGTAGTAAAACAGCAGTACAGGAAGAAATGGAAAGGGCTAAATGACACATAAAGAAAAGTAATTCTGCATTTAAATTAAACTATGACAAATGTCCATCATGGGATAGAGTTCAAACACTCATTGCCATCAACATGAAGTGTTTATTGCTTTAAGTCACTGTTGCGTGACATTTTGCACAAACAGTCGGTCTGTTCTCACATTTTGGTGGGGAACTGCATCTTGTAAAAAGGGCAGGTGTTAAAACTCCATGCACTCATACCACCCCTCTTATACTGCGTCCAGAAAACACATTGCTGTATGTTCAGGTCCAACAGACCTGATGGAAAAAAAATCCACCAAAAATAACCGTCTTTTGTACTTACAACATGAAATGTTTTCCTGTAGGTCATCTCACTGACACAGCTTACTTTGTAATTGCATGGAGGCACAGTGCAAAGGAGGAGAGGAAGATATGTACCTGGAGGAGTTGGATTGCATTGAATTTCAGCAACCACTTACAGTTACCGAGAACTGTGTTTAAAATAAAGATAGGCCAATGATGGGCTGTCACAGTCTGTTTTACAGAGAACCACCAGCTTACAGTGAAGGTTTTTTTTTTCCCACATGAGCCTTCTAGTTACTTAGAGTTTTGCACTGCTTTTTCCTGGACTTTTTCTACTGCCTAGTAGTGTGTTCCACACTTTTCTGTTCTTCATTGCATTGTTGTTATTCAGTATGTCTTTTACTGTTTTAGATAATATAATGATTTCTGCTATTGCTACTAAATAAAATCATATGTTCACAAGTGCATATGGACATTATTTTCTCATCTACCTCATTAGTTACAGCAGTAAGAGCCAATTAAGCATATCTGAGAATGCAGTGTTAAAATCATTAAACAGAATTGGTTTCAGAAGTTCCCAATATTGCATTTTGTTTATCTCACAGTCATGGAACTCTTCCGAAATGGAAAAAAAAGCATGATGATTGTTACTCAGTATTACTACATATCTTAAATACATTTTTTTCCCCAAGGGCATCTGAAAGCATTGACATTTCCGGAACCATTTTTGTGCTTCAGACATATGTTCTGTTCAGTTAGAAGATCCTTTCTCTGTATGCCCATACTGCAGTATGATAGATAGTTTGTTTGGGAGGGACCTGTGAAGATCTCTATAGTACAGCCTTTTACTCAAAGCAAGGCTAGCTTCAGAATTAGGTCAGGCTGCTCAGGGATATTGTTGCAACATTATAGGATAGCATGCACCCAAAAATAACAGAGATATCAAATTAGATTTGAAGCAATGTAGTGTTGTGCTGTAGGGATTAGATAGGGATGTCCCAGAATTGTACTAGAAATGGCCTCATGTCCAGAGCTTGGGTAAGCTGGGGAGAGTTCGCACTATAATTAAGGAAACTAAATATCTGCCTTAGGAAAAAAGACTAAAATTTCTGAATGTAATTTAAGAAAAATGCAAGGTGCAAATATATAAGTTGCAACACAGTGGAATGGGAATTTTATATAACAGTATGGAATGAAATGATTTTTTAAGAAAAAGAAAAAAAAAGGGCAAATTACTATAATGAAGCTATAGCTAGGAGGGCCAGAGCGATAGCTTCTAATTATAGTGCTGAAGTCCAGAAAGAGAGGAATGGTCTCGTGACAATGGCGATGTGAAAAGCACACCCAGATGAAGGGAGAGACTCATTGTAGGTACCTTGGTTACAGCTGTTCTCGCCATGCAGGTGTCAACAGCAGCAGTATGAAGGGAAAACAGTTGGATGCTGAAGACCAGAAGATTTTTTTCTGGTTACACTGGGAAGGCATAATATAATAAGGAGGTGTAAGAAGATCTTGGGGACGATGATTTAGACAATGCCTGTTCTCTTTTATACCTTCCATGCATTCATCTTAGTAATGCAAAAAATGAAAACAGAAAAAAAGGAAAGAAGATGGATGACACAAACCCAGATTATTCCCAGACGCTTTGATCTTTGTCTCAAAATTAAAGTGGAGCAAGTGTACCTGCAAAGGTATGTCATATCTTGCTATTACATGTCTGCACATTTGAAATTGCATTTGGATTTCGGATGGTCTGAGATGTATTGTCACATAAAAACAATGGAAAGAAGGAGGTGGGGTGGAGGTATGCCATAAAATTATCTTTTTGTCTTGCAGCCTACTCCTGTTTCCACTCTACTCAAAAACAATCATAAAAGCTTTCCAGCACACAGAAGCACATTTGTTTAACCACTAAAGTGAAACAATTATTTAAACTTATTTACCTTATTTACCTTGAATGCCTTGAACCCAGAGATTCTGTTTCAAGTGGTTTTATATCAGTTGGAAGGAGAATAAGTCTCACCTTTAGAAGTCAGACGTAATAAGGCTAATAACATGTCAGGAAGGAGACTAATGATTAAAGTGATGAGACAGGCATTTAGGCAGGTGGTGTCTTACTGAAGCAGGTGTGGAAGCTGATATTATTGAAGATATTGAAGCTGATACTGAAGGCAGCGGAGACAGCTCATTTACAACAGATATAAAATTTGTGGAATTTGTGGTAACTCTTGCAGAATTTTTAAAAAATATAGCAACAAGCACATAAAAAATATATTGTTATTCTGCTTGGCCTCAGGCTAGTGGCCCTCCTGCAAGTCGTAACTTCATGGTCAAACATAAGAAACCCCACAAAACTCTCAAAAATAGATGACGTGTTTTTTTCTAGCAGACTAAGGGTTAGGACATCACTCTCTCACTTTTTATTCACATTGAAATTCTCCTATGTGTGTATCTGAACTTAGTTATGCCAAACTTGAGATACAGCATGAAATAGACTTGAAAATAACACTGTCACTTAAACTTTTCAGTCCTGAGTTTAGGGAGTGGTTGCAGTAGTGTTTCTTGGAAACCTAACTGATCCATATTATTAGAAAAGTAACTTATTGCCAGTTGAGTGAAATCACAAAATGTTGTTCAAACAGTCCCTGGTTTGAAAAATCCTGTTTGTCAGCTCGGGGAGTTGAAAAAAACTCATTAATTACAGAGGGGTTGTCACGGTCCATAACTATTATTATTTTATATTTTGTTTATTAGGAAATATTAGCCACTGTGCATACTCACCCCACGAGTTGCAAAAGTAACCAACTTTAAGATGTAAGTGAATGAAACTGGTTTGTTTAAGGGAAAAGAACACCATGCTGGTGATGGGACTCAGGAAGGGGTTAATATTGGGAAAACAATGCAGGAAAAAAATGCAGGTTTTAAATAGAAGAATCACCAGGGAGAGAAAGCTTTTAAGAAAATAAAAAAAGAAGGAAAAAAGGAAAAAAAAAAAAGGAAAAAAAAAGAAAGGGAACAGGCATTCATTTTCACCCTCGGGTCCCTGGAGAATCGTCACCGCATTGAAGCCGACGATGAAGCCGACGATATAGAAAGAAGTGGGAGAGAAGAGTGGAAACCCACTGCAGCCACAGTACTCCTGCTGCTGCAGAATTTTCTGCTTTTTCCTCTGTATTTTATAGTAAAAATTTCTGCTTCTCATCAATAATTGCCAGAGATTGCAAATTGGTAACTGCAGGCCTTCCCTTCTGGTACTCAGGAATTCTTCAGTTCTTGTATTTGTCACCAATTTGCATTATCTGTCTGACAACTTTGTATCAGGAGCCCTTCTGAATAGCTTTTTATCAGGTCTCTTACCATATCAAAGGAGAGAGGTCGGATGCTGGAAGTAACTGGATATCTTTTGAAAAGAGTACAGACAGAGCAAAGGGTGCCAACATTTTGCTGATTCAAGAGAAAATTTTTTTTCAATTCCACAACACGGGTAAAAAGTTATTTTACATTCTCAGCAAACACAAGCCAGACATGGCAGATGTTTGGTTGAATGAAGATGAAGACTTTGCACATGGTGCAATCGTTGTGAAAAAAATTTAAATTGTGTCAAATCTATTGTGGAGTTGAAAAAGTGAAAAAAAAACCCAAAACAAACCCCAGAATTATTGAGAGTAGGGATATCACGACCCCTTTAGGAGGCTTCTGTTTCTAATTACACCTCTAATTTTTTTGCACTGTTCATGTCAGTTTGCATAAGCTTACATTTTCACAACTCAGCCAAAATTCTTCTCCAAGCAGCACTTCTCAGTTGCACAGTATCCAAGCCAGAATTTCTGTAATGTCCCTTTATGTTCACACTCATCACAATGAAACAATGTACTGAAGGATCACAAAGTTTATTCTCCTGCAGCATCTCGGCTCCAAAGTGAAGATCCTGTGGTGGAAACATGGGAGGATTTTAGATTAGAAGAGTGCAAAAACAGAGACCATGGCACTGTGGTTTGACATTCCATTACACACTGTCAGGTGACAGAGGTTCCTGCCATGGAGATATCTGCCTGATACCCTGCTCAGGGATGCTTCAGCCCCACAACTCCTTGGAGACCAACCCAGGGCAAGCTGTGAGGCAGCAAGGTAAGCAAAGCTTGCTGTCATTATACTTTCCCATCTGAAAGAGTTGTTAGGAGACAGACAGACTTCTGCCAACTTACTCTATGGCCTAGTATTTTGTTATCCCTTCTCTGTTAATCCTCATTAAAAAAAAAAAAAAAAAAAAAAAATAGCAAGGGAAGAGTGGTAAGAGTGGTGAGCCCAGCCTGCCCTGCATGCACCTGAAACCTTTGGACCCCAAGCACTACACTGCAAAGAGAAAGACAGACCTGTTTAGTCTCCTATCTCTTTCTACTTTGTGATCCTGCTGAAATGGCAATTTGAAGAAGGGACTCTCTTGGATATTCACAGTGACAGACGAGTGGCCTGTTTTGAACTCTTGGGACCAATGTACACTTTTAAAATTTGTTTGCTTTGAATGCCTGGTTTATAAAACTCAGCAGGATGGTGGAGTTTTAAGTATAGGCTGAAGAAGAAAGCAATAGATGAGGAAGCTACTTCTGTGTTTAGTGAGCCTTTATTCATATGTGCAGGGTGGCCAGCTCTATGTGGTACCTGCCCACATTGACTGGAGGCTGCAAATGACAGGGCTAGAGACTGAAGGAGAGCTTTCCAGGCTTGAAATGCCTGCTGTCATCCTGCATCTAGCAGCAGTCTGCTTTGCTCCCTTGAAGAACTTTCAGGCTTTCCATTTCAGCATTTGCCCAGACCTTGAACATTAGAAGACAGTATTTCTAATGGACGTTTTGATAAAGGCATACTTAACAGAAGAGCTCTTTGATTTGAATAATCATACCAAAGACAATTGTCCTGATTAGGATGAAGAGTATTGTCTTACAGAGGCCTTTTCATCTGAGGCTTTCTGTTTTACTTACTTTCACAAATTCACCTTCTTGTCATACAGCATCTTCAGGTCCCATTCTTGTTATTCTATATTTGCTGACAGAGTCTGGGCTCTTCATTTCAGCATCGCTCTTCAGAAATGTAATTGACTTCAAGTACTACTCTATCCTTCAGGTCATTTAATTGTAGCAAATTGAGCTCTTCTGAAGGTGACAGCTCTGCAAATTCAGAGTTCTGACCAGTTCAGAAAAATGGCTTTCAAATGTAACTTCCCCTGGCATTATAAAACCTTCTGTTAAAACTTTTTCCATTTTCCAGACTATCATTTTGTTTCTGAACATAGATTTCTTACCTTTTTGTTCCAGCAACAATTTTCAGCTACCCATTTTTTCCCCTCACCTTGCCTCATCTTACAAACTGCTCCACTGAATTTCCGACAACCATTATAAAAACTTTTTTGCCTTCCTCCCCTGTTAAGCCTGTACAGTGGTATGGCCTTTTCTAATTCCTCTTCCACAGCTTCCAGCATTACCTGGGGAGATGCAATAACCCTTCCCCTCTGGAGCCTGCCTCTTTTCTTGCTCAGGGCAGCATCAAACTCAGCCCTTCATCCAGTGAGGTGGCATAGAGGAAAGCCCCACGTTTCACCCAATAGAAATCAGCCACCAGAAAACACAAAAGAGCTCACAGCTATGGCAGCAGTTGGAAGTTTATGGATCCCAGAAGAGCAGCAGCTAGCATCTTGAAACGCATATACATATGAGGTAATAACAAGCAACAGCAGGGTAGCAAGAAGAAAAGTTTCTATTGTTGTATTGTTCCTTCCCCATCCCTTACTACGGTTGATTTTTAAGTTTGCTTTCCCATTTTCATTCTTCCCAATATTTACTGGCATATTTATATACTTGGGTTTGTTGAGTTTTCTTTGGTGTTTGCAGTTAGATGGCTAATAGCAAGAGGCATACATTCATGTGAATATCACAATCAGCAAATGAGTCTTCATTAAACCTGACATCAATTTACATGCAACTTTACGTGCAAGATCTCAGGTATACATCAGGATGGTCTTGGGGAATTGAGGCCCAGACAAAATGTTTTAAAATGCTGCTGCCATTCAGCTGTGGTTGAATTAGGAAACTTCCCAGTACAGATGAGGAGCCAAATTACAAATTCTTTTTTAAAGGAACATCATCCTCAATTCTGTTATCCTAAGTCACACTCCAGACTGCTTTTTATACTACCAACCCCTGACATGTTGTGTAACTTTCCCTCTTCAACTTTGCCTTTAAAGTTTCCTACCTCAGTTGGGATCCCACCCCCAGTGCATGGTTAAAAAAATATACATTTGACTTTATACCTCAAAACAAAAGTTGCAAACTTCTTTGTCTTTCAGCCAAGAATACTACTAATAACAGAAGCAGTGCATCTTAAAGGGTTGCTGAAGCTAATGTGTTTCAAAAGCCCTTATAAAAAAAAAATAAAAATCAAAGCACAGCACTACTAAACAATTAGCAAAGGTGTTAAGTCAACTTGCTAGGCAATCTTCATGATCAGACATAGCTGACATGGGATGAAACAGAAAGAACACTAATTAGTAATTAAATAGGGCTGTGGGGATTCAAAATCTGGGGGGACCCTCTGTAGCAGAGTAGGGGAGAACTAATCTTTTCATTACAGAACCTGGTGTTTATTCAGGCAACTGAACCCAAGCTGCACAGGAACAATATAAAAGAATCAAGGAGCATCAGAGTCTGGTCTCTGCTGTATTTCTGTGTATTTTTAAATTTGAAATTAATAATGGATGATGCCATTCTATAAAAATACATACCAAGCTGTAGTGAATACCAGAAGACTGACCAGCTCAGTAACAGTAGCTCCAGCTTCTTGTGCTATTTATCATAGATGCTGAGCACAGCCAACTCCTGTTGATGCCTTATGAATTTCTATGTGCTTGGCATAATTTAAAGAGAAAAAAAGTGGAATAACTCATATCGTCTTGTTTAATCAAAACTCCTAGGACAATACAAACACACGATTTTGTAAAAATAAAATAAAAGCTATACAAACAAAAACCAGCAATTTTTGTGTCCCTTTTGCTGCAGTCTCTGGGCTAGAGTAGTCAAGAGGTACAGCAGATGCAGGAGTGAAAATGTAGAAAGGTAGAGTAATATTTTGGAGGGAGCAAAAATCAGACTGGGTGTTCCCTGCTTTTTCATTGTCACATAAAAATACCAGCTTTGCAGGCCTGGTAGATGTATGTGTTGAATGCAGTGGGTAACAGGGCACACAGCTTTTCTGGAATGGACTGCATGGCAACAATGGAGATAATAGCACTACTATGGTCTCCAGCCTCTTTAAGAATATCAAGAAAAACCTATTCGTTTCAGGGGAGATACACCCAGTTCAGGTTGTGGTAGCCCAATATCAAAGTAACCTGACCATTTCAGTAATTATCTGCAGCATATGAATCAAGGTGATTCTCTCTCTTTTGCTATATTCTTCATAGTTCCTCCAACCTGGCATGTGAACTATGTTGTAACACAACATCTGAAGGAAAACCATGCACCCCCACTTGCTTAAATGGATAATATTTACTCAAAAGCACACACTTTCTGAGATGCATGCATTCATGAATTCATGATTCACATTAGAGGTTAATATAAAACAATATTATTTGTGGTTTTTATTGGAACCTGGTACTCTTAATTCTAGACAACAGCACCATTCACAAGGGAATAAGAGCTTGTGGGCATATGAATAGGGAGTGTTGTACAGTTACAGAAACACCTGTGCTGAATAACCTTGTGTTCATCTCTTAGGAAAATATGCATGCTCAACAGCCCTGAAATTTCTCATGTGTATATTAAGCTGCAGTATAAAAAGCACAGTGTGATAACACAGGCTAAAAAAAAAAAGTTCTTCAAGGGCACATATATAAAACCTGTGGTTTTGCTTCAGTTTTTCCCCCCCCCCCCTCTGGTTTTACTTCTTTTTTTTTTTTTTTCCCTTCTAAACACTGCCTGCAGTCTTAAGGCACATATAATTTCTCAGAACATAAAGAGACATCCCTCTACATAAAGAAACATTGTTTTTCATCATAACAAGCACAGAATCACAATCTGACAGAAAGATGGTGATCCTTATTCATTTTCAGCAACTGAGGGTTTAGTCTCCTTGTGGGGGTATTTGATGAAAGCATGTCCAAAGCATGCCAGAACCATGGGGATTCTGATATTGCCTCTTTGGATAAAAGAGGTGTTTCTTCATCTCCCAATTTTTCAGTCTCCTGCATTTGTGAGCTTCAGGAAAACTACCTGCCAGAATGAGTAATTCTGCAGAGAGGTTGGTGGCAACCCCCAAGGCAAAAGACATTTGATTAGGGATGTGACATCTTTCAGACACTCATGTATCATTATACAGACACAGATATTTCAGGCTCAAGTGATGCTTAGCACTAGCAATTAGCTCAGAGTGTGCTCACATACATTCAAGAATGCACACAAAGACTGGGTTGCAGGTTTCTCTGTAAGAGTGCAGACACAGCTTGGTTGGTTGCCAAATTAAAGCAAGACAGAGCATCCTTCACGGGTCACTGTTTGGCCTAGAGTATGTTATAAATCTCTTACTGGTTACAAGTTGTTCTGTTTAAGGAGAGGAGATTGCTGTAGAGATGATAATTTATAAAGGCAGGGCTTCTGATCCTATAACTAGTGACCTGTGTCTGTCCTGTTTCAGCCACAGAATGACACTCCCCAAAAGTCTACAGAAAGTGTAGATGGACATTTGCTGTCATGCTTCTACTACAAATCAGTTTAACAAACCACAGTCATCTGCATTCACTCCTTTTTTGCCCCTCCTCCTCCTCCAAGATGTCTCTTGAAAGTCGGTCTTCTGTCTAATTTATAGAAGGGAATTTAAGGAGACTTTGGTTTTGGATAAAATTAAAACAAATGATGTCAGAAAGCAGTAACTGTATAGTCCTTAGCACAGGGCTGGACAAGTTAGAGAGCAAAAATATCAGATCAATAATTCCTCAGAACTAGCATGGCAGAATACAATTTCTTGAAGAAGTATGCAGAGGTTTCCAAGCAGGCACAATGCAGGACTTAACGCAGGGGAAAGGGCAGAAAATTAGTATTTTTCAGCCCACGTCTTCAATATGAATGAATTTGGAGTGTTGTGGTGTAAGCACCAGATCTGGAGTAAGAAACAGTGTTTGAGGGGCATGGCCAATACTGATGACAGCTCCAATGCCTAATATCAAGAGTGAGTTTCTTCTGTGTTCTGGAGTGTGAGAGTAAGGCAAAGGATCCTGTGGTTGTAAACCTGTCCCTGCTAAGCTGGTTGGTGGGAAAGAAGTTTTCCTGATTTATAATGTGGAGCAGGTCACTTGGTCTATATCTACCTGCCTCAGTTTCTCTAACTCTAAATGTCGTTGCTGTCTACCCTGCAAGATTTTATAAAGAAGTTTTTCAATTATTGAAGGCTGCACTGATATTAGGGTTTCATTGCCATGTTGTAGATCATGGGCATTTATGATGCTACCAAGCTAACTGGAAATTTGTTCCTGGATTCTAGGGGTTCCTGCTGGAGAAACACTTTGATGTAAACATGTTAAAAATACAAAAATATGTCTCTTGAATCAATCTTTTTTTTTCTTTCTCCCTGCTATGTTGCAACATGCTGTCAATTAACATATGTTTACCTCACCATATGCCTGACAGACACCTAAAAGACAAGAATGCTTATCAGGTCGTCTCCTGGTGCATGATGGAGACAATGAAGGTAGCAGGACACCCAAAAAGACTAAAAGATAAGGATGACTCATCTCCGGGAAGTCGGGAAATCTGTATGTATCAGGGACTTATGCAAAAACGGGACCCCTTTTCTTTTCCTGTATAAAAATCGCCCAAAAAGAACCGAAAAGCCAGTCAGCAGCTCAGAGGAGCCAGCAGCTCAGAAGGACACGTGGAAGCCAGCTCCTGTGACTACAAACTCCAGCCAGCTCGGCGCAAAAAGGCGGGAAGCAGCTCTGAAGGCCCAAGCGGAAAGCGGCGAGGCGGCTTTCTTCTAGACCCCCCCTCTCTCGGCACTTCGGCTTCAGCTACGGGACAGAGAAGCGGCAGGAGCGACAGACCCTACGCACCCGACCACAGCCAGAGGCCAGGGCCGGCGGACGGTGATAACATCTTAATTACCCTCCTTCTTTTCTCTTCTTAACGACTCTTCTCTCCAAAGTAACTAATTGTATAAATCCTAAATAAATCCTTTTAACTTGTTTAAATCATAAAGCCTGGTTATTTTTGTAAACTCACGCGTCGTCTATGAGTAGTGGCTGAAATTTCCTCACAAACAAAATATAAATAATAACTCGGATCGTAACACACTTCCACTAATTTTAGAAAACAAGTTGTACACAGAGAGCTTGTGTTCTTCCTATACAGCTTTGGGTAGCCTGTGCTAACCCTTATCCACAATTTTTCAGGACCACAGACTAAAATTCAGTGGCAATTAAGAGTTGAACAAAGTTTAAAAAGCTACCTGTATCAATATTAGACACTGTTAGAAATTATTCTGAAAATAATCAGTGTCCTGAAGCAAAATCTCAAGCTGAAAATAGAGTAGGTCCTATGATCAAGTTATTTGGACAGAAGTTAGGTCCTTATTTAATATGAACTTTATGAACTCCCATGCTGTCCAAAACCAAATCTTCTAGATAGATATCACCTTCTACAGGGAATTAGGAGAGAACTGCTATTTAGATTTTCACTTTTCAATGGGCAGAGACTGGGGGAACACTTGACTAACTCATCTACTATCCCAGCAGTTTGGTCTGCCCATACAAAAAGTATACCCTGTAAAAACATTTTTTCCCCTTCTCTCCCACAGTGTAAGTCAAATACACTGCTTTTATGAGGAATAGAAAGGCAACGTATTGCTGAGATAAGAGGAAATCTGTAATGGCTTTGCACTTACAGAAAACTAAGGGGAGGACAGCACAAATTATTTGGCAGTTTTCTACCCTCACTTCCATTAAAAAAAAGATAGTAGGAGGAGAAATCTGAAGTGTAGGCACAAATAACCAATCCATGTTCCCTTCAGAAACTAGGGGCAGGTAGGATTTTTTTGTGTGGAAGATTTAAAAGAGAAAAAATTATGTCTTATTTTGTTCTAACAAGCAATTTCTTTACTTTGGTACATTAGATATCAGGGTCTGAAAGATGCTTGCAGAAAAAGTGAAGAAAAAAGAATCCGATCACATAATTTCCTCAGCTGGACTTTTGATCTTGCTTAAACTTCCATCTCAAACTCAGTGCTACTAATCAGTTTTACACATGCATCTGCAGATGTCTGTGTGTACCCCACATCTGTGTGCCAATCTTTCCCATGTCCTGTGCCCAAATGGATTCTAGTGCCACTCTCTTTATTTGGTGTATGGAGTAGCACCAGAGTTACCTCTTGCTCTCATGCACCCTGCTGGTAAACATGTACTCAGTTCCATTTTGCTTTGTCCCACCATTTGGATTTTTAAGCGTTGTTTTTTGGGTTTGTATTTATTACTAAGTGGCTTGGTAATTAAATCTGAATCTCTCTTATGCATGCATTTCTAAGACTTTTATTCTCATCCACCCACTAGGTAAGATAACACCAAACTTCCACTTTTGCTGAAAAACCTCCTAATAAATTCTGCAGGAAAAGTCTCATATCACACTTCCTTTTAGAAGAGACATCCTAGTCAAGAAGTAATAACTGCAGCCTTCATGGTACAGCTCTGCTCTCTGAACCAATAACTCACACCACAGCTCTTTAAGAGATACACTCTTGATGACATTCATCTGCATGCCACTGATTGATGAATACAGCTACAGTTCACTCA
Organism: Heliangelus exortis; assembly: GCF_036169615.1. NCBI lineage: Eukaryota > Metazoa > Chordata > Aves > Apodiformes > Trochilidae > Heliangelus > Heliangelus exortis. The sequence goes on along the minus strand of NC_092454.1, from coordinate 61,815,667 downwards.
GACAGAGTTCTTGAAGGCAGAGGTATGATGCTAAGAAATTAACATCTTATTACTTGTCCAGTGCAGTGTTCTCATACTAAAATTTAGGATTACATCTGAGTCTGAAAGTTTGCTGTTTGTTCTAGCTGTATCTATTGGAAACAAATACTAACTCTCAGGCAGATCTTACGTTTTGAAAACTTGGCACTTCTGCCTCATGGTGCTTACATATGATAAACTAAATTAATTTTGGGTCTGCTAGCTGTAATTAAAACTATGTTCTTTTGCACAGTTACAAAGAAGCCCAATAGAAATTAAGAACACTTGGGAAAATATATTTACTAGGGCTTTTGTCATTGTTTTTTTACTGAAAGACTTGTATACGAACTTGTCAGGGAAGTTCATATTGTTAATGAGCATAATACAAAAAAAACTTGATTCTCTTGTCTTCCAAAATCTTGGTAAATCTATTGATGTGTACCTTTTAAATTTGCAAGGAGATGTGTCCTTTGAAAAGAGAGACAAATGAAATTTTCAAAAAAAGCAAAAATCTGAAGCTTGTTGAAGGATGATATAGTGAAAATTGATTTTAAGGTTATTTTCCAGATTAGCCTTATTTAAGAAATGTGAATTTTTTGTAATAAAAAATGTAGCAGTGAAACAAAAAGAAAACTGTGAGGAAACCAAGTATAATGTTTCTAGTTTCCTCCATGCAGCTTAGGACATATTTTGACACTGATGGATGGGTATTTATAGCCATTCCCAAAACTTCCAGCACTTTAGTTTGTCAAATAATAAAATGCTCCATGTCCTGATTGTTGAACTTTAATGGAGGGTATATATTTTCTGTTGTTTATATGTGTTGCAATTATCTGACAGCTTAAAATCGCCCAAGGCACTGCCAAGTTAAGCCCAAAACCTTTCTTCTCCCATGAGTCAAAAGGAGTGAATGTCCACAGAACCCACAGCATACATTCAAGCGTTCCCACAAGTGACCTGACAAAGTGGGTCTGCTTTGAGTCCCTGTGGCACTTACAGCTTGGGACCTCAACTCCAGAACTGATTTATAGTGCTGTACAGCAATCAGGGCTATCAAAAGGAAGCAGCCTACTTTTTCCTATTTAATTGCCACTCTCTTCTAAAGTGGTGTCTCATGCAGAACTTCAGGTGTGACAAAATAAAGCTTGCCAACTGTATTAAATAGAGGACATAACCTCACTGAAACTTTTCTTTTTTTTGTGGAGGAGGGAGTTGAAAATATTCCTTACCGAATGATGAAACTGTATGGCCAGGCTTACAAAACATTCTGATTAAGGAAAAAATGCTGGTTCATTTCCATTATCTGTCAGGATTGTTATTTCCAGAGAATGGTTTATGACACAGCTGGCACCAATACTCACAACCATATACAACACATCAGCACAATGGCTGTATCATTTTGACTGGCCCTTGCTTGAGTTATTGTAATGCTGTCTGGCACTATCTTGTTATAGGAGGCTTGTGTCAGCATTTCTGCTTCTGCAAGAACCCATTTGTTTAGGGGATTATAATAACTCAGCCATAAATATTATTCTGGGGTTGAATTATTATTATCAAAGGTAGTACCAACAGTATCTTACATTTATATATCGTGTCTCTTAACCATAGGAATCCCCAGGCACTTCAATGTATGCACAGAGAGTATCATAACTTTACCAATCCCACTGTGTAGGTACTTTTCAGGATAAAGCAAAACAGTGACTGAACTAAACGCAGAAATTTTTCATGGGGAAGGAAGCATGTCTAACACTTTCTTATGACCAAGAAGCCAAGTGCATTTATCTGTATGCCCATGTCTCCTAAGTATACAGTGAGATCAAGATCACACACAATTAATTCCTAATCATGAATGCTTCTTAATTTCAACTTTTATGTTAATGTATAAAAATTATATAGTATGCAATGCACTGAGGTTTATGTGTTTAATGAAACATTTATTCCCAACAATTACCATTTTATGGATAGGTGAAAATTAAATTGCTTGGAATTAAACAAGAAATACTCATTTGCCTGCTGAAATGGATAGTCAGAGGAGAAACCAAGTGGAAATATAGGAGACCTGTGATACGGGTTTAAACCTGTCTGTCTAATGGAGCAGAAGTATGAAGTATCACAGAAATACCTATTCTTCTGCTGTGAACTCTCTTTAGGGAGCCAAGTCAGATAGCCCTGATATGTAAACCACTATTAGACTTATTCCATTAATATAGATTTAGTCATTTCTACAAATTCCTAAATGAGTGAAAGTTTCCCCCTGAAAACTGTCTGCCTGGAAAATCTGCAGTCCACTGAATGAAAGGGACAATATTTAGCAGCCATAGACATGTAAACGTTGGTAAGCTGAGAACACCAGTCTGGCAAGATCATTGCATTCACTTCAGTCTATTAGAGAATAAAATGTGAGGAGCTTTTCTAACACATTTCTAACACAAAGATGAGCAATAGTATCTGTTTTAAAAGTGCCTAGAGAAAACAAAATGACTTTGGAAACTGCTGTCACTTGATCTGCAACACATTGAATCACAGCCTCTGATGAGGATGTGACCTCATAAGACCACAGAATAACTCATGAAGGTTTTCTCTGACAACTCAGAAGCTGCATGAACCTCTACTGGAGTGGCAGACTATACCCAAAGTGGCATAGCAAACACTTCATCCAACTTTGGGATCCAAGACAGGCACCCCATGTATACAGGATCCTTGAGACAGCTATCTTGTTCCTGAATACCCCCACAATACCCCACAATAAGGAAGATGTACAGGTACAGACTTAAAACGTTCAGACTTATCTCAAGTGATATCCATTATGGAGATTGAAACAGAAACTGAATGATCAAACAACTTTTAATTTACCACAAAAGGAAGATGACTGGGCTAAAACCTTCCTTTTCACTATTAAAATAATGAGATTTAGGAGATATAGTTGATATCCATCTATAGTCTAACTTGACTCCTTGGTGCTAAAAGTCTCTGGGCAAAGAGTCATGACTTAAGACAGTCAAGCTATCAATTTAGATAACCATAATGACTCTTTCTGGTCTTGAGCTGTCCTCTTTAATTTTAAAAGCATACAGACTTTCTGACTGCAGCACTCAGCTATGCAACATTTGATGAGCATGCACACTTTTTTAGTGGCAAGCTAGTTAATGTTTGAACACATTGTTAATGTGAGTTTCAAATCATTCCCTGGTCCAAAAGGTTGTGTGGTATCAAATTCAAGTTTAAATAATTCTTAGCAGAATAATAGTATGAAAGAAGGGAAGCAAAGACACTTGATAGTGCAGCTGTTGCATTCCCATGTCAAGCTTATACTGGCTTGACAGAATTTTCTGAACACATGATAGCTAAAAAAAAAGTTAACACCTTCAGAAGCTCTTAAATGGAGTGACAAAGTCATGACCTTTAGCTAGATGAAGAGACTCATATTTGCTAAAGAAGAAATACTTTTATACAGCCGTTTGCTTATTGGTATCATCTCTGCCTGAGATGATATTTCCTGGCTTTGAATTTTTTTTTAAACCATAGTCAGAATGGCTTCAGTTTAAAAACACTTATAATAATGAGTATTTCAAGCATGCTGAGGACAGTGTTCTATTCCTGTTATGAACAGCTGGTGGTCCTTATATCTTGGCTAATTGTCCCTACCCTTAGAAATGTCCATGCAACTAGCTAGTACAACTTTGTTAAATCTCTGTAAGGAACAATTGTCATCTATTATCTATTATGCCAGCTATCCCCTTATCCCTCTGCTACCCCCTGTCTGTTTTCAAATATCAGTTTTAAACCCACAGATGAGAGGCTTATCAGACATGGACACCTGACCATGGCAACTGCTGCCCTGGCATACTGTATCAAACACATACTCTGGGTAACTCTGGATTTACAGAAGCAAATATTTCCTTTTATGGTATCAAAAGTTTGAGGCAGTCTACCATAAAAAAAGGCATACTTATTTCATATTTTTGTGCCAGTTACTATTAAGTCCAGAGTGTTCTCAAAATAGGAAAAAAGAAGGAAGCCTTATCCTTAGGTAGAGCGAATAACTTACTGAACTCAGTATTTAAGAATTAAAACTGAGGCCATTAGGAGGTCAGATTTAAGGATGTTTAAACATCAAAGAAATGCAGAAAGACACACATTTTCCACAGCGAGTCTATGGGCCTAATCTTACTAGTCTCTGAGTATGCATCAATACTTTAATTCCTTTATGCTGTACCAAAGAAGACTAGAAGAAAGTATGGTCAAATGTTGACACTGTAGCTGTTTTTGTCTTTCTTTAGACTACTAAGAGAGATATGTTGGTGTCTGGCAATCTCTTCTGCATCAGTATATTTTCCCAGCTTCACAGCAATTACCACTTGTAATGAGGAATGCTGTTCTCTTCAGAATCCCAAACAAAGGAAGTTTCTTTAAAATAGAAGAAAGTCTGAGATATGTTTCAGACTAGAATTTTGATAAATGAAAATTGAAATTTTTGTCTGTTTCCTAGTGAGTTTCATGAGGTAATCCAAAATCATCAGATAATCAAGTATCCATTTCATAATTCCTTTTTTATGCAATGTACTTGTCCTGGGATTCACAGGAGGCTGATACTAAACACTTATTTCAGTGAAATTGGTAGCTGTCTGTCTTGCTCAGGATCTCTTACAAACAAAGGGCAAGAAAACTTATGTATTTTCTGCCAGAGTAAGACATTGGCATTTCCTCAAGGCACACATTAGTTTCCCCAGGTCATCACCAAATCTCAATTTTAGGGCATTGGTTCAGTCACTCAGGGTAATGAAATTGTCTTGCCAAGTATTATGATGCTTCTGCCATCACATCACCAGCATAAGGCTGGTGGCAAATAACCTAGATATTATTTGCACATCTGCTGAGTAATATTATGTTAAACATTACATGCACAATTATGTTCAATTATATTAAACAAATCTATTTCACATAATGCTGAATCTCCAGGGCTTGCACATCTTTAGTTACAGGAAGTTTAGTGCAGGGTAGCAGATGTTGCTGTTTTTTTAATTGGATAATATGCTTAAAATGTCAAGTGCACAACAATAATTTCATAACAGATATTCATTTTTGGCAAATAAATAAAGCTCAAAATTTTATAACTTTTAGAAGTGTCAGAGGAGTTACACAAAAATTACAGCATCTAGTCTTAGAGACAAGAGCAAGAAGGGCATTTTTCAAACTGTAGACAAGTAAGCAATGTTTCTGCTTTTGTTTTGGAGTCATTCCCAAACTCATCTGAGAAATAACTTGAATGCACTAGGTTCTCTTCTCCCCTTTTCCTTTCAGTGTTGTCATATCTGTTTATCCTTTTCCTTTGTGTGGAGCTTTCCAGCATCACAGATTTCACTCAGGAATCTTCATTTGCCCAAAGTCTGTTGCACTAGGAATATATGTTTATACTACAGGTTAGCAGCAACTATGGGACTGGGTCAGTAGAACACTTGTCGGCCTCACCTCCATCCCTGGAAAGGGGATGGAACAACTCATTCTTGGTGCTGTCTCCAGGAACATCAAGGACAAGAGGCTTATTAGGAGCAATCAACATGGCTTTACTAAGGGGAAGTCATGTCTGACCAACCTGATAGATTTCTGTGAGGATATAACCAAGTGGATGGACGATGGCAGAGCAGTTGACATGGTTTATCAGGAAGGCATTTGACACTGTCTCCCCCAGCATCCTTGAAGAACTGAAGAAGCGTGGCCTGGATGATTGGGTAGTGAGATGGATCAGGAGCTGGTTGAAGAATAGAAGCCAGAGAGTTGTAGTCAGTGGGATAGAATCTAGTTGGAAGTCTGTTTCTAGTGGAGTCTCTAAAGGGTCAAGTACTGGGGCCAGTACTTTTCAATAGATCCACTGATGACCTGGGTGAAGGAATAGAGTGTACTATCAAAAAGTTTGCTGATGACACAAAGCTGTAAGGAGTGGCTGACACTCCAGAAGGCTGAGAGCCTTTTTTTCAATGAGACCTGGACAGGCTGGAGAGCTGGGCAGGGAGAAAGTTAATGTATTAAAACAAGGGAAGTGTAAAGTCTTACATCTGGGAAAGAACAACCCCAGGTACCTGTATAGGTTGGGGACTGAGCTGTTGGAGAGCAGCACAGGAGAAAGGGACCTGGGGGTGCTGGTGGATGGAAGGATGACCATGAGCCAACAATGTGTCCTTGTGGACAAGAAGGCCAATGGCATCCTGGGGTGCATTAAAAGAGGGGTGGTTAGTAGGTTGAGGGAGGTTCTCCTCCCTCTTTACTCTGCTCTGGTGAGGCCACACCTGGAATATTGTGTCCAGTTCTGGGCCCCTCAGTTCAAGAAGGACAGGGAACTGCTTGAAAGAGTCCAATGCAGAACGATCAAGATGATGAAGGGAGGGGAACATTTTCTGTATGAGGAAAGGCTGAGGGAGCTGGGCTCTTCAACTTGGAGGAGAATGAGGGGTGAGTCAAGCTTTTCTCAGGGGTGACTAACAATAGGAAAAGGGGCAATGGTTATAAACCGGAGTGGAGGGAGTTCTGTATAAATATTTTATGAAATTTTTTTTTACTGTGGGGGTGACAGAGCACTGGAACAGGCTGCCCAGGGAGGTTGTGGAGATATTCAAAGCCCACCTGGGCACTTTTCTGTGTGACCTCTGCTCTGGCAGAGGGACTTGGACTAGATGATCTTTTGAGGCCCCTTCCAACCCCTAGCTTTCTATGATTCTGTGAACACCATAATAAGGTGCAAACCCCAATCTTTTTAAATCTACCCCCAGTCCTCATGCTCCACTCATATGTGTTGCCTTGGCTGGCCACAATACACAGCACTAAGGCCAGAGATTTTAATCAGGAAGGATAGAGACTTTGCTGTGATATGCAGAAAATACTGTGCTTATTACCCTGTTGAATCAGGGATCTGTGATCTATCATAATGATATTTCTTTAGAGTTAAATCATAGACTTCTCTTCATCAGCTGCTATAGATTCACAACAGCATATTTCACAATTGAACTTTGTCATACTGGCTGCTAGGAAGTACTATTACTATCCAGTTTCATACATTTATAATTCTTGCCACACCTGTAGGGTATTTACTCCTTAGTGTTTCTTTGGAATCACACTTAGAAGCATTTAGCAATACTGGAGCTTGTATTCCAGTCCAGTTCCAGGATCCCCCAGAATGGATGTGTTTATATCCACATTTGCATTTGATACAAGTGTATTTCAGAATATATTTGTGAATAGTATCTATTTATGGGAGAAAAAGCGCTTTTTCAGGAAAACAGAGGCTTTTTATAATATGCCCATTACACAGCAGATCTCTGGCCTTCAGTACCCCAGCAGTTCAGGAAGTTCAAGTGGTATAGAGTGCATCCTCTGCAAGGCTGCAGGCTCACTGGAACTAATGGAAAAGATGTCCAAGTGAAAGCTCTTACAGTTTATGAGGGATCAAAATCTAGATGAAGAAATTAAAAATTCAAGCCCTTATTCTTCACCCAACCCAATAAAAGGATAACCCAGTAAATAACAAACACTTAAGTCAGAGAAGAAGAAAACTGTGCACTCTTATTCTGCTGAAGGAAGTCCCCTGTTTTTTGGCCAAAACATTGTAGAAAAGGCAGCTGCCAAGGGTAAACATATATTGTTCTGTAAGTGGCAGAGAAAAAGCTTTTCTTTTGAGAGCACCAGTGTCAGATAGGGCTTTGCCAGCTGTAATATGCCCCTGCTAGATACTCCCTGTACGTAACTTTTGGCACACCCTCTAAAACACACATGAGGTTTTAAAGGAGTAATTCTGTACATATGAATCCTCACCACTGAAACTAAGCATCTGGCAGAAAAACCCTCCAGATCTACCAGACAGATTCCACACCACACCAGTTTCTAATGGTTTTATTTCAATTTGCCCTAACTTTTGAATTTTTGCCACAGAAATTTTATGTTACCTTAGAAACTGTTTTTTTTTTTGTGTTTAGCACTGGCTAACCTTAACACTGAAGCTAACCTTACCAGAAGACTGAATGATTCTGCTGGTGCTGAGGATTAATTAGGGAAACGTCTCCATGATATAAAAATTTCCTCTGACCCCATCCTGTTCAGCTGTCCATTGCTCAGTATCCACCACAGACAAGCAGGATCAGAGCTATATGCTGGTGTAATTTGATCTTAATTAACCTGTCCTAGGTTTGAGAAATGCAAAAGTTCTCTCTGAAGTTGTACCAATCGTGTATCAGTTCATTCAGAGGTGTTGGGTGACGAATTATAAAAAATGGGAGAGCACAAAACCCCTTTCCATAAACCTCACCAATGTGGACCAACTTCACTACTTTTTTAGGCTCTGCTGATCTCCCTCAACTCAGTAGTGTTCCTTGTTTTGTCCTTTAAATCATGGTGGCCTTCCTATCTTCAAAGCCAGACTATGCTTAAACTCCCTGCAACCACTTAAACAGTGTACATTCCCCCCTCTCCTTCTGCATTTAATGAAAACAGGACTGTGTCTTACAAGGCAACTTCACTCCCTCTGTGAATTGCAAGAAAAAAAGCCCATAGTTTGTAGCAGGCATCAAGCCTCTGACTTTACTATAAATAAATCTCATTTATCTTTCTCACTTGGGAAGCTAGCAAGCAGAAATATGCATTTGAAAAAGGAGACTTGCTTGCTCTGTACCTTAAGAACAGTAACGAGGGACAGGGAAGACAGGCAGCTAGTGGGGGAGATCACTGGCCTAGATTATTTACAATGATAAATGGAAGTATACCTTCTCTTCCTTCCAAAAATTTACAGGCACCAACTGGAGCTCAAAGCTTACTTTCTAGCCTCTTAAAATAGCAAGGGCCAGTTAAATGAAGACTTCTATTGCTGCATGGTTAATGCATTTTTATGAGGAGGGACTGACTCACCAGCAATAAAAATCTTTAACTGTAAGTTAACACCTTAGACTTCAGCAGCTGGGTTTTTATGTAAGATTTTCATGAGGGTAAACAATATTAGGAGTCTTGGGCTGCTCCTTTAAGATGAGTTATTAACCCCAGAATTCATTTAAGATATTAAAAAGGATAATTTGTTTTTATGGTGTGGAAGCATGCTTTATTCCTGATCTAGTTCTTTTACCTGAAAAGACAGTTTTCACACAGTTTGGCTGCTGACTAGTGTACCTTCCTTCATCCTGAAGTCTGTAGGCTTTAGCAGCTACAGAGCAAAATCTGGGTAGTGTTCCAGGGCAGTGGGAGGGTCAAGATGGACCTCCTGACTGAGAAGGGTCTAGCAATAGGAGCACCCTGGAAAGAGCTGTATGGTAGAGCATCATTTTAGGTCATGTTTTGGGGCCAGGCACATCATGTTGTAAAGTTGTTATGAATGCAGTGTGGATGATGGGTACTCAGCCCTCCTGGGCTGGCATCTCTGTGAACACTGTGGGTGAAGATTTTCAAGGTGAATGCAAACCTTCCCCCTCCTCTTAATGTGGCTGGAATGGGAAGGAGGAGAGAGAAAGAGTGTTGCTAACAAACTATGACTCTGCCAGTATGCATCAGATTGTAGTACTTTATGTTGGGAGGAAAAAACTTTTTTTGTGCATGAGTACAGCATAGATTTCCCTCTGCAAAGGAACAATTCTTTTTAAAAATGAATCAGTGCTGGGAAGAAAATCAAGAAAACTTGGTTCAAAGAGCACAGTGCACAACAACAACCGTGACAAGTTCATTACTTGAAACCACTGTGGCGACATTTACCTTAGGGAGGTGCATCAAAGCCTTGAGAATCTTCTTGTTTGAGAAACTGTACCAAGCTTCACTGACCTATTGCTCAAGAAAGCCTAGGGCTTTGTCACAGTGAAGCAGGAGGAAAGCTGAATAGATTTGTACTTTATGGAACAATGCAGGAAATAACCACAAAGAAAACCCTCCAAACCCCAAACTCTGAAATTCTTTGTTGAATACCAGTATTTCTTTAGCTGAATTCTACCTCCTACACATAAGCATTCATCTGGGACCCTCTATATGAAGTTTAACTGCTTTCCTCAGAGATGCCTCACAAATAAGGACTGGTTTGTAGGCCAGCTGATGCCTTCTGTATATCTTTCAGCTTTGTGACCTCTTCATATACGTGTGTCCATTATACTGTTTTCCTCTAGTGTGTTTCAGAAGTCACTCTTCTGCATGCAGGAAAACTCTCCACATTTTGGGTGAATTTTGCACGCTACACAGTGTACACAGAAGCCAGCCATATGCTTTTGTGCCCATGGACAATTCCCAAGAATCCAAATAAGACCACTTCTGGTTTTATCACACATAAGAGTCAATGCAGACTAAGCCTGCAAAAACACTTCGACTTCACTAAGTGCAGTTCTGAGGCAAGACTTCAGAAGTACTAAGGCCTTCATACTTCATTTTGCCCCCTTTTGTGCCTTTGGACTTGCACAATGCAACACATAGCCCTCTTGCTCACTGTGGAGATCGTGAGAACATAAATACAGAGGCCTGAAGTGAGTGTGAAGATCTGACCCTAAAAAAAAAAGCCTGAGAGTGCCAAAGGGAAGAGCAGGAAAAGAATAGCATGTAAAGAAAGTAAACAGCAAGAGAAAGAGATCCAACTGTTCTGAAGCAATGCTGCAGGTAGGAAAACACAAGAAAAAAAGAGGAGAAAAGTTTTTATCCCTTGTCCCAAAATATTTCTAGTCTTCTGGTATGATCCGAGTTATTATTTATATTTTGTTTGCAAGGAAAATTCAGCCACTACTCATAGACGACGCCTGAATTTACAAAAATAACAAGGCTTTATGATTTAAACAAGTTATAAGGATTTATTTAGGATTTATACAATTAGTTACTTCGGAGAGAAAAGTCGTTAAGAAGAGGAAAGAAGGAGGGTAATTAAGATGTTATCTCCGTCCCCCAGCCCTGGCCTCTGGCTGTAGTCGGGTGCGTAGGGTCTGTCGCTCCTGCTGCTTCTCTGTCCCGTAGCTGAAGCCGAAGTGCCGAGAGAGGGGGGGGTCCAGAAGAAAGCCCCCGCTTCTCCTTTTCTCCTGGACTTTTTCATACAGGAAAAGAAGAGGGGTCCCTTTTTTGCATAAGTCCCTGATACACACAGACTTCCAGACTTCCCGGAGATGAGGGAAGTCTTCCTTACCTTTTTGTCTTTTTGGTGTCCTGCTACTTTCATTGTCTCCACCATGCACCAGGAGGCGACCTGATAAGCATTCTTATCTTTTAGGTGTCTGTCAGGCATATGGTGAGGTAAACATATGTTAATTGACAGCATGTTGCAACATAGCAGGGAGAAAGGAAAAAAAAAAGATTGATTCAGGAGACATATTTTTGTATTTTTAAAGTGTTTACATCATCTTCTTACAGAGAAAACTAATGCATGCCTTCCTCTAAATGCTCAGGTCTTCCTTCAGCTGTCTAAATCTCAGTCTGCTACACAGTGGCCACAGTGAATATACCCATGGGTGGGCAGGGCATGACTGAAAATCTGAGGCAATAAGAGTGGCAAAGGCTAGGCAGGAAACCTTGTGTTATGGTTGATAGAGGTGTGACTCCTGGACCAAGGCATGGGAGCTGTTGGAGGCAGTGTGCTGGGGCATCTTTGTCAGTGATAGAGCAGCTTTGCTGAGAGCTGAGAGCTCTTTGTATAGTGCAGAGTTGAGAAACCTGCATTTCAAAGACACAATAAAGAGAATTTTGGATGAGTGTTGAGGACTTGTGAGAAGGAACAAGGTACCATGTCAGTCAGAAACCACACTACAGGGCAAAAGCTTAGCTTGAGTTACCTTGGAATCCAAGAGATTCATGACAAGAACAAAAATTAGAAGGGGGAGGGTGAAGGGGAAGCAGCTGCCTATGTAGTGAAATAACTCAGTAAAATACAGAAGCAGAGCACAGAATCAGGCATACCACAGCCATGTACTTCAGCACATGAAAAAAAAAAAAGGCTTAACATGCTATAAAGAGGTCATGAAATCACTCCCAACATTAATTCAGTTTTCTGTTTTCTTTTTCTACCCATGAGACTAAACATCTCCCACTCCCTTTCACTCTCTCCAAGAGACATGAAATTTCCCAGGGCAGGATGGGTTACTGTACCAGGAGATTAACCAGCAAACCAAATTATAGCACTGTGTTACTGCCATTAGACTTAAGGTGGTGCCAGCATTTCTTTTATAAACTTCTGTTTTTAGAGGGCTTATGAAGCTGACACAGCCGTAAAAATTCACTGACCTACAGGACCATGCCCTGAGACCAAGAGTTCCCTATTCTTTCTTCACTGTCTCCTCTCAGTAACAATTGAGATTTAATTAAGTTTTTATTTATTGTTGAGAATGACTAATTCTTTTGACTGTTTTCATTTAAGCTCTAGAAAGAAATAAATATACCTCAAGTGTCCTTATTTTGCAGAAAAAAGACAGACATCCTCAGCAAGTTCTCTAATGATACAGAGCTGGGAGAGGTGGTTGACACTCCTGAGGGCTGTGCTGTGCTGCCATCCACCATGAGCTGGACAGGCTGAAGACCTGGGCAGAGAAGGACCTAATGAGGTTTAACAAGGCCAAGTGTAGGGTCCTGCACCTGAGGAGGAAGAACCTTAAGCACTAAACTGTTAAGGGCAGACCTGGTGGAAAGCAGCTTAGAGGAGAGGATCTAAGGGTCAGATTATTAGTAAAACAGATAGCAAATTATCCGTGAGCCAGCAGTGTGCCCTTGCTGCCAGAAAGACCAATGGAATACCAGGTTGCATACTAATGCTTTAAAAGAATCATGAACTGAGCATATGTTCAGTAGCTCTTTCAAAATTAAAAGATCACAAAGCTTTGGAGTGCCTCCAGTTTGTTAAATACATGATAGGTTGTTGAGTACATGGACAGGTTTTACTGAGCCCTCAGTGTTATGTTTCATACACTAAAAGAAAGTTTCATGATATAAAGTACTGTTGGCAAAGACTTATTAAGCCCTCTTAAACCAATCTGCTTGCGGTCATCTATGGGACAGAGAAGCAGTTTACACCTCCTCCACATATCCATTCATCTGGTTGTGCAGCAGTGGAATGACCAACAATATGGGACTTCTGTATTCTCAAAACCCACCAGGCTCACATGCCACATGCTTCAGCCTCCTCCTGATCCTGTAATTCCAACATTTATATTAGATGGGAGAGGAAAATATTATCCTAGGATTGTGGAGACAAAAAGGAGCCAGGGACTATGCTGGTGATGCATGATTTGCTTGTGCAGTATCAGAGTAGTAGCAGGGAATCCCAAATGTGAAGTAGGACATTTGATGTGTAAAATCCCCCAAAAATTCTCAGGCAAAGGCCATGGGTTGTATTTGCATCTGCTGTTAGCTGCCAGTTTTGATGATTTCCATGCCAGTGAAAGGCAACCGAGGGAGCTTTTGTTGAAGTGCTGATTTACCTTGGTGAGGTGGTGCATGTATGTTCTCTGTGTATATATGAAGATTTAAGAACATACTTAAATTCAGCTGCCTCTGCTTGCACAGAGGAATATTTTGTCAATTGATTTTTTTTTTCCTACCAAATCCAAGTCCCTTCTGGGACTATTTCTTTGCTGTAATAAAACCAAACCAGAGCCCCAAGCCAGGCAACTCCTTCTCCAGCTAGTGGCGGTTCTTTCCAGTCTCAGGGCCTGCTCTCCCATTCATTGCTTCAGGATCTTTTGCAGAAGTCAGTGTTCTCCTGAGCCATCTTTCCAGCTTCTTTCACAAGGAATGTCTGGTCAGTTCCCAGGTGGGGCAGATAATTCCACATGTTTGTCCAAAATTAAACCAGTAGGCATTAAAGAAGCAGATGAATTCATTTTTTTTTCCACCTATGGAAAACGAGTTTCAAAAATTACTACATTCTACTGTTTCTTGTTTTAATTTCAGCAAATACGTATACAGATAGGAATCTCACTAAAAATTAAGGATATGCTAAGGACTTTCTGTAACTTCTGCTTAAAATTAGGGACATATTTATCTGAAGGATATTTAGACTCTATCCCGCATGGTAAACTAGTGCTGCATCCTTCACTTAAATTACCATATGACCACCCTTCCAGCTAAGGATACACATTTTCAAGATTTGTTAGCATAATTCAAGGCCTTTCACTGTGAATAGGCACTGACAGTTTGCTGGATACACACCAAATACAAACAACTTGTATCCTAGTCCTAAGGGTACACTTAAGGGTTTCCTTATGGTAAAGAGATCTCATAAATCACCTTCAATCACTGGCACTTAATTGTCAATGTGTTCCTTCTAAACTGGGGCATTTAAGACAGACAGAGAAGGAAACATTGTTTCCTGTCACTGGTTATCTTTTGAAAGAACCTTGGTGTTTGTATTTTGACTGATGTGTAAAATTATTTCTGCTGAAGTCCAAGGCAACTTGTGGGATAAGAAACTGAAGTCTGGAAGCTGGGCTACTGGAGCCACTCTCTGTTCTCTCTCTCACAGTTCCGATGAGTATGAAAAAGTCTTGCTTAAGATGTCACCTCTAAAAAATTCTGTAACTGTCATATACCTAAACAAAGCAATTCTCCAGCTGAAGACCTGCATACAGATAAGAAGGCTGAAGAGATGATGCAGGAGGAAAAAACACTGGTAAATATTGATGAGTTTCAGTTCAGTGATGAGTTTCCTCATATTATTATTATATCAGCTGATAAAAGGCTATTACCACCACTCATGATAAGAAAGGGAGGAAAAATGTCATCTCCAGCGAGGAACTCCATTTATTTACAAAGAGTTACAATATATTGTGCTACTTAGAAAAACCCCAGAGGCATATTGCAATTGTCCTCACAGATCTGTCACTGCTATGGTTTTATATCTCTATGGGAGCCAAAGAAAAGTCACTGTAATCCACGTAGTCCTCTACAGATTAACTGATCTGTAGCTAGTTCCACAGGAGCAGAATCCTCCCTTTATATCATGCATGCATTTACTTCTGAGTGAGAAACACTACTTGCTGCTAATATAGTAGTTCATGAATCTTAATCTCCTTTTGATATTTAAGTTAATGACCTAAAACCATCTATTCAGGTGGGGCTCTATATGGTTTTTTCTCTTAAAACGAGTTCCATTTATTTAAGTTCTTGAACTGCGTTATGATCTCATGAAATATGTTTCTATCATTTAATAGCAGTTGAAAATTAAACTTTCTTTTTCCCATTGGAAGTGTGCTGATTACTGGAACTTCACAGCCTGTAAACGTTTTCAGCACCTGCTGGGAATTTGTAGTACAGCAGCACTGCACAATGCATTACTGCAATATGGTAACAGAAATATGGAAAAGCTTTTTCTGTATTCACAGGAAACTGTAAACATGTCGGAGACTCCATACATTTCTTGGCATCCACTGAGAATGCATTCAGGCTTTTACCACACCTGTTAAACTACAAAGAAATACAGATCTTCTGTAATAAAGGCCATAAAGGCCACTTGGGGTCCAGCTTGCACTTTTTAAAACCTCAGATCTGTCATACTGAAGGCAAGGAGATGATCAGGTACTTTGCTTCTGCTGGAGTGTAGTATTTCAAACTGTATGGTAAATGCCTGTATGATGTGCCATTAGACTAAATGCTTGTGATCAGGCTGGAAACAAGATGACATAAGCATGTGGACTTATTAGAGGTAGAGTGAACCTGGATAGAAACCTGACATTAGTGACAATGGCACAGAGGGAAGTGTTTTGGCATGAGATAGATGCTGGTTAGCAAACCTGTCAGTGACCCAGGGTTGTCAAGCTGCTGAACTGCACCTATGTGCTTCCACTGCTCTTACATTTTCGTGTCTTCCCTGAAATAAGCCTGCCAGAACTGTGAATGATAGAGACAAATTGTGCTTGTAACAACCTTAATTTCTCCAGTTACATTGAATGAGATAATATTTAGTATCTTCTGTGATATGTCTAACTTTACAGGTATGCCTGCCTCTAATAAAGCTGTGAAACAGAGTGTTCTGGATGTTGGTGGTTTTTTTCCTTTTAGTTGTTTTTTTTTTTTTTTTTTTTTTTTGGGGGGGGGGGGTTTTTTTTGGGGGTTTTTTTTTTGGGGTTTTTTTTTTGTTTTTTTTTTTTTTGTTCATTTGTTTGTTTTTTCTCCCTTTTGCTATTTTGCTTAAGACTTTCAGGTAAGGATTCCATTCAGGTTTAATATCACAACTGTGTTACTTAATATTGACTTTGTCCACGATGCAAGATTCAAAATTTAACATCTTATTGCAAATGCGTATCTTTTATTTAAATGCTAAATCATTCTGGTGTTTTATTAATACTTGGAAAATACATAAGGAAAATGTAAATACAAAGGCTATTCTCTTCATTAATTTGTTTGTACTCTGGATTATGTCCAGTCTTAGCTATAACCCCATATTAGGTTTATAAACGAACTGAAGAGAGAGGGATAAATGAGCACAGAGTGCTCATTTTCAGCCTGAGTTTTAGGAAAGTTTTAGCCTTTAACCTCCAAAGACAAAGATATTATACCAGCCCTGTTGTTTGTAGTACTCCATTTCTTGGTGTCTGGACACTCTCTACTACTCAGTGGCAGTTTCCCTCTATTTAGTGTATTTCAGCTCACTTGTTACAGGAACAGAGAAAAACAGCAGTGCTTAAGTAGGGTTAGCCAAAACTCTGGTAAGTGCTGCTAAGCATGCATACCACTTCAGATATATTTACACAGCAATGTAGAGTGGTCACTCCTCTGAAAACCATCACCTTTGTCTTGAAGATGGGGCAGTGCAGCCTTAGAGAGCTGCAAAATAAGAAATGTGAATGTTGACACCTGAGCCTTTGAGTCAAGATCTCTGGGACATACAGGACAATTTCCCTCTCTGCTGACAAAGATGCCTGTGACAAGAGAGTGGAGTTGCTTTCTCTCTGTTGTTCTCTTGCCTTTCAACTTTGTTAAAGAAAATAGGGTCATAAAAGCAGAAGGGAACAGGGCTCCTGGCAACCCTATGGACTCTCCTAAATATGGAAACAACCTGGGTGAGATCAGCAATGGAACAGCATGTGCTGCTAATGGCTTCCCTCTTTTAGAAGTGAACATTCACGCATCCGCTGTGAATCCCAGCAGGCCAGAGCTAGAAGAAGAGGTCATATAGATTTTTCTATACTTGATAAAGTCCTTAGGGTCCTAAAAAGATGTACTGTGGCAGAAATAGACAGGTTGGGTACACTTATGATTCTGAAGCAATCAAGATATCATCCAAGTAAATAAGCACTTTCACTCCCAGACCTTAGGAAATGAATAGCTCATCCCATAGCCATGGCTATTCTCAGAGTAATGCACAGGCTAAAAAACCTTGCATTTTGCTGATGTGTAACCCCAGTCTGCAAAGATTTTTAAAACTGTTTTAAGTGGCTTGAATGCAGGAGGTCAGCATGCAAAATGAAGTTTTACCTAAAATCTGTTTATATCAGAAAAAATAAATTCCTGAGTTATGACTTGTATGTTTGAAAACTGATGTGTACAACCTATCTGTAGTCACAAGGCAGCTCAAGGAGTTAACACATACTATATATACCAAAGGGGAAGTGTTTAGTGTGATGAAGCTATGTTAATTAAGTACCAATGAGCAATTTACTTTGACATGTAACACTGTTAGAATTCTCTAAATGGATAAAACTCTAGATTTAAAAACTTTTTTGGATATATTCACCTGTGTGTATCTATATAAAACTTACACTAGACCAGTGAAAACACAATTTCAACTTCTCTATGAGACTTTGTACCAAACCTGAAAACAGGTCCTGTTTCATGTCTCTGGCTGCAGTAAGTTTTGCCATTGTGACTGTTGACTACAGATTTTATTTTTTTGTTGTGGCTTCTGTTTTTAAGATCAAGGTATACCCTTTGCCTTTATTCCTGGTGTGCTTGCCACTTACATAGTCATGAAGTGACTGTTTTTGTGCAACTGGGGTCTCGTGTACATTTGTAGAATTTACAAACTAGACAAATTTTTATTTGTACTATAGCCTAATTGCTTAAAAAGCAGCAACACCTCACCCAGAGCTGCATTCTACTGAAAACAAATATATAAAAGGTCTGAAAAGGAAAACACCAGTTTTAATAAGGGTTAAGATTTATTTTGATTAGCTAAACATAACCTGAAATGTATATTTAATAACCTACTCTGAGCACTGAAGTTAAGTGTAGCCTCACTTGCATTAATAAATATATGCTAAGTAGCATAGACTGTGAATCCACCCTGAAAAAGTCTGAGCTAAAGAGAGCATTAAATGACCTTTTAAAGCTGGAAGGTGAGGGTGAAAATGAAATTGCCTTTGTGGGGGAGAATATATAAAGATTTAGAAGTTTAGCCTTATGTATCTGAGTTTGCAGATTTTGGCCTTAGGCTACAACAACACAAGATGAGCAGTTTCTCCTTGGAAAGCTGAATTCAAAATCCAGTAGGTCTATAGTAGGTTTGCTTTTTTTCTCTGTTTTTCTCTGTTTCCTCAGTTTCTCAAAACCTCTTACTGTTACCTTAACAGATATAGAAATTTGCATATGACAGTCGTTCACTAGAATCAATATTGCAAGAAATTAACTTTATCCAAGAAAGCAATTTAAGCAATCATAAGATTGTTTAAACCAACCAGAAGCTTCCCTGCATAATTACAAACTGCATCAGGTACTCTTTTAGTAGGTGTATTTCTCTCTCATTGAAATAGTCAAGTATTCACTGGTCCAAATAGCTGCTAACAAATTTGGTTTATTTTAGAAAACACAAAAATTACCATATTATTTTCTTAGTCCAGGGTTCTTAGGGATAGTCCTCTGAAGATAGTAGTTAATATTTTTAGCTAGTTTAAGATAAATTGGACAGCTTTCAGCTGTTTTATGATTCTTTTTTGTCTATGACTTACAACAGATTTCAGCACATGAATCTTCAAAGACCCTTCTGAGGAACTATTTGCCAACACAAATTAAAATATTTCAGTGTGCTGGGATGACACCTCTCTTCTCTCACCTTGCAGTTGCTCTGCATATTTTTTTTTTTTTTTCTCATACCTCACAAAAATCACTCGTTCTAGCAGCTGACTTCTTACCTGACTTTCTGCCTCCACAGATGGAAGCTGAGATGCCTGTTTTAACACTGAGGACACTTCAGGGCTAAAGTCACACAAAAATTCTGTACTGTAACACTGATGCTGTAAATGATAAAAAATCAAAATCACAGGAGGCATCATGAGGTGTTCTGAAAAATGTTGTTGAAAAATATCTTGCATTTCCTGAGCATAGTCTTTTTCATTGTGTTAAAACCATTTTGTCTCCCCAAACACATTAACAGGAAAAAGTAGCTGACTATTGACAGGATCCATTGAACTATTATTGACTAGAACAACTATACTTTTAGGTAGTGATGGGTTGTCTACAGCTTTTTTCATCTACAGCCCATGTACATGTGTCTTTTTATTACAAACACAAACCTCTTTGCATTACACAGAAAAGATATAACAAGTTCTGGTGATAGAGGAAATGTAGATTTTTTTCTTTAAATTATTTTCAGTTCATTTTTTGCAGCTAATGTGAAATTGCTGAAGAACTCCCAGATTCCTTGTATTTAGTCTCAAAAAAGGATGTAATCTACTTTTGTATAGTTTTTATATTAATAATTAAGAAAAATGCAGCAGTAAGTCCTCTAGAAGGAACACTTGTCAAATAATTTAATATTAGTTGTTCTGAATTAATATTGCTGTGTGAGAGTGGAGGACCTTCAGCTGATGCTTTTCAAATCCATCAAAAATTGTAATGAATACTTGCATCCGTATTATGTCCAAGCCAGTCCATCTTTCTGAAATGAAGGACAGGAACTTTGCCAAACTTAAAAAGCCACATTTTTCATTTAAGTTGTTAATCTTGTGCTATCATTCATTGCATATAATTGGTTTCTTAATTGCACCTACTAAGAAATCTGATCAGTTCAAAGTTCTCCAACCTCTTGCTGGTGAGACCAGCACACTACAATTTCCAGTTAATGTGTTTGCTATTTCCAGGTTTTATCAGATTTTAGTAATGAACTCAATGAGATGCACCCATCAAAGAGGAACTTAGAGAAGAATAGGATGCTTCATTTTGTGGAGCATCTCTTGTGCCTGAAGGAAGCCAGTGCCACCTTGCTTGCAATAATGAAATTCTACTAGCTTAGTTTAGTAGTTTTAGAAGTCTTTTTCAACCTTCCAGTGGGGATAGGTATCTCTGTATAGCAAACAGGCAGACTGGTAGAAGACTGGATTTCCTAGCTAATTTTTGGGAAGCATAGAATCAAAAAATTTATTTTTATAAATTTGGATTTATAAAATTTGGATTTATAAAATTTTATAAATTTGGTTTATATTGGATGGTTCATTTAAAGATCATCTAGTTCCACACCCCTACAAAGGCAAGGGGACACCTCACACTAGACCAGTTTGCTCAAAGCCCCATGCAACCTGGCCTTGAACACTTCAAGGGATGGGGCATCCACTTCTTTCCTGTGCAACCTGTGCCAGTGTCTCACTACCTTCACAGGAAACAATTTATTCCTAATGTCTAATCTGCATCTACCCTCTTCAGTGTAAACCATTCCCACTCATCTTATTGTAACACCCCTTGTAAAAATTCCCTCCCCAGCTTTTCTGTAGGCCTTTTCAGGTACTGGAAGGCTGCTACAGGGTTTACTCAGTGTCACAGTTTAACACTGGCCCGGCAATTAAACCAAGTAACAGACGCTCTCTATTAATCTCTCTCTCCTCCCTGATAAGAAGGGAGAGAATAAGGGAGAGAGACTTATGGGTTGGAAACTAAACTACACAACTTTAATGAAACAGTAATGATAAATAGGAAAAATTACTAAATATATACAAATATACAGGAAAATGGATACCACATTCCTCTCCCTTTTCCCCCAATAGCTCTCACGTCACCACTGAGGCTGCAGGGCAGCCCTGGGAAAGCCCAGGCTGGACTCCTGGAGTCGGCAGCAGTTGGGAACTGGAGGCAGGAACACACAGATATGGGCTGGCACGGATCAGGACCACAGGCAGACGAACGGATGGGATCCTTCCAGGATGCCGGAGTGAAGGAATGGAAGCAGGAAAGGCAGGCAGCTGGAAGCTGGAAAACTGGCTTGGCCCTCGTGATCCCTCAAATTTATACTGAGGATGACGTATACGGGATGGAATACTCTGTTTGGTCAATTCTGGCATCTATCTTGTCCGTTCCTCCCCAGAGGAGGGATGCAGGTGGGACCTCTTTATGTTTTCTTCAGAGCTGAGCAGTGTCCTTGGCTCTGCACACCAGTCTCTAGCAGTAACTATAAACATCAAGTGTTATCAGTCCTAGAAACACACACTGTCTGAGAAACTTGCTGTTATTTTCAGCAAGTGCAACTACTTACAAGAGACTTAGCTAAAAGCAAAAGTACAAGACAGAAAATCACCTTTATCCTGGCCCAAACCAGGACACTCAGGTCTTCTTTTCTTCAGGCTAAACAACACCAACTCTCTCAGCCTGTGTTCATAGGAGAGATGCTCCAGCCCCCTGATCATCTTTGTGGACCTCCTCTTGACTTCAACAGCTCCATGTCCTTCTTGTGATGGGGGCTCCAGAACTGGACACAGTACTCCAGGTGGAGTCTCATGAGAGTGGAGGGACAGAATCCACTTCCTTGACCTGCTGGCCATGCTTTTGACACAGCCCAGGATATGGTTGGCTTTCTAGGATTCAAGCACACATTGCTGGCTCATGTTAAGCTTCTCATCAACTAACAAACCTTGGTCCTTTTCCTCAGGGCTGCATTCAATCCATTCCCTGTCCACCCTGTATTTGTGTTTATGCTGACTCAGTGCAGGACCTTGCAAGTGGCCTTACTGAACTTCATCAGGTTAGTATGGGTTCACCTCTCAAGCCTGTTAGGGTCCTTCTGGACAGCCTTCTTTCCTTCAGCATGTCAACCACACCACACATTTGGTGTCATCAGAGAACTTGCTGAGGGTGCTCTTGATCCCACTGTCTGAGTCTCCCACAAAGGTATTAAATAGCACCCATCCCAGTACTAGCCCCTGAGGAGTATCACTAGTCACTGTTCTGTATTTGGACATCATTTGAAATCACTTTTCACAATCTGCTGGTCATGCTTCTGCTGATGCAGTCCAGAATCCTTGTGTCTGTTTCCTTCACTCCACAGAGATATAGCAGTTGAAGTCAACTGAATTGACAAATAAATGAAGAATGTAGGACATCTGATTAGAAATGCTGGAAAGGAAGAGGATGATACAATGGCTAATACATTTATTTCAGTTTCTTAGCTATGTTGCAGGACTGTACCCATGTCAACAAACTGCAAAGTTTTGAGTGTATGTAGAAATACAGCTGCAAATAAAAAAAGGCAATTCAATGCCTTGAGAAACTGTCCATCTGTGTAGTTGCACTTTCTGGATTGAAAAAGAACTTGTCGCTCTTTGCAAAGTAAAATGGTAATCTTAACACGATAATAAATTCAGGAAATTCACAGAAGGTACAATGATAAACTTTGGTTCATGAATGTGACATAAAGAAATTTAGGCTCCTTGTGTGCTGTGAAGTCAAATCTGCCAGTGGAAAGTACTGATTCTTGTATCCAGCCATTAGTAGCTCACCCAAGCACTTGAGTAACATCTTGGTAAGTAAAGAAATAAATTGGTCATCTTAATTCATATTAGAATTCATGTAAACTCCATGAGATTGTTTAAAACAGTAGCTTAGACTTTGTATGATTCCAGTTTTCTGCATATTTCTCAAAACCTCAGCTTTTCTAATTTAAGCAATTATTAATGCTGTTTGGGTATTTTTGTGCTTACATTAGTCAGTGATTACATTTTAAATATATAGTTACTGAGTTTAATTCAGAAAACATCCCTAAGTGACCATTGATTCCATACAGCTGAAGAGCAGATACATATAAGAGTGTAGGTATGTCTAAAAGCGTATGTGTGCTATTGATACCTGTAATTTTAAAATTTTCCTAGTTCATCATCTGGCCACTCAATTGTCTGGACAGAATCAAAGGAGCTGAAATATGATAGCAAAATTAATTTTACTTTGGAAGAAGGATGGAAACGGGGGGACAAGAATGTCTGAAAAAGACTGATGCAGGGTAAAATTATATGGCATCCTGGTTGCAAAACAAACATAAGCAAATGGCTTCATTTAGTAAGCATCATTTTCCCCCTCAGAACGTGTCTTCTCTATGTGCAATATCTGCATATATTGATTAGTATGATTTATAGTTGAGTTTTCTTTCCTTCTGCACTCCTGCATCAGAAGGTAATTGCTCACGTGCTGATTTATCATTTTCACGCAGAGGAAAAGCAGCATCCTGAAGTATCACAGAATGAAGATTCTGCAACTAACTCAAATGAGATAAGACAAAGGCACTGCAGTGATCAGTTATGTGCAGCTCAAATTGGAGATACCTCTGTAAGGTTTGAAAATGTGTAGCTCAAAGGCTGGTGCTGCTGTCAGATTTTTGAGTTCTTTGCTCATGAGGAAGTTTACCTGGCTTCGAGTTTGCTGGAGACAGATGGAGTACATCTGTCCCAAAGGGAAAAGGGACCCTCACACAGGAGCTGGTGGGGCTTGTTGAAAAGGCTTTAAACTAGGCTCAAATGGGTAAAGGGATAAAACCAGTCTCAGTAGAGAAGAGCCTAAGGATGGGCTTCAGTCCACTGGCCCACTTCAGGTGGGAAATGGGGATAAATGCGACAGCAAAACCACAGGGCTTACTAATGGCTTAGTAACCAGGAAAGTGGTTGGGTATGGTCAGATACCAAAAGTGAAAACTGACTGCTTGACTCTCTTTCTGAAGCGCTTATATACCAATGCATAGAGATGGGGAATAATCAGGAGGAGATGGAAATCTGTGTTAAGTTGCATGGCTATGATATAATCGCAGTCACTGAAATGTGGTGGGACAGCTCCCATGACAGGGATGTTGTCATGGATGGCTCTGCACTATTGTTACAGTCTGAGGTAACATTAAAATTTATTTTTGTTTTAGATCCTTGAAACAAAGTCCAACTGTAGAAAGGTCGGGTGCAAGCAGACTTTATTTGACAATTGACACAGGCAAAAATATAGAGGCAGGGAAAAGAGGGAGAGAGGAAAAGAAGATATAAGAGAGAGAAAAAAAATGGTGAGAAAAAGGGTAAGAAAGTGGGAAGAAAGAATGAGAGAGAGAGAGGGAGAGAGAGTCACCACCACCAGGGGTCCAACTGTCCAGCGAGTTTCTTCAAGATGGGGCTGATCCTGGACAGGGTCCAATGCCAAACAGCAGTGGGTCAAGAGACAGCAAAACAGCCACAGGATGGACAGCCAGATATACCCCTGAGTTCCTTTTGTTCCAAAGGGGCAGCTGTCAGTCAGCTGCCACAGAAGCCAGGGGCATTGACATCAGAGCCATTGCAGACAGGCTGCATGGAGTGGGGGCTTCCAGCACACAGGTCTTGTCTCTTTACAGTTCCTGCTGGGTTCCAGCTATCTCAGCCAGGTGCCTCAGCATCAGTACAATCAAGGTGGCTTCCTCCCCCCTGGCCAGGGTAATTGTGCCAGAAGGGATGTCCCAGCATTGCTGGCTGGCCCTCAGAAAAGGGGAGTTCCTAGTAACTGTTCAATTGAGGTATGGGAAATGAGAACAGGTCTGTAATTCCAATTTTTTCTGGACAGAAACAGGTATTGCAGGTTTGGGGAAAGACTCCATGGGACAGCATTTTGCAGAGCTAGCTAGTAGACATTTTCTTCTGTGTCATACAATGTGTTTTCTGTGTTTATGAATTAATTTTTCTAATTCTGTCTCTTACATGTCTCAAAATACCTCTGTATTCTTACTTCCTTTTTTGTCAGTAAGAACTTCAGTTCAGTTCAGCAAATACCATTATAAAACTATTCAAACAGGTCTACTTTCTTACTTTTTAAAAAAAATGCAGTTCTAACAGAAGTGTCCAGGTTCTTCTTTTTCTGGTCTTTTCATATGCCTGTTGACTAACAACAAGATGAAGTGCACATATTTGTACCAATTAAACTTGTGAAAGCATCATTCCACTCCTCTTTTTGTCATTTGTTCTCTCGTAAGCATAAAATGTAATCTCTGGATCAATGATTCAAAGGAAAGTTTTGATGGTTGAACACAAAATTTCATGGGTGGATTTGTGTTTGCTGTTCTCACAGACCTATAAAAGTCCTGATTCTTCAGAAGCACTCTACAAAACTATGTCAGCAAATTATTGTAAAGTAATCTTTACAATATCTTATTCACAAAAAAAAAATCAATAGCAAAAATATCTGAAATATCGATAGAAAAATAAAAACTTTTCTTTCACAAAATGTGTCAGGGAAGAGAATAACTTGTGGAAAAAATTGAACTGGTACTAGAACAGATCTGCTTTTATAAGCTCTTGTGTATTAAGAGACTAGGTGGTATTCTCTTTTGTGGTTTAGTGAACAGTGAATTATTTCAATACTAAGCAAAGTAGTAAATCAAGAAGATCACAGTGAGGCCCTGAGTTTAAAAGTGCTCTTGCATTAGAAAAATGCATATTGTAGTACGAAGATCTTGTTAGCCAAATTCCTAAATAGACAATTATTACTTATATATTCTCACTGTGTTTGCCTACTGTTAAGTATCATCCCTGAATCAGAGGCTTTTAATCTACTGTCCAATGTCAGTCAGACTTGATGAGTACAGAGAATAGAGCAATTTGTGGGTAACATGACAAGAATCATGCTTCATTATTTCTGTTTCTTATAGAGTGATTTGTAAATTACTGACAAGAAAATGAAGAATCTGCTTTTTACTCCAGCCAGGCAGGCCAACACTTTCTGTAACTCAATTTATCAGATATCAGCCTCTGTCATTGATGCAAAGTTATAAGTCCAGATTTTGTTTATTTTTAGCATTTTAAATAGCCACTCAAACAACTCAAAATCTCTTATCAGACATACTTTACATTTTTGTTGTGCAATTGTGAATGACTCTCCAGGATACACAGGAACACCAGGTAAAAAGTATGTGTATCAAAAATTCACAGGTAAAGAACATAGTTCATGCAACAGGCATCTATTTACACCAATGATGTACAGATGTATGCAAGACACTTGTATTTCACTGAAGTCCTGCAAGAATTCTGACTTTAAGAGGAAGTAGGAGGATATTTTTAAATGTTGTCTATAAAACTTTAGTTCTGGGCTTCTGAAACAACACTTAAAATTTCTATTAGGTTCAGTGACATAGCGGGGGTTACTAAAATGCTGAAAACTCAAACTTAAAAGGTACTGCCAGTGTAGGAAGGACTGCTGATTTGGCTATCAAAAAGGGTTAGTTCTGTGAGATTCAAGTGGCTTCAGTGGATAATTAATGACTTTCCATCAGTTGCAGAGTGGAATTTCATGGCCTTCCAATGTTGTGCTGACACTTTCTGAATAGAAGTTTACCAGTGAATTATATAAAAGCAATGGAATTCCAATTACTGTTGGAAAGGATTAGATAACTTTATCTTCTGTATAAAAATAGAATCTTGAAGTGCTTAAAATCAAGAATCAACATGTAAATTATTGAAAGATGAATCTGAAATTCTTCTGATACTACCACTGGGACTCCTTCTCCTTGATTTGAGAGGGTTTTGAACCTGAAGGAGAGAAATATGTGCATTTTTTCAAATTTTACTTCTGAGACAGAAAAACTAAAAACCTTAAAAATCAGAAAATCAAAACTTCTGTGATTTTGAGTCCAGAAAAAGGTTTTTAAAAAATAGCAAATAAAAGGACAAATATCATGACTTCCATAGAAATGAGTTTAGTTGACAATACTGAAGAAGTTCTTTTGTGACATTGCCAATGCTTGCTAAACAAGTCCTTTTTTGCTGTGTTGGTGTTTTGAATACTAATTTCTCTTTAATAGGACATTGCTGGTAAGCCTTTCACACACTTTCTGTCTTTATGAACCTGCAACAAGACTATAAGCTTAGCATCAGAGAGTTTAAGTGTGTTGTGAATGCTTTTTGTCTATAATGGAAGGGTGGTTGTGACTGGGCATCTTTGAGCTTTGGCAGCAATAGAAGTTTTGCTGAACAGTTTACAACTTGATTACCCCTCTTATTTATTTCCCTGCTAAAGCTTACATAAATAAAATAATGAAGAATTTATAAACTCCACAGGCATCTCTCTACCAAACACAGAAATGTCAGATTTTGCCCAAGTGCCAAGGGTTTTGTGAGGTTCCAGTCAGGCTTTGCCTCAAAGAACAACTGACAACTGGAAGCACTATCCCACCCCACCCCCAACAAATGGCAAACAATAGGGGAGGCGGAAGGGGAGGGAAAAGGGGAAAGAAATGTTGTCTGGAGCTCTACATAGGACTGGCCTACCACCCCAGGTCATGGAATCCTGCAGGTGGTGATACTTTTATCTTTCTCCCTCTCTCTGTAACAAGAAAGATTGAATGATGTGCTTGTTTGAAGCAGTTTGAACGCCTTGGGAAGAGACAGCTTGAGAAGAGATAAGAGGGAAGCGGTAAAGTGAAAAAAAACCCAGCTCCTTGTCAGGCCCAGGTTGGATACTGTTAATTAGGAGAGACTATTAGGGGACAACACTTAGCCAGAAACTGTTAATTCTGCTGACACAACAGATGGTAAACAACAGAGATGACCACTTGTGGAACTTTCCAGGCCAAGTTGGAACGAGCAATGACACAGTGGCTGTGACACAGCAAGAAATGGACAGCATAAAAGGAAGAGAGACACTAACACCTTGCCCTTCTCCTAGGGTGGGACCACTATAGCCCCCCCACCTTCTTCTCTACCATGAGACCAACGAGGCACTGATGGATCCTTGGTGGTTTTCCTCTCCCATTTCTCTCATTCTCGGTCTCTCTCCCTCTTTCCCTTCTTTCTTTCTCTTTCCTTTCTCTACCTCTCTAGGATTAGGCTAACAACTATAGTTTTAATGCCTGTCTGTGCTCAATAAAATTGTGTAGTTGCACCTGATACTGTCTTATCTTTACTTTGTACTTGTGGGATCCAACAAAAATCTCCACTCTTCCAGCCTTTGGAACATGACAGCTTGGCTTTAATGTGTTGATTTCTATGCAACTGAACAAAACTGCCAAGGTGAGACTCTTTCGTCATCCAGAAGGGGCCTCACATGAACCTTGTTCAGAGAAGTCAGATTTGTCCTGCTCCCTGATGTTTGTTTGAGGGAAGAGAAGGGGAAAGAAGAGGTAAATATAAAGGTCTGTTAAATACAAAGAAAGTCAAAGAAGTGTCATCCTGCCCGGATGATTAATCTCAAAGTATGGACAGGTCTAATGGAGGCCCTCACCTTTACCACTCCTTTTTATTTTCAAGCTCAGTATCAGCCTTTGATGACTAAACCATGTGAACCCATTTATAGGTAGAGCATTGCTGTATATGCCTAAAGTAGTTACTGTGAAAACCTTTCATTCTCCAACTCATTGTATCAAATGTGTAGTCCTACATGTAAAGAACCTGTGATGTTACAGAGATTCTGGCTTCAGAAAGGGTATCAAATGGCAGCAGGTGAGTTTCTGAGACAAAAATGTAGTTGTTTTCAAGGACATGCATTCAGAAGGAAGGCAAAAATAGTGCTGACAGTATACCTCACTGTCCTGTAAGCATTCTTGAGAGAGAAATGGATTCAAAAGATTTTTCATAGTAACAGATAAATTAGTCTGTATTTAGACATAAAGCATTTGAAATGTTTTGGTCCTGTTTTTAACAGCAAAGGATCTCTGTTGTTCTGACTTTATTTGCATTTCTTTTCCCAAATGCTTGTTCATGTAGCTTTTATTCAGTTGATCTCTATGACCACTTCTGATTGCCACTCTACTTTGATCTTTCAGCAACTGAAGGGTACCTAAATATGGAAGGATTTTCTCATACATGCAGTAGAATAGTCATACATTTGTACTAATTTTTCATGATCTATCTTTTCAAAATCAGAAGTAAAAAAGATAGCTTAGGGCAGCCTGATGCTAGAAAAACTGCACCTGTTTTTGCTTTGGATTCTTGTTCTTTGATGAAGAAGGAAAGAACAGAATTATTATTCACTCCATATCCAGTAAAATAGATGATGAAGCCTTAACATAGTCTGCCAGTCAGAGAAATGACTACTGTAGCAAAGCAACAGAAACAGGTTATGTTTTTTTGTTCACATGGAATAATGAACATAACATCAAAGTTATTTCTCCTGGGACATTAATATCAGACATTTGCAAGGATTTAATGGTTCTATACAGTTTGCACCAGCAGTATTGGAAACTTAGATTCCCATCAGGATTAGATTTTATCAAATATCTAGAAAATTCGTCTGTTTCAAGTGATGTCTCAAATTGTGAAAAGCTTTGTCTTTGTAGTTCTGTGTTTAAAATACTGTTGTGCTTTTCTTTTAAATTAATTTAAGGTTCTTCTATTCATACTTCCATTTTCGCCTTCCATTTTCGTGATTGCCTAAGACTACTTTCCAGATTTTTCTTCCATAATACATATTAGCATGTAACTAGACTTTCAGAAAGAATGACTAAACTTTTAAAACAGTGAGGCAGTACAATGATAGCCTCCAGGAAAAGCTATATAAATTATCTGTATGGCTTTTATTGTGATAGATCACACACTATCAGTGAATGAGAAGATTTTAAAATGCTGATGTTTAGGAGAAATAAACTTACAGGCCTACAACTTTGTCCAGGTCTTCATAACAGCTAAATGTGGACACACAAATGTGTTCCTGGAAAAAGAGTGTAAATAAATCGTAATTAATTCACAAGTGTTAACAAGTTCTGCTAAATTATTTTGATACTAACCACCTGGAGTAATTCTCGTATGGCTGCAGTGGATTTTAGTTTTCCAAGTTACAGTAAAACAGACTGTATAGTCTCACCTCAGAAAAGTAAATGATAACAGACTAAGAAGAAACTAGCAATAGCCATGGTTCACCCTTCAGCACAAGTCAGTATCTAAGCTTTTGTGTATACCAAGAAGTCATGATCACATACCTCAAACTTAACTAAACAGCATACCACAGAAATTTGACTGGACTGTGGCTGTGGCAAGTCCCCACTGCATTAGTCAGACTTACTATATAATTATTGAAGACATCCTTCCAGGTCAAAGTTTGTCTGTTTTGTTATTAGAGAAGATCAGAGGAATCTTCACAAAGCATTTTTAATTGAATCATAGATACAAGCTGCGCTTTTTGGCTCAAATAACTAATTAATGGCACGAGAGCCAGCTCTTCTTTGAGAAAATTATGTGGTAATGATAAGCTGCCTAATCCTTCAGGAGAACAGTCCATTTTGCAGAACAGATTATTTCCACATAGTCGAAAGAACATTATGAAAACCCCTTGAAGACTGGCAGCTGACAACCGTACAGAGGGATAGGTTTTTGTTCTGTATTTGCCAGCCAGCCGAGGCTATCAGCCTAATAACTCTCTCAGAGCATTATAACAGCTCTATGTAGACTCATTCAGAGCTCTTGATCACACCAGAAAGAGAATAAAGAGCCCTCCATACTCATATAAGGAGGGAACAAGCTAAAGCATCTGCTTTGCAAAAGCAAATCTGTATCACTGATACCAACACTTTACAACAGCATCAGTGATTACATGAATACCAGAAGTCTGAATACTGTTTCTCATCTTGATGCTCTTTTTCATTAGTCAGTGATGGAACAGCATCATGTAAGCTGCAGCTGTTTTGAGTTGAGGGCAGGAGTAAATAGCTGTCAAAAAGCTGAAGTTCAGGGTGGCCAAAAATCTCAGAAAAATGTGGTGTTCATTCAAAGCAGCTGAGAAACTAGGTTTGCTGGAATCCAGCCACATAAGTAAGTAGGTTTATAGTTCTGTTGTGAAAGTTGCATGCATTTATATAATAATTTAATAATTAGTAAACCAGCTTCATAGAAGGCTGGGGTTTCCTTTCCACACAACATTGAACTGTAAAAGAGAAGAACCTCTCTGAATACCACAGAAAAAGAGGACTGTAACATAACCCTCCACAACTTCCCATGTGCTCAGATGGCTGCACTGGCAAAGCTTCTGCCTGCAAAGCAGAAGCTTAGGCTCTTCAAGGGTCTGTGGTATGTCTGTATTACAGCCCTATGAAGTGATTCATGACCAAATGGGCTAGGAAATACAAGACTAACTTGTAAGTGAAGTTCAGTACTACAAGTAGGAAAAGGCATTGACCTCTGAATCACAGGTATGTGTAGTTGTGTACTATTTGAAGGACTCAGTAAAGGATAACGGGCTATCATCTGGTTTACAGAAAAAGAAAATATGGTGTGTTCAGCTGTGGCTGAACTTATACAAAACTAAGCTCTGAGGGGGCATGGCTTTTGCAAATCTTCATCCAGACCTGTGAATCTGCACTCAGGGAATGCACAACATTCCCCCTTCCAAAGCTTTCACCTCTCCCAGGGTGCCATAGACATGCAAGGAAGTAGGCAACCTTCCTCCCTCCCTGCTCTGGCACTCAGAAGTGTAAAATCAGTCAGTTGTGACAGAAAGATAAAAAAATCATATCTTTCACCCTTTGCAGATGAAAAAATGTATGGACAGGGTTTTTTTTAATATCCTCTTGAATTAGCTGATTTACCTGTGTGTTCTTCCGTTTCTCACCACACCTCAGCGGCTATAAGAAAATGTTGATGGTTAGAGGCATCGCAGGGAGCACAACTGAGCAACAGTGACTGGGTAAATTAACACTCTAATTTCAGATTGCAGTCTGAAATTATTGCACAATATCAATATGTATCAATGTCCTAATAACAAAAAAAGTCCAGGTAAAAGTCATGAAATTATGATAAATTCTCCAGTAGTTAATTCTGTAACAGAAAAGTTGCCCGGTCATATACACCATGAAAATGCAAATAGTTAGAATTCAGAATCTAAATCTAAGTGTTCACAGGAGTGCTGTATACATTTTTGAAGCATCTGAAACAACAAACCCATCATACATGATGAGAAATGCAGAGGCACAAACGAGCTATTTTTTGTCTGACTCAGCTGAAAACTCTGTTAAAAAAGGAAATAATACAGGCAGGAGCACTACTGTATGGAGGATTTAGGCTTGCTGAAAAAACTCTAAAATTGAGTGTAAATTATGCTGTCATACATAATAGTTTTATTTCAGGTGATCGACAGCTGTCTATTCTTTACTGCCTAGGTTGGACTGGTGGGGAAGTAAGGAACTGGGATGAACTCTGAAGAGAAGAAATCAGACCTTGTGCATGTGGTGCAACAAATTACATAGTTTTACACACAGTGAGAGTGAGAAAAGCTTAACATAAGCTAAACTCCCATAAGGTTTCCTGTGTCTAATCTAAGCCTGAATATCAAAAGTAAACAGAAAAACTGTTGGCAGTACTTGCCACAGGGTGATCAGTTTCGTGGTGGTTTGTATGTTTGCCATGAAGATTATTCTAATTTCTCAAATAGTCAATATAACAGTGTGTGAAAAATGCTTCTGAAAATCAGATGGGAATGTCCCTTTAGCAGTGTCTGTTGCACCCTCATTGATGAGATGTTGCATGTCTTTGATGTTGGCAGAGATATGATTTTCTGTAGGTGTTGTGCAAGAGGTGTAGAAGTGTCCGTGTAGCATTCCAGTGGTCAGTGTGAGACCACAAAACTACCCTGCAGGAAACCCAAACAGGGCAATTCTGGGAAGAGTTTTTAATGTAACTTTTTCGTGAAGGGTACCTGTGTACCTTGACCTGGAAAAGGTGAGCCACTCACACTGCTGCCTCTCCTGTGTTGAGGAAATCGTTGCTATTGATGCTGTTCCTCCAGTAAACTAGTGCCATGGCTGGTTCTGGAGCATTAAGTCATAGGATTATGTTTGAAGATGTTGGGATCTTTCACCTCAGAGCTCTTCTATGGACTGTGATGGCAACAGGCCAGAAAATGACTAAAGACGGATAACAAAGAAGCTATAAATCTAGAAGAATATTGATTCTCAAAGGAAAATCCTGATGGCTGTTACACTTAACCCTGGGGACCAGGACTAGGCAAGACTTCTCTTTAGTTAAAACTCCTATTTTGTGATTGCCAAAACTGTACTGCACTGCCTTTTTCTCTTTTTCTTTTTGCTTAGATTTTCCATCTTTACTGTCTCTAAGCAGCAAAAATTATGTGGACTGCTGTTCAGATTAGGAGGATTATGCAAGTCCCATAGCCAGTCTTGAAACTGGAAGACATCCATAATGGAATTAAACAGAAAAAGAATATTTAGGCAGCAACAGAAATGCAAGAGAAAAGGTTCTTAATGGATTGTTTCCAAATGACTCTCAGGGAGTTTCATGCTGATGTTGCAAATGTTCTGTGAATGTACTTGTGTATGAACTTGTTTTTTTCAGGAAACAGAAAAATAAGTGGCATTGTTGCAAAATGAAACTAAACAATTGTGATGTGTGCATGGTCTCCATCTGCATACGTGATGTCTGTAGCACTAGGGTTTAAATGCAACATAATACATTTTAATCTGCTGATCCCAGTGGTGGTTTTGTACATAATTTACTCTCACTGATTTACATTAGACAGGAGATAAACTGTAGTTTTCTTTTTATTGTGCCTGTTTTAACTCATAACTGAGAACAAACCAAACTAACATGAATATATTCAAAAGGACTCAGTTCTGCTATGAAAGAGATATCATGGAAATAATGCTCACCTGGTAGGATTATCTGCAAAGTGCAGTACAGTGCAAGAGTACCCCTTCATTAGATCTGAAACATGAGCCCAAAATACCTTTCCAGAAATGCTGATGGACTCTGTAATAGGTCACCATGTCAGTTATAACCCAATATCATACCTGGAAAAACTTGGAATCTTAAAAGTAAAAAGAATAACCAACAACTTCCCCAAGCTTTATGGGGGTTTTGATATTTTGGAAAGCTGACGTGTTCTCACTATCACTCATGCTCCTACTGAGTAAGAGTCTTTTGGGACTGTTTCTAAATATTTCCCTAGAATATGTTGCTGAGTAAAGCATGTTTTCTCTGACTGGAGTTAAGTAGAGCAATCATAAATATTATTTAACAAATGCAGTAGAACTAGAGGACCATTTCTGATACACATAAGCTCTCAATCTTGTCTTCCTGAGATATACTCAGTTCTTTCTACCTTTGTCTTTCTATGCTGTTAAAATATACTTGTTATGATTAAAAAAAATATATACCATAAAATAACTTATTGAAGAAATTTGATTTTTCTCTGTCACTTCTGAAAAGTCAAATGAAGGGAAAAAAAAGCCCTTGATTAATCCAAGATTTCTGGGGCCAATTCAGTAGAGCGTGAAAAAAAAAAGAAAATTCAAAAAAAGCGGAATTTTATCCAAATGACAGTTCTAAATCAAAAAAACCCAACAAACCCACCAAACCGTAAAAAGG
This sequence comes from Heliangelus exortis, assembly GCF_036169615.1. Classification (NCBI taxonomy): domain Eukaryota; kingdom Metazoa; phylum Chordata; class Aves; order Apodiformes; family Trochilidae; genus Heliangelus; species Heliangelus exortis. The sequence goes on along the minus strand of NC_092454.1, from coordinate 61,781,234 downwards.
CCTGTCCACACATCAGATATATTTCCACAAGAAGGAATGCAAATCAAACACAGAAACTAATAGCTGTGCAAAACAATGGACAAGGATTGAACTTGAGGAGTGATGTTTCAGTAGCTATTGCCTGGTACATTTCTCCATGCTAATGAAATGTGTAAGAATTCCAGAATCAGAAAATCAGCTCATCTTTGGTGAAAAGTGTACAGGCCAGTGTAGTGCTGATCACCATCAAAATGCCATCTATGAGGTCAAGTGAAAGACCTGTGTAATATGTAATTTTGCGCTCAAAACACCATAGCAGTCTGGAATGTCTGACTTGGACATCAGTAATTCCTTGCTCTAATAATTTCAGTAACATAGAATAATTATAAGCTATTACTTCTGAAGGAGCATTTAAAATATCAAATACAATTAAAGGAATGAAAGAAGAAAAACACTGAAGAAAATCTTCTGGTTTTTTATTTATTTATTAGTTACAAAGGTGTTCAGGGAATGCTACTATTAGCAATTAGCATGCTGATTTTTCTTTCCAATTTGCAGTAGGTTTTGGTTTTAGGGGAAATCAGAGACAGAGGGAACAAAAAAGGGAACAAATCTGTGACAAAATTCTATTAAAGCAGAAATGAAGCTTTTTTATCCTAACATAAATGTCTCGAAGAGGCACTTCTAGAAATTCCAGAGACCTAGCTGGAGACATAAATACAAAAGAGACAAAAGTTAGTGACAGAATGGTCAGGCAGAAGAATTATAGTCCCAGTTCTTTAATACCTTTAGTTTGAGGCCACTGAACAAAGAATGAAGGCCTAAATCATTCAACACATGAGAAACTATGTGAATTTTAAATACAGAATATTTAAAACATTCTATGTCTCATGCTTTACATGCTTTTAGTAAACTTGAGATTTCTCCACTTTGCAAAGAAATCAGCAGTGGGGTGCATGTCAAGGCGTAGACCACTGAGAAAAGAAATCACAGAGGACATGAGGTAATAATGCATGCACAGACCAAAATTTTCAGCAGTATTTGGTTGGTTAAGGGTTCACTGGGCCTGGGAGATGGTTTCAGCGTGAGGACTGTTTTTCTTGTTCTGTACTTTTGCTTTCTGTGTGTATAGTCCCCCCTTGATTTTCAGAACCTGGAACAGAGTCCTGCTCTGTACAATTTAAGTCCAAATACTTTAGCAAAGATCAAAAGAGTTGGGGCTGTAAGGAGGAAGCAGACGTGAAAATGTGCCCTCGTTTCATTCTGCCTATAATTTACAACTTAGCATAATATAGTTATAGCTCCTTTCATATTTTCATGTTTCAGGAAACATTTTCTTACTTGGCAGTTTGACAAGACATGAAAGAACAGTCTTGCTCTGCTCTATTTAATGTTGCTAAGGTAGTTTCTTCTGCCAGAGGTGTACTTAGATGCAAATCTGAAACCCCAGATGCAAATTATTGCCAGTTGCTTTAATGGGGTAGGTTCTGTAGGATTCCTACAAGGGTTTACCTTGGAGAATGATGCAGAAAACCCTGGCATGCTTGTATGCAGGAGAATTGAACCTATATACCAACCAACCAACCAACCAAAAAAATCAAACCTTCTGTTACTATAGTAAAAATATTTCACATTCCTTTCCTATTCAGCTCCTCTTTTACCCTTGCTGACAGCTTAATGTTAATGTTCATGTTGCATACTCCTAAACTTGAGGTAAAAAATTATTCTGAATTGTGTCAAAGATAGAGATTTTTTTTTTCTTCCAAGTCATCAGCAGATTTTTAGGACCTTATGTGATAATCTGACATACATTTTGTACTAAGTGAATTTTAGCAAGATAAATATAACTGGCTAAATTACATATTCTTTTCCTTCACAGAGAATTAGCACTAGAGGGGATGAATGATATTTACCTATTAATTAAAATCACCAAGGTTTGTGGGTGAAAAAATATTAATCGTAGAGGAAAAAGCAATTTTGGCACACAAGTTTGTTTTGAGATTTTATCAATGAGGGCAGTGTTGCTGGAAGTGTACATTAAGGAAACATGAACCAAGCCTCAAGAGCTGCATTTTTGTGAGTCAGTCTCACAACCATCTTGAAAGGTGGTTACCATCCAGCATAGGAATTTTTTGATAGATACTGCATACCAATTCTACACAGCCAGAGGACTGAGCAAGCAAAATCCATCAAGATTACCACAGAGGCCGATGTGGGCTTCTCTCACAATCTGTCTGTTCGTGCTTCCACTTTGGAAAAACTAAGCAGTGTTTTCAGTGCTGTCTCATTACCTAAACAAAGAAGAGAGAAAAAGGCTTGTAAAGCCTGCAAAGGCCATTTGAAGCCTTAACACCTTCTGTTACTTGAAGCTGGATTTCATTACTGGTTTCCAGAGCCTGAAGCTACTTTACTAAGAGAAGAAATGGGTATTTGCTCTAGGAAAAGGAGGAGGGAACTTGAGGAAAGAACAGTATGGAAAACAATGAATATGAAAAGGAAGATGGGTAAATTTTGAGTTGCTGCTCACTTATTCTTGTAACACAAAGAGGATATTTTAGGCTATTTTACTGTATCAAACTGCAAAATTATATCAAGAGTGTTTTTTCGTTTGCTGTGTCATCAGACTTGGTACCTCTCTGTTCAAGAGGTTATTAAAGATCAGACTGCAACAAGATTAAAAAACTAGGAAACATTGTGCCAAATCTCATGTACTATATACCCTATACTTTTTCCTCTGTCATTTACTTATATTGCCCTAACGGGGTCGGGGAAAGGTTCAAATAGGCATCTAGCACCAGATTTTGTTGTCTTTCCTGATATCTTCATGAACTTAGCTTCTGGAGAACAAATTTCTTTGTAAGTGTTAGCTTTCATTTTCTCAAAAAATACTGCAGAATTTGTGAAAACTTTTAGGTCTTCTGTGGATATTCTGTGGATATCAAGCTGTGATGCTTGCCATTTACATAGCTTTTATTGCAAACAGGTAGACATTTAAATAGTGCTTCATTTTGAAATCGCTGACAAAATGTTTCTTTCCTCTGTCCCAGTCTGAAAATAAGGTTTCTTTGGAATATGGGTTAAATAGCATTTTAATGTTCCTGTACAAGCCAGCTGTGTGCAGAGACAGTAATGCAGTAATTAAATCTTAAATACAGTTCAGAGTTTTACTGCATTCCTAGAGAGACTTAAAATAAAGGTGTCGAGTAAAGAAGTAAAGGTGTTAGAGGTAAAAGATTTATGGGAGGGAGGATTCCCTGCCAGAATTATGAAAGCCATGAACAAAATAAAAAAAAAAAAGAAAAAAAATTTATCTTGAAGGGAAATTTTAATTGAAGGGTGGTTTTTCTACCAAATATTTGGCAACCTAAGGATTTGAAAGATGGATTGATAAACAGTCAACAAAGAGATAATTGTTTTTTTACAGCAGAAAAATGCACGTGTCCTCTTTTTCCCATCAATTTGGATCTGCTATCACTATGCTGCTTCTATTTCTCTCAAACTCCATCCCATATTCTCTGATACCCAGGAAGATATCCCACTGTCTACAAGTCTCATTCCTGCTCTTCTGCTTTCTACTGCTAGGCAATAACCCTAGCTAAGTGATATCTGCTAACTTCTAGCTGTGAATCCTGGAGAATGTGTAAATCCTGGTTTCATGCTTTACATGTGCTCAATTATAAGTATGGTGACCTTACCCTGCAGCTTTTTCTGGTTAGAACATAAGTGAATTTTAATTCTACATGTAGCCATCCATTCTATCTGTTGGAGCTCTTTGATATCTTTCCACAATTCCACCAGCTGTAATCTATATAACAGTTTGTAACTGGCAGATCAGTCTAACCGTATCAGCTTTGTTATATAGGAAAGTAGACTGGAACATGAAAGTAAGAATTTAAGTATTACAAATTATTAGAATTTTATCAGAATTTTACCGTGGAATCCAGGTTCTCATTGGCCTTATGCTATTTATTACATAACTTTTTTCTTTATTATTTTTTCTCCTCAAACTTCTGATTAGTTTAATAATAATTGTCTGAAACTTTACTGATTTTATCAGGTCTTTTTTTTTTTTTTTAATGCAAGTTAGCTGAATTAGATACCACATTCTAGGTGTGACGTGTTGTAATGTCTTGAGTATTGCACTCCGTCTGCTGGAATTACTCTCTCTTCTTTCATTGCTGCATAAAAGCACACTCACCACTGAATGAAATTGCAGGAAAAGATTAAAAAGCACATAAGCTTTAAAATGTAGCGATCACGACCAGAGAGTCATCACTTGGTATAGCCCTGGGTACATAAAGGCCAACACTGTTCCATGTACATAGAGCAAAACAGCCTCTGCTTTCTGCTTTAATTATGCAAAATCAGCAAGAGTAGTAATTCCACATACTATATAAGGTGCACTAAAATCACAAATTTAAGTGTATATCAAGAGCATTTGATAGCTTATAATGTACATGTTCTACACAAGATAAGGAAAAGTTTCTATCTCATTTTAAGTAAGGAAAGATGCCTAGAAACAGGAAAGCACTGATTCATCCTTAGTCTTTGAGTACATCTGTGTATGAAGGAGCTGTTTTATTCCAGGTAGTTGCATAATCTTAGTTGCATATTGTATTCCTTTTTCATTTGAATGCTTACATGAATCCAAAACATAGACTACCCTTGCAAAAATCTTGACCATTGCTGAATAACCTCCACTTTTTGAAAAAGCTGTTACTTCAACAGAAAACTACAGATTAAGTGTTGTGGGAAAACATTTAAGGAAATTTCTTTATTAGTCAATAAACCTTAATTAGTATTTACATATGAATGCTTTTGAAAAAGCATTTTCTTCTTTTGTATATCATTCAATTGATGTTAACATTCAATTTTTTACAAACAAAGGTTGGATGATCCTGCTCTAATTCTATGCAGAGCAAACACACAGCGTTTTACAAATACCTATTGTGTTCAGCCAGACAGATTCCATTTGTGAAAAGGGCTTGTAGAGACTAGATCAGACCCAACTGAAATAAATGAACAGAGGATAGAGTTTTAAATGCAATTCTTTTACCCTATTTACTATTAATGAGGACAGAGTCTGAATCTGGTTGAGAATCACTTTTGACTTCTAGTGTTTACCACAGTGCTCAAGACTGAAAAAATAATAAGCAAGATCCATCAAGGATGGAACTGCTTAACTCAAAGCAATTTTGATTTGCAAGAGTGTTCAGAAATGCTGCCCATGTAGCAGTCATTATTTTGATGGGGCACAGTGATGTATGAAACAAAGATTGTGGAGTAAAATTACCACAAACCAGATGCTAACAAGGCAGAAGAAATGCACAATTGGCATTATCTCTGCATCTATTGAAAATAAAAAAATTACTTCTTAAATTTTTACCAGCTACCTTTTTTCCCCCCGAGATCTGTCATCTTCACTCAGCCCTATCCTGTACTCCATGTGGGAATAATCCAGATTAGAAATCTGGATGAGGCATGATCATCCAGTCTTCTCCTGTAGCCAGTTTTCTGAAAGGATTTTATTTTCTTTCTGTAGTTGATAGAACTTGAATCAGTCACCAGTCACTGAAATATGAACAAGAATTTGTCTTTACACACCTGTGCCTGAATTTATGACCAAAGAGACACAGGGATAACAAGCCTTGTAAAGGATATCAGTTTGTCTTGATAAGAAAATGCTTGAGTCACTATGCTTAAATGCAGACCCTGACTCAGAGATGCTCTGGCTGAAGCAGATCCAAAGCTTCAAGGACTCACAAGGAAGTTTTGCTCAGCCATGACCAGCCTAAGGGCTGTTAGCAGCAGAAATCAGAAGGGCTGGATCAGCAGTCAACCTCAAATCGTTTTGTGTCAGTTGGACACTCCTGTGATGGCTCATGAGTCACAATATTTTGGTGGCCATGACATGACAATTCACAGTCATGCAATTCTCCTGCTGGGCATGATCATCCAGTCTTCTCCTGTAGACAAGTCCCATTATTGGATGATCCTGCATTGGGTGGGATTTCCAAGCTAATGTGGAACCTCTTTGTTGCTCTCAGGAGAAGAACCCATCCACTGATGCAGCCCAAGACTAGCAGTAACCTTTCGTTTTCTGCTGGCACTGTCCCAGACACATCTTCTGCATTAGGAGCCCCCTTGTGTAAATTTAAAAAAGCTAAAGTAGAAGAAAAAGAGAGAGAGAAAAATAGAAGAAAAGAATGGAAAAAAATCAAGCATTCATCAAACCTCCATTCACCATAAAACTAAAGGACAGACACAGATATCCTAGCATCACTGACAGGATGAAATGAAGCACACACTCTCTCTCTTGCATTTTTTCTCTGTCCCTAGTGGTATCAGAGAAATCTATCCTTAGTCAGTCATCCTTGCTTTAAACGTCTTTAAATGGAAATACGATAATCTGAGGGGGCTCCTTTGTCAGAGTAATTCCTAGGCATATGAGACCCATCTGATGAAATGGAGAGTTGTTAATTAGCAAAAGACTGACCAAAGGTATAGCTGTGTGTTCATATCAGAATTCTTGTTTTAACATCAAACAGCTTTAGGAACAAACTGTGTATGCTAGTAAATTAATGTTCTTGTATTTTCTTTTCTACTCATTTATCTACCTTATTTATTTACTTTCCCAAAGTCAGGTTCCCAAAGTTTTGCAGTTTCTCTGAGTATGCATGAAGTTCTTATACATGCACACAAAAGCCCTACATGTAACTCAGGGGTTAATTTAGCTGTACTGGTGATCTTACCGTCAGAAGAGAATAAGGAGAAAACCTCACCACTGTCATGGGTAGCAATTAATATATTTTCTTTGTTTAAGAAGATTATGGGAAAGGGAAGGAAATACCATGCTGTAAGTACCACCACTGAAGAAGGCAATGAAGTTTTTGTAGGCAAGATTTGGACAAATCACAGTACCAGCTGAACAGTTAATGATCAGGGAAAATGTATATAAAATGGATTTAAGTATTCTGATGCTCTTTTCTAGATAGTTTTAAAAGATAACTAGGGGCAGAAAAAAGCTCTGTCTTAATATTGTTGAAAAAGGACATACCATAGCTCTGTTCTTTTTCAGAAACTTCATGAAGACTTTTTACTCTGATTAAAGGTCAGAATATTCAATTTTATTACATTAGTGAATATAAGGGGTTTTTATATACTCTGTGCCTAGAACTAGGCAGCCCAGCTAAATATTAATTAATTTTACTACCACTGGTAATCTTTGTTGTTCCTCTTCTGTAGGGGTGTAAAAAGAACTTAATACACACTGCAGAAGCCTCAGAACCAATTATATTCCTCATAAGCTTTCAGATGCCTTAAAAAGAAAATGGCTCCTTTACTCAGTGGTCTTACTGCTCTGCAGTTTTTCTTTGCTCGTACCCACTGAAAGCCTTTCAAAATTATGGTGCAATTTCCATCAGAGTGTCTTGTCTAGGGACACAGTTTATGACAATGAATTTCACTTAAATTTAGCAGGTGACCTTCACGTTTGACAGCGTGAACCCAAAGCTACCCCCCTGCCACAGGTATTTCCAACTCTCTCCTTCACATTCTGTCCTTCATCTAGATGGAATAGCTTTTTCCCCTGTTAAAAGGGACCAAATTAGAGTAGTTCAGCCTACTAAAGCACCCCAGCCCAGAACCCATGCAAAGATGCACAAGCTATCTTCTGTAATCCCTTACATAATGTTTCTCATCACTGCAGCCCCCTAGCTCAGGAAGACTTGCTCAAACATAGATTCAGAGTGTAACTAGTTGTTGCATTGTGCATGCAGTTTGTTATTTTCACTATTAAATTTCTAAATAATAAAAATTTGAGATATCACCTTGTGTTTGAACTTCCTGGTAAAGATATTCTTTAGCCATCAAACACACAAGTCCAGAATTTATTCATGGGCTTCTGGTTTTCCTACTTCATCATCTCAAAGAAAGACAGTGCCTAGGGGAGAGAGAGATTCAGAACTACTGTTGGGTATTAATTTCAAAGAATAATGTTAGCTATACCACTCAGAAGAAGAGAAGCAACTAATCAAATTGCAAATGGTATAAACAGGAGAGATAATGTTATCAGCACTTGATCTCAAATAGTCTATGCCTCAGAATATTATTAATGAGCCCAACTATGCAATGGGTAGACCTTCATATCAGCCAGGCTGCTGATATGAAGCCTGGACAGCATGTAAGTGCCTTGCAGTTAGCAGACGATCACTCATAATGTAGCCATGATCATTATTGCTAAAGCTTGAGAAATTGCAGAATGATTAAAACAGTTTATTATTTATATATATAAAACATGATTATCCCATCATGCATTGTACTGACTCCCACATGTCTAATTTTTGTATCTATCTCGGAACTTTAAACTTAGATGTTAAATTTCCCTTCCTCTGGTTAGTATTTATCCTGTTGGATTTTCTTGTGGCTTTGCTTTCATAATTTTTCATAGACTAGTAACACACCGACCCTGAATAAAAAGGGTGTCCTTTGCAGGCAGCCATCATGACTGCTGCTGTTATTCAGCAATTAAAGCAGGTGTTAAACTCCTACTTACAAAAGCTTTTTGTTCTAGATAAGGAGGACCTAAACATATGGCACCAAACAGCTAAATTTAGCTTGGAATTAAGAAGCAGCTTATATGAATTCTCACTTATACAGTTACTGTGCTTCCAGAGACAGAATATTGTTACATCACCTTTGTTTGCCAGCAGACTGTCTCCTGCATGTGACTTGTTCTAATTGTATAATACCCCAGAATTTTCCAAAATGCAGATAAAATTTTCTTTCTTTTTTTTTTTTTGTTTTTTTTTTTGTTTTTTTTGTTTGTTTGCTTGTTTGTTTGTTTTTTGTTTTTTTTTCTTGAAGCCTAATACTGAAATGAAAATGCTTCCGCTTTCCACTACGATGGGAAATGATGACTGAACATATATATAATTCAGAGATATTACAAAATGTGTCCTTTTAGTAGAGAGAAAATGGAAAATGTAACTTTGTCCCAGTAGTCTTCAATGACAGACCATGTATTCTCAGACTATGCTACCCATGCATCAGTACAGGTTGGTAAGAGAAAGGATTGAGGACAGCCCTGAAAAGAAGGACTTGGAGGTGCTGGTGGGCCAGAAGTTTAACATGAGCCATCAGTGTGCACTTGCAGCCCAAAAAGCCAACTGTGTCCTGGGCTGCATCAAAATTAGCACAGACAGCCAGCTGAGGGAGGTGATTCTCCCCATCTGCTCTTGTGAGACCCCACCTGGAATACTGTGTCCAGTTCTGGAGTCGCCAGAGTAGAAAGGACATGGAGCTCCTGGAACATGTCCAGAGGAGACACACTAAAATGGTCAGAGGGCTGGAACACTGGAGAAGGGCTATTTACACAAGTGTGTAGGAAGAGGACAAGGGGCAATAGTTTAAAAATTCGAAGAAAGGAAATTTAGATTAGATATTAGGAGGAAATTCTTTCCTATGAGGATGATGACACTAGCCCAAGAAGTTGTGGCTGCCCCTCCCTGGAGGTTTTCAAGGCCAGGTCAGATGGGTCCTTGAGCAACCTGATCTAGGAGAAGGTGTCACTGCCCATGCAGGGAGCTTGGAACTAGATGATCTTTAAGGTCCCTTCCAATCCAAACCATTCTATGATTCTACAATTAAAATTACCAGTAGTGCTATATATTAGTTTTTAAATAAAGAGATCATTGTCTCATCCTGATCTATAAAAAACTTCAGCCACCAGCTGTAGCACTATCATTTGTAGCACCAGCAGAACCTTTGGGACTACCTGACTTCATCGAGACGACTGGCATAAAAAGTTTTGTATATGCTTGTGCCAAAAAACCCCAAATCAGCTCAGGTTAGAAAGGCACATCTAGCAGCATATTAATTACAGTTTTCCAATACAGAGCCAAATCATCTGCATTGTCTTGCATCCGTTGCTCAGGACCAATGCAATGGGAAGGTCCATAGGCAAGCACTACTGTGCCAAAGTCTCCAGTCTATAGGTCATCAGAGTCCTCAGTGGTGATGTCTCTTCCTAAATGAGCCCAGTCCTTGTGATATGGTGGAAAAATGAAACAAACTAGAAATAATAACTGAGGGTGGGGAAGGAATGGGAGTGGGAGGAAGAGAAGACATACCAGAAATTTAGTTTATGCTTCTGGTACTGAGTTTTGTAGTCATTCACCTGTAATACAGAAAGATAGTGAAAAGGATGCTCCACCTGGATTTCTCCAGGTGCTCTGACTAGGTGTCTGAGCTGCTCTTCTGCACATACTAGCAAGCAAGTGAAATAAAATCCCAAGTGCAATCTCATAAACAACAAAATTTCCTACTTTTAATAATGTAATGCTTTAATAGATATTATTTGTTTAACATTGGTAATGTTACAAGTTTTACACAATCATCTTGTTATCAAATTATTTTATTTCTGTAATATCAGTTATTCTACTGGATCAAGCTATGAACACTGGTGATTCTTATAATAGATGTTCCAGTGTGATGTGCAAGAAAGAGAAGTATTTAGCCATGATCTTCACAAGTGCTGTTTCTGTAGGCTGAGCTAATGTCCTTTAGATCAACAATTTACTGTTATGAAATAAATTGTAAATTAAAATTCCAACATGAATATCTTATGAATGTGCAAACATGTTCTAGCATTGAGATCACCTAGTTTACTTAAGTTAAAACATAGATTTTCAAAGTCTAAGTTTTAAAACAACATTTTGTAATAAAATGAAGTTTTATGTTAGCTAACCAAATATTTGTTGGTCAAAGAAAAGGTTTTAAGGAACTTTTTACAAAATATTGTGAGTACCACAAAATGTGTAAGAAAAGTTGCAACAGAAAAGAAATTATTAGTATTAAAACAGCATTTTTGTATAGTAGTTATTTCAGAGCACCAAAAGCCTCATAATTTCTTTGTAATCTTAGCACAGGAACATTTAGCATAGGTATCTTCTAAAGTGAAGTCATAGGAAAAAAAATAACTAGGATATGAATATGATAAACAGTAGAGTTACATGTTAAGCTAGAATATCTTTGGAGTAAAAGATGCTGGCAAAATAATTAATGCTTCATCATTTAGAATTTTCTCTATTTAGAATTTTCAGCTTACATTGTAAATATTTGCATTTAGACTCAACAGATATACAGCATGAGATTCCATCTGCACAGGTGAGTCCACTGAGTTCAGAGAGACCACTCACCCAAGGTAGTAATTTGTCAGCCTGAGTTCCTGTTCCAAAATGAACATTTTACATTCATCCTGGAAATGAGTTTGAGCACAGTGTCAGACAGACAGCTTTTGGCTGTCATGCACCACCAGGCATTAGTTCCTTGGAAACAGGCCAGCTAATGCAGAGTTAAAAAAGGGATCATGTGATCAAATAGGTCCCAAAACAGGCCTAACATAAAATGGCACAATTGTTGATGTTTGAAGGATGAGATTAAAACAATTAAGTTATTACGGGCTAGCCTTTTTTGGTCTCTGGGACACGTTAATTATCCTGCCTCAGAAAATGACAAATTCATGATTTGTAATTCTTTTGGTAATGTGGGTACTAATATCAGCTGTGAACAGCATTCCAAAAACAAATAATATTCTTTCAGAACAGACCTGATAGGATGGAATATTGTTTTTATATTACGTTTTTCCTAGGATATGTACATGGAAATTTATAGGACTTGCATGTCTGAAAGCTTGTATTATTTTCCCAATGATGTCAGTTGCTCAAATAAAAGATTGATGTTACCTGACATGGCTAAATCCTTGCCGAGAACCACCAAGTATTCCTATAATTGAATTAAACTGAAACACAGCAATGCACTCTAAAGAAATAATTCAGCCCACACCAAGTTAATCTGCAGTTTTGGAAATGGGGTTCCTGAGTAGCTTCTGTCATTTTTAGAGTAGATATGCATGTATTTTATCAAGATTTGGGAACATAAAATACTGTGTTATTTTAATGATATTTTCAAACTTTGCTGCATACAGATTTCCTAGTACCAAGGGCTAAATTGTGAGGATTATTTGTTTTCCTGAAGAGAAGCAAATTATGCAGAGACCCACTTCTTTCAGTGATGTGAATCAAAGACATCCTCTCCCAAATTTCTATCATGTATTGCTGTGTTTTCAAAGACCAGGTCCCTTTTCTTTTTACTGTAAATGTTACATTCATATGAATTCTTTGTTTGAACAGTCAGTAAATGTGTAAATGCACAGTAAAGATGTGTGTGCTGTACAAATGCATTAAAGAGACCCTTTGGGTAAGCTGAATTTGGGTAAGCTTTTTTCTCCAAATCATGGTCATTCCTCCCCTCTCTGAGATAAAGTCGATCATGAGATCCTCATCAGCCTATTTCAATGCCAGTGAACAACATCTTATATCATTATCTGAGTGTTTAAACATTGATAATGGTACTCTGATCAGGAACAGCAGGCAAGGTTCATCAAAGAACTGCTGGTAATTTTTATTTTTGGGTTTCTTCCTGTAAAGACTTTAAGCTTAGAAGAATAAGTTAACTTGCTTAATATTCAAGGCCAAAAAATGAAAATTATGCATATATATCAGGTTTCAGTTGATGTTCAGTCAATGCTGTAGGTGAGCTGATGTTCTAACAGTGATAGACTTCAGATTATAGGAACTTTCTCATGCATTATCTTGTATAAACTTATCTTCTTACTGTGCTATGACTATTTTATCATATTACCTGGACTCTGAAAAGTATGGAATAGAAAGTGCCATGTGATGAGATCTCCATAAACATTTGATCTTGTTTTTCTTGTAGATAGACTGAATTAGTGAAAGAATTCCTTCTATCCTGCAAGAAGGGAGTGACATGCTTAAATTACTTTACAGAACTAGGCTGTGAAATTTTAAAATAAACTGTTATAAAGACACTACAGGAGTGTCAACTATGTGCATGTATATTGATACTTATGGGTTTTTTTGATACTTATGGGTTTTACTGCTTTGTATTGATTTGATCACCCCATTTCTCAAACAATCAAAGCATGCATTCTAAATTTTGGGATCGACATAGATTTTGACTACATGCTATCTAAAACTTAATACCTGTGAAGCATGCTCACTTTCGATACTTAAGTACTTTCTAGACTAGTAGATAGTTTTTAAGTGCTAGTGAAGGAAAGGATTAGTTCTTAAACTGGGATTATGTATTTCTACAAATAACTAGAGGTTAAGTTTATATTATTTATAAAATCACCTCTTTGAAGGGCGACCTTAGGGGTTCAGCGCGAAGTCAAAGATGAGTCCTCATAGAGGTATGGTCAATGCTTCAACTTTATTGCGCACAAGCTCGGTTTATATAGTTTCAGTTGCCCACAGTCCCTCCACTGCTCTCCAAAACAACCTTCTATTGGTCACCCAATGCTGTTCACGTGCAGCAAAAGCGAATCCTATTGGTGCAGGGGTGGGAGCCACGAGCTTAGCACAGGCATGTGCCTCCCACCTAGTGGTTAGCAATGTCCTGCATAGCATCTGCTCTTGCTTGTTTTTCATTTCGTGCCTCCTCTTAATCCAGTGCTAAGGACAGGGTGTCCTTGTCACTCTGATCGGCCTCAAACATGGGGTTGTGCATACAAGCATGCTGCAACACAGCATGCCCCTGCCTTTCAAGCCATTCCTCTACACCTCTTAGCCACTATGAACATTGATTGTACCTCTTTTATGAATGTTTTGAAAAACACACAATCCTTTGTTTTTCTCAAGTATTTATGTAGGATGCCTGCCAAAGACAAAGTTGTTACTTTGCACATGAAATAATATATTTAATATTTTGATTGTTGTATCTTTCTCATGACCTTATCTTCAGGTCTTAAGATAATCAGTTTGTTTACTGCTCTTAATGTTGACTGCAAGTTTTCTATGCAGGAACTATTATTTGGTCAGTTTCCCATTACTGCCTTCATTACTAATCCATTACTGTAGAGAAAAAAGGAGAGAACACTGTATGAGACAGGGATATTAGTGCAACATCAGCACTCATGACTGTACTAAGTGGCATCTTGAATATCATTCTGCAGCAAATATAGTTGATTTGGAAACTCACTCACTTTATGACCTTGAGTTCCTTTCCTCCTTCCTCTGTAACCTTACCTCATCTTTAAGTGGACTTAATTCTTTCCAGAAATTTTTTTTAGTCCTTTGAAACTCAATATTCTTAGTTTCCTGCAACAAGACAGTTCAGTGTCTCTGGGGCCAAGGGAACTATAACTGAAATATCCAGTCTCTAGGGAGGAAGAAAAGGCAAACTTGAGGATTTGGCCAGGATGAATCATTAAATTACCATTTTTCCCAGCACAGCCCAGAAGGACATCATCATAAGAAAAGCACACCTTTGCTTGAGAGAGGAAAATAAATGGATGTGCCTAAATAAAAATAATAATAATAAAAAAAAACCCAAGAAAGAAACCAAAGCAAAATGTGCAGATGACATCTGTAAACATGTCTTCAGAAGCATCTCTTCAAAATGCTTAAATCTCCTCTGTTATTATTTGAGACAATTGCCAAGATTTTCTCTCAAGACTGAATTTTGCTTTCTGGTGTAACTCACTCTGTTGCTCTGAAGAGAAGTAAGAGCCTGAATAGATTTATATGGTTTCCTCCCCCACACAGATTTGACTAGCTTCCAGATACATGTCGAGTCTAGTGTTCTCTTCACAGTGAGCTTCTCTCCAGTAGCAGCATACAACTTTGATTACTTTGCAATGAAAGTTACTGAGATACCTAAATATTGCTTTTTATGTATAGTTTAAATTGCCAGTGGAAGCTACAATTCAAAAGATATAATTTTGCAAAGTGCTAAACACTACTTATTGGGATACTTTTTGAGAGAGTCTGATTAATATTTCATATTATTTACTGTATCTTCAAAACTGAATAGTTCCAGGAGTTGTTAAAACCTGATTTTTCCTTTGGCTATTGTAGATATTAATGATGGGTTTAACATACATGTGTAAATCAGAGGCTGCAGGTATGACTGTTACAGTAGCTCTGCCTGTCTTATCTGTATTTTCTCATAGCACAGAGCCAAGAATTTATTCTGGTGGAGATGTGCAGTTTGGACTTACAAAAACACTGCTGCAAGCAGAAGCAATGCTGTGAAGGGAGGGTGAAAAAGCAAATTGTTTTAGTTCCTTTGAGGGTTGTTTGTAATGTTAAATTTTGAGACAGAGACACTCGGGTGTTGGCACTGCTTTGCTATCTGCAGCATTTTTAATGCATAGTGCAAGGACTGGTTGATAGCAGTCATCACTTAGTACACCCAGAATCCATCTTGTAGTTCCCTCAGTTGTCTTCATGTAAGAAAAGGAAGAAACGTTTTTAAGAAGAGGACCAGGCACATAAATCTGGTGCTCCAGCTACACTAGCATCAATTCATTTGCTTCTCTGTAAATCAGAATTCATTAGAGGAAAAACATGTCATGGGGAGCTATTTTCAAATTTTAATTTTTTGCCTCTTGAATAAACATATTCACACCTAAGAAGAGTGTCCCTAGAAGGATATTTAATTTATGTTCAATTTTATCTGCTCTGTGACATATGGCCTTGTAACCAAGAGTGATTAATTTCCAGTCAGAGGGCAGAAGTAGATTATCTGAAGAAGTAAGTGGAGTATGTTTTGTGGGAATGCAGAGACAGTATTAAAATGACATGCTTAGTTTAAATCCTGACTAAAAAACTCTGGTATGCTGATGTTTCTATGTATATAAGCTGCATTCTTATAACAGACTTTGGCACATACGATAGTTTAGAAAATAGATATTTTTCCTAAAAGGAGATGTATTGCACTGTAGGCACTGTTAATTGCTGTATTAATATATCATAATCTGGCAAAATCCTACCCATTTTAAAAAAATTTTTTCATTTTTTAAATTACAGTGGTTAGAATCTGAACCAGCTACTTGGCATGCTTCTTTCTCTTGGAATACAAGAGCCTGTGGATATCTTTTGACCTCTGCTACTCAAAAGGTCAGATAAATTGGTCAAAGCAGCTTTTTCTGGCTTCAAATCTATATATCAGCTCTTCAGATACCATATAAATAAACCGTGGTAGTTACTTACAACAGATGAGATCTTACCCTATAGGCATAGAAGTTAGGTTATCCAGTACATGTATTTAATATGTGAATAAGCTGTTAGGGAAGAAGATCTGAGAAAAAGGGATTATTGACTGCCTTAAGGGAAGCACAATTGGATGGTATGACTAGGGCATGTCATTCTCAGAAGTTAAATGCACAGCCTTTTTCAAGAAAAAACACATTCATATAACCCAGAGGACTGAAATTACTGTAATTAATGAGCAGTTAAGCATCTGCGGTGCATTTCGGCATCCCAGAAGTGACTGTAAGGTCAATAACCATTGTAATTGCAGAGAAGAAATCCACCTAGAAAATACTCTCTCTGACAGCTTTGTGGAAACGTTTTAGATTATTAAAACTTGAACATCATTTCAGAAATCAGTCATTCTTCTAACTCTGAGAAATATATGATGAATAAGCACTGCCCTGAATGGGAGTGTGGATTGGTGCTTATTACAAGAGGCACATTTTTAGCTTTATTTGGTAAACAGGTTTTCAGATGTATTACACAAAGGATTGCTAAATGTGTGAAGGAAAAATCTAATGCTTTCTGACCTTCCCTTACAAGGTTGTAACATTTTTTTAAAAGAAAAGTTAAACTTCCCACTACTTGTTAAAAAAAAAAAAAGAAAAAAAAAATCCCTAAAAGACTGTGGGGCAGTATGCTGTACAGAATAGCTGCTTGAAATAGTTCCACAAACTTATGGTTTGGCTTAACTGAATCATTGTTATGCCTTTCACTACCCAAATATTGATGGATGATGTTTTTAATGGAAAAGGAGGGTCCCAGAAAGATTAAAGCATATTCTTGAACTTCATATGATGTTTAGAACAAGCGTAAGCTCTGAGCTGCCAAGCTAAGTAATCAGTACAGAAATTCCTCATAGTAGTAAACATATAGGTATATGCCTTACAATAGTTGAAGGCCAGCTCTGCAAGACAATTTAATCCTTTGGCGACTGACAAATTTAATAATACACTGTTTTGGTTTAATGTGTCCAGGAATAAAAGATGCATATTCCTATGGAGTGCCATCATTGCTGTGTTTCTCAATGACAACAATGGATTTTATTACTTTAGCTTGTAAAGTGCTTTCTCTGGCTATCAGTAAGAAGTGGTCCCGGAGCCTCCAGAAATGAAGCTTAGTGAACCCTACAAAATCTTTATCTGTACAGAACTGAAAAAAATTTCCTCAAAGGAATTCAAGGTCACATATTTGTGTTTGCACAGAAACTGTATAAGGACTTTCCAAGCATAATTTGAAGTGTCTTCCATATTCTTGAAGCAGAGATATTTCAGTGTATACTGGTAAAATCCAAGAACCTGATTTCTCAGGCAGAGTCATTTAACATTTCTCACTAGCATCAGTGGGAAGCTTCCTTACCTAGCTTTGCCAGAAACCTAGGCAGACTTTCTTGTCAGAATAGGAGCTACCTCAGTAGATAGACACATCTCCAGGAGAGGAACAAGCATAAATACTGAAGATTTACAACTGTGTTTACTACATAGTACCTTAAGCGATGGATTTGCAACTGAAGGAAAAAAGATAAAGTTTGTTCAGCCTTTGGAGTGTTCTGGCCAAGCCCCCATCCTTTGGCTTACACCCTGCTCCAGGTAGGTAGCATAAAATTTCCTTTATAATCTCAAATATGTGAAGCTATGAGGTTACTAGTGACTCCTATTACACTAGATATATGGAAATACTGCCAGCCATATAAGAAAGGAAGATGAAAACAAGATTGTAGTAAATCTATCCATGAAGGATCACACAACAAAAACACACCTTCCCTTCCCACCCAAAGCTCCATCATAAACATGGCTATGAAACCTCTTGTGAGACCAGTCTAAGCTTCCCCAAGACAGACAGCGACCACCGCACTGGACTGAACTCCATCTTAGTAAGTGTAGGTCAACACTCAACACTTACTGAGATGCTTTAGCTTTTCTTCCTGCATTTTTTTTACATGACAGATGCCCTTACATGGATCCTCCTGTTTATATCCAGCCCTATCAATCCACCTATCCATCTGCCACAGCTGCTTAAGTCTGCTGGGATTTTCAGTCATTTATGTCAAAACTATTTATAATAGGGAGCAGCCCTATGGAGACTACTATTATGTGGAAGCAGTATTATTAGAACGTAAACTAGAGTTCCCAATTTATTAAGCACATAGTGCTAGATAGTACTTTTAAACAGGTATTAAAATAGCGCATTTTTTCAACAATTCTCTGTATCAAATAGAATTCACAGGTAGTAAGTAAAAGTCTCTGCACTGTTGTGTGGCTGACACTTCAGCTGACTTTTACATGTGCCACATTATGTTCTCCTCTGTCTAACTGCAACATTCCCATCACTGTTAAATTATGTTAAATAAACTAACTAGCACAATGAATGCTGCTTGTTTTAGAGATGTATTATTCTCCAGAGAAGCAAGAGTTAGTTCCAGTTCTGAGGCTGTGCACCACAAGTGCTGTGTGATATACCCACAAAGCACCAGGTGTCTGGATGTAGAATGTAATTTCCTTGATGTAAGATTACGGTTCTTTGCTCAACTAAAATACCTTATATTTTATATGTGTTTACTTACCTGTAACAACAATTGCTATAGACCCTGCTGATGTGTTTCATACAGTACTTAATCATTCAAATAAATAACATCAAACTGAAATTCAGAAGTTATTTTGACAAGGAATGAGTCCATTTGTATTCAAAACATATGAAGATAATTGAGTTCAGTTCTGTGAGAAGATGATGGTGAAGAGCCAGGAGTTTTGCTTTCACTGAGAAACAGAAACATTTGCCAGGTGCCATTAAGCAATGTGAGGTCACAGCAGTTTCCACTGACTATACCAGACAATGACATAAAAGCTGCTTCAAGCAAGAACTGCAACTCTTACACCAGAAGAACTTCTTTCTGTTGATAGAAAAACAGGCATATTAAAGTTAGAATTAGTAGTTTAGTCACACAAGAACCCAATGCTTGTAAAACAAACAAAGCCCAAGAACATCTGGCTTACTTTCTAGATCCCATATTGCTTCCAGCTTCTCTGTAAACTCTGTATTTCTGAATCTCCTTTATAAAAATGGAGGCAGTAAGTGAGGGCTGAGGAAAAGCACTCAGTGGAAGACTTTGACATGGAAAGCCTTCTTGATCCTGTCATGAGTCAAGAGATCACTGATGTCTTCTGATGGCTGCAAATAAACCCCAAGTAGTATGAAGTCCAGACTAAATTGAAAAGGTCCAGCCAGTCCTGGACTGTCATTGCTTCGGAGCATCAGTTGATAGGGCACCCAAGTACTGCATTTGTGTTTCAAAGCTTTCCTTTTACTGAAGTGTGGAAGAAAATAGAAGGGGATAGATTATGTGCCTACTCTTGAGCTGGGAAAGTGGCTTTGAAGCCTGACATCCAAAATATCTGATTTTAGTACTGCAGTTAGGTATTGAATTGCAGCTGCTATGGGTTGTGGTTTGAAATGTTAAAATGTTATCAGTTTTATGGTCTAGAAGTGGGTCAGGCAAACTCTAACAAAAGTTTCTAAAAAGCATAATTTTCTGGGCTCTTTACAGCACATCAGTATTACTCCTTGTATCTGTGAAGAAGTGAAAGCATAGATGACATAGCTGTCATCATCTTCTTCATTTCATTATTGTGATTTTGGTATGTTTAAATATTATTTTGGAATGCCACATTTCTTGCTTAATTATGAAGTTAATTGTAGCAATAATCCCAACAGAACTAATTGTTTTGTTTTGTGTTATGTTGGATTTGTCAAGGTCCAAGGTTTATGTGCACCAGGTGGTGTACAATCATAAAAAAGAGTGAACTCAAAGGTGCTGCTCTAGCTAACAGGAGAGAGATCACAGAAACTGCTCTTTAACCTCTGAAGCCTAAGTAGCATACTCATGAAGGCACTGGTGAGTAGATATGGATTTAGTTTGTGTTTGGAATTAGGCATGTTCCTAAACAGTGTATTACACACTAGAGCCCTGTATCTCTTACAGTCTTGTGACTATCTCTGTGGTACAAGTCCTTGCAGCTATGATTGCTTGTGCTGGTACTGGACACAATGTGGACTTGACTGCCACACTCCAATCCATCATGGTTGCGCAGATCATTACAGGTCATCTCAGAGCCTGCTTTCTTTGTATTAGATACAGCAATTTCTAGGGTCATGTTTACAGCCTGGTATTGCCCTTTAAAAGTATAGGCGTATCATTTCTGCTTATGAAAATCTCAAATTTTTTTGAGTTCTGCTGCTGCCATGTTCAGCAAAAAATACGCTTCTACAGAAGTTATTCATCATGAAGGCTTCAACTTCTCATATCTCCTTTACCTTCTGTCTTCTTACTATCTTCTGCAACAGCTGACTGAGTACTTCGGAGTGCCTCTGATTACATCCTGAGAGCTTTTCATTTTTTGTTTCACTTGTTTGACCTGTGTTTGTCTTAAAGAAACTGGTGCTTGTGCTCCTCCAGGGTTGAGCTGCCTCCCACCCTGGGGAAGATAGAGCTAGGGAGTCTATGGACTGAGTTGTACTCATTTATGTATCTGTTATCCCTCTGGATTTACAAGACATTTGTATGTGTAAGAAGATGGAATTATAAAGTTCTGATATAGCTTGTGACATATGAAACTGTGAGCCACTGGTTCATCTCATTCAGTCCATCTGGCTGTTAGGTGCTTGTGTTTGCAGCTTGCTTCCTATAAGAGACTTGAAGTCTGGAAGTGCTCTGTGCTCTGAAACAGAGTATAACTGTGCTGGAGGATACATTTACCAGGTAAAATAGTGACAAAAGGTCTGGAACATTCTTTAATTTCATTTTCACAGATTACATGTTATTACATTTTTTTTTTTTTTTTTTTTTTTTTTTTCCTCCCTGTAGCTGATGTCATTATTCCTGTCTCCAGGAAAAATCACTTGCTGAATTGTTGCCAATTACAGTTAACCACCAGTTAATATTTTAATCACTGCAACACTTTCATTGTACCAAGAGCATCTCACTCAACATTTATTTAGACTATTATAATGTATTAGAATGCAGCAGACTTTTAATTTATGGAAAGCTTTTCTCTGCCCTCAAACAAACTTTTTTTTCTTTCCTCTTATCTGTTCCATATAATGCATTTTGCATTGAAAGGTTTTTCTTTTTTTTTTTTTTATTTCTTAATTCAACTGAACACCAAATTGTGCTATCACTTATAATTATATTTAATCAAAACTTTTACAAAACTGCAGTGCAGCAATTATGCAAATTAGTGGACTGAGTGATTTTAGCATTACAAAATTAGCATACTGTATTTAAGAATAAATAAAAAGTTATAATGGATTTTAAATATTTATGATAAGTTGTTTATCACAGAAAATCAGCAGTTTTGCTTATTGTTTTCTCTACTATTTTTTTTCTTGGCTTATAGCATGCCCTTCTGACTAAGAATTTTGAGACACGATCCTCAGATGGTTTAAATTAGAGAAGCCCTACTAATTTTGATGAAGTTCTGTGCATTTACATCAGACACAAGTATGCACCTCTTCTAGAACATGCTGTGAGAAACCTTGGCAGGGGTCTGGACTTCACAGAACAGGTTGTGTTTATTCTTTTACTGCAGTCCCTCTTTTGAGTTACATTTTGTCAGGCTGCTTCAAAAAACAGATGTGGTTATCCATGGTTGTGAGGCATGTCTGTGATGTAGGATAGACTGTGATGTGGGCCAGACATTCTGCCCCATTTGAGATGAATGTAACCAATGGGTACCATGGTCAATTTTTAAATTTAAATTACTATCTAGAGGTGAATTATACTGTCACTGTGCATATATTGCATCTTTCTGGAAAATTTTGAATTCTCCACTTTAAGCTAAAGGGTCAAAGGAAAAATCAGTGGTACATTCCAGGCTAGTATTTATATTGAAGCCATGATATTTCCTTCAGATTTCCACCCCACACAACTGGCAATCCTTTGTGCATGTCAAAATAGGCCCATAAGAGGTCTTGGGGGTGTTCTCTTCTGAAGTCTTAGACTGGCTCTCCTGCCCCCATGCAACTGAGTTTTCTGTTTTTCCCTATGCCCCATTAATGCCTAAAAAGATAAGAAGTCAAAGCTAGCTTGGAAAGCAATGTTTTTCAGTCAGACTTTGTAGCCTCAAGTATCCTCAAGGTGCAGTACAGAAAGCAACAGGCTGTGACTAAGGAACCTGGCTTGATGGTAGCATGGAGACCTGTCTATGCTTCATTGTCCTGTGATTTCTGTATGTAACACTCTATTTGCCATGGTAAGTATAATGAGTCTACCCCAGCTGAAACCATGAGAAGCTTGAAACATCACTTAGTGTCAGGTCTTTCCTAGGCAACTTTCTCAAAATGACTTCATGATAAACACTGCCCTTGTCTTCCTGTCTGGCTCTTGCTTTGGATATTTGAAACTCTTGGCTCTGAATCTTGTTTCTAGTCAGTTAGCTGAGTTTATAGTTTTCAGTTAAGACTAATATTTATGAACAATCCTGTTTGCTTCTTAAAACTCCAAATAATTTCATTATGAGCAGCAGTCAGGTAAGATATCAGTTTGGATCCCTATGGAAGATGGTGGTATTCTTGATAGAGTCTCAGGAGAGAAATTATCATAGAAGGACCCACTGAATTATATATAAATTGGAAAGATCATTCCAAATGTAATTTCTTGCCTCTGTATATCCTGATAATCACAGACACAAGGGATGGCTAACAGCTCTGCACTTAGCATTGGTATAATGGATCCATACCTCTGGTGTAGCCAGTTTGTTTATTGCATGCCTGTTGTCTGAACAGTAATGGAGTCTAACAACACATTATAAAACAAAGCTTTAATGAGGCAATAGGAAAGAAGAGCAATGATGCATCCATAAAAAGACTCATCCAATCACATCTAGTGAGCTGAGGATCCTAAGCAATGTTGTGGGGCCAGCAGACTGCCAGGGATACCTGGTGTCTGGTTGTCTGGCAGCTGCAGACAATCTTGCAAATGCCTCTTGAATGCAGGTAAGAGTTGTGACATCCCTTGGCTCCACTGATGATAGTGTGATGTGAGGGAATTGTACCTCATATGGAAGGTGGGCAGCATTCTGACTATGGTGCTAATGTTGGTCATGGGGCTGATTGTCAACACATTCAAACTTTAAGAGAGAAAGTTTAGGGTGAGGTCTTAAAGAATTAACATTTTTATTTTATTTTTCACTGCATTGTTCAAAAATAGAAATTTTAATATTTCAGAGAGGTGCAAGACTGTATTTAATTTTTAACACTTTCATGGTGTTGTGATTCACTGAAGAGGCATCACTTACACAGAAATCTTGCTCCTAAACAGATAGAATTCTGTTTGAAATTGCTGGATATTTGTTGAATGAAAAGGAAAATGTTCTATCTTCTATCACTTCTCAAAATGAGGTACTTAAGAATGTTATATTTTTTAGTTTTGCTTCATGTTTTTGCGTATATTCCTGAAAATATAATAAAATAGACATAACAATAAAAAAGACATGAAGCATCATCAGACTGGTAGAGAAGAACAAGTGCTACACACCAAGACAATCTCTTGATAATGTTTAAATCATTTTTTTGTGTGTACATACTCACTATGCCTTTCACTATATAACTAGTGGCCTGGGCTTGCAGATGCTACAATAGAACCAAAGTTTTAGTTGCTAGTGCAACCCTTCTTTGAAGTTATTCATGATGACATCAGACAAAAAAAAAAAATAATTTTCCATCTTTGTCATTCTTCTCAGCTGCAAGGGATACTGTACTTCTCCTACAGGCCACATTTAAAAATTTTAAACCTATACAACTGGTTGGTGACAGACACTAGAAACCTGGCTTGTAAGAAAGCCAAGGCTGAAGTTTAAGAAGGCATGTAGGTTTCCACAGAGCTGGAGTAACCAGGAGGCCAGTAATTGGAGATGCACTCCAGGATTTGTTTTATTCTGATTTTATTTTTTTTTATTTTTGATTTTATTTATCTAGAAACAGTGATGCCATTAAAGAATGGAAGAATGGAAGAATGTTATGCCTTACATATCAGAGCAGATCCCTGTGGGCTAGAAGGTGGTACCAATGTGCAGACTGATGAAGGCCTGCTGTCCTTGAGGCCTGTGACCTTGATTTGAAGTGCTGGTTATTTCCTCTCCTCTCCTTTCCTTTGCTTTCCTTTCACTGAAATTTCTGTCCAGGCCTTTTTATGATTGAAACATATATATGCAAATGCTTTTTTCCATAATCAATTCATAGCACTCACAGACTTCGTAAGTAGTTGAATTTAATTTCAAAATTCACTATTGCCTGTTAACATTTAAATTGTTGTGTACAAACATTATTTCTAGGCAGCACGTAAATCTCATCGTTACAATTATGTTCAAGCCTTGAACATTGTCTGTACTTACATTTGACATTCATTCAATTGAATTTCTTGCTGGCTGGAGACGAGTGAACTTTTTCCTGTAGTCAATGGTGTAATAAAGTCCCAAAGAGAGACTTGTGGAGTTCTGGTCTGTGTTCTCTGTGCTAATTATGCATTCATAGCACGACATGTACAGGCTTCAAAGGCATATGTGGTGAATACATAATAACAATTTTATTAAATTTACTAGTGATTTCCACAACCAGCTCTTACTAATGCAAGAGAGCGAGTGGGAGTTCTGTGTGCTAGGTGCTCATTATTTAATAAGCAGGTTATACAGTACACAGACTCTGAATATTAATGAATTTCTAAATATAAAAGTTCCATTCTTTTGAAACACAACACACAGAAACAATACTACCAAGGAAAAAAACTGCAAAAGGTTGGAGAAAGAGACCAGCATGACAGGAAGAGAGACTGGTGTTGGCAAAGGGTGATGGGAATGTACCAAAATGCCAGCAGTAAACAGAACTCAAGAGTTTGGTATGATGACATGAGTACTATAGCAAGGAGTGCTTGGGAGGGATGGAGGTCGAATAACAATGGGAGCCATGGCAATGCAATTATTAATACTGCAGATGAAATTCAAATAATGCTGAGAAGTGGTGCATGTCTCCTAAATCATATAGAGAGGGTGAGTGCAGTACACTCATTGTCCTGTGAAGAGCAAAAGTATTCTTTTCTGTATGCACCATCTAAAATGGTTCAGGGTGCAATGTAATGCTCTTCTCATCAGAAGTGAATACCTTCTCAATAAATATAACCACAAGAAAAAGACTAGTGGTCTTTCAAAAGGAAGGGTGATTTTCTAGTTCCAAGCCAGTGAAATACAGGTTTTCCCTGAAGCCAAGGGAGTGTAAAAATTAAATTAAGGCAGGCTACTCCTGTATAGAAGCAATATGGATCAGCCTGGGTGGTTTTGGTAGGCTCTTTATTAAAAAAAAAAAAAAAAGCTTCATATGGACTGTCATGAGGAAAATCATCCACAAATTTAGAAAAGAAGACAATTCTGTTAGGAGCTCAAAGACACTATAGCCATATAGACTGTTAGTACCTTCATTTGATGTAGAGTATGTTTATGCCTAAAAATATACAAACAAGAGGAGTATAGCCTGTCTGTAAAATTCATCTGGGGGAGCACAGCAACAATGAAATCAACTGAACAGAGGAAAAGATGTGAATTACAAAAGAAGGCACTAGCAAAGAAGAACATCCTACAAAACTGAGTTCTGGATAAGAAAGGCCTGGATGAATTTTGAGATGTCCTCACAAGGATGCAAGCTGTCACTCAGAGACAAAGATAAGGAAATTTCCTGAACTTGGATTTAAGGTGTTACATAAAACTTCTGTTATATTGCAGACACCCAGAGTGCTGTTTCTGATATTAAAAATGTATCCTTGATCTTTTAAACAACTGTTTTTCTTTTCTGGAAGGTAAGTGTGCATAATCTCAACTGGAGTATGAGAGTGAATATTTGTGGGTGATAATGGCTTTAACTGTGCTAGCTGTGTGCTGTGAGCAGGGGCTGTGATGCCTCTTATCTGGGATAAATAAACCACCAGGTTCAAAGAGATTTGTGAAGCCATAAACCAAAGATGGATGCAGTTGGCAACCTCCAGCAAACTCACAGCAGACACAGGATATGTCCTTTACAATCCCTGAAAAGTCAAGTCCTCATTCAGGGCACAGAACAGTTTGCTTTGTTTGCTCTCACTCCAGCTGACCTTTGTGTTCCAACTTGCTCTGGGCCTATGTGCTGTATAATTATTTGTTTCACAGGCTTCTCCAGTATATTTTTGCCCTTTACCTTCATGGAAAAGCAGAACCACAACTCCTTTCACTTGGTCCAAAGGTATCAGTCAGAAGTCCATCCTTACAGGAATTATTGAGCCAGTAATGATCTCTTCTACGCACGCAAAAATTCAGCAAGAGATTTTTAAAGATTGTAAGACTTAACTGGCTGGTATAAGAAAAACACAGATCCCAGATAAATAAAGGTGATCTCTTATTTGGTTGCATAGACCTTCTGAAGCTCCCATTGCACCACAGGCTTGAGGATATCAGGGTGGCCCTGGAAAAGGGTTGCCCAGGTGTTGAGTTGGAGGTCTTATACTGGAGCCGTGGGCAGTCCTCAGATGGGAATGGTGTGCACTGTAGACTTGATGGTGGGGATGCCATGGGGTGATGAGGGCTGCTGGCACCTGAGCATCCATGTGCTCTTCCTGACTGCCAGCAGCTGATTGGCTCCATGCTCTGCATTTTCTTTTACTCTAAAGTCATCTTCCACTCACAATGACAACTTGATGGACTGGAGAGAGTCCCACAGAGGAGTTAGACTAGTTTCCCACTGGCCTGCTGTATCACATTGCTACAAGTGCTCGCCATGGTTCCCAGTTGCCTGAACTGATCAGGACTAGTCAAACACAGGTGACAGCTCTTGGGATGGGCACAAAAAAGCTGTCACCAGCAGCCCCTAAGAATGAACTCAGCACCAGCCAAAGCCTCACTTGTCTTCCAGAACTTAGGCTCCTGCTCAGCAGGAGTCCAGGCATGCACAAGTCTGGGACAGGCTCTGCCAGTGACTGGGGATGAGCATAGGGCACAACAGGACCACAGGTCATTGCTTGGGTCCCTTGCAATGGCAGTGGCACTTGCCCTGACTGTGCCCTGGCAGCACCAACACCTGTGTGTCTACACAGTCCCACAATGACTCTTTCCATTCACTCCCCTAGTTTTTTGTCTTCTTACCAGTACTAGGGTTTAGAAATAGTTACCCAGGAGTTGGAGGTGTTGCCCGAAAGCCCCATTAAGCCCCTGGGGAATCTTCCTTTTAGTAAAGTATTTTGTTGTTAGAAATAACTCTGTAGCTGTAAAATCCAGTTGCTCCAAGGTTTGTGTCTTGAGTACTCCTGCCTACTGTCCATTCTCTCCAGCAGCCCTCCCTATAGACTGGTTGCCATGACCAAAGACATTGGAGACCAAAGACATTGGAGAGTAACCAGAACAGAGAAGTGACAGTCCTGGACAGAAAGGGACTGGCTGCTGGATGAGGACAAGTCTATTTCCAAAGAAGAGAAAAATTGTTTCTGTCCTTGTGGGCAGATCTACCTCCTCTTTGGCAATGGTGTCCAGCAAAAGAACGGGTGGACATCTGGGAAAGGGCTGGAAACATGGTGGGCACCAGTCACAGGGCTCTGGATCAGGGCCTGGATCAGCTCCCCATCACCCAGCTCCTATCTCTCTATGCTCATCTAGGTAAAGGCATCAGAACAAAGCCCTACTCTTCCCAGTCCTGGGATTGGATGGGGTTACCAAATGGTGAGCCCAGCAGTCAAAATCTGGTTGGAAACTGGAAAAAAGGCAGCATGGGAGATGATACTGAAATGGCAAATGCTGTCCAAACTGGGGGACACTAGGTTTACATCTGCAAGAAATCCAACCTCTTTGGAATATTAAAGAAAAACATTTTTTTTAAAATAATCAATATTCTCACTGGAATGCTATGCATTTTTCCAAAGAGATAATAGATGGCTGGAATGACAGCCTCAAACTTTTATGCTGAATAGCACTAATGAAATGATAATGGATTTTTATCTTTTTCTTTTATTTTAATTTTTTTTAAAAAGGAAGGTATTTTAATTTTGCATCTGAGATTAAAGTTTTAACCTTGTTTCTGATAAGACAACTGAAACACAGAAATCAATTACAACAATGTGCTTTTGAGCTTTTATTTCTTCATTTAATAGCTGACAATTGGGAAGGACATAGACAATACGGCCGTAGCAGAACAGCGTTACAATTAAAATCACTTTATATGAAAAACAATTACAATAGCTGTTGAAAATCCAGGAAGGGTTGATCTCTTGATCAGAACAGACTGCACTGTAAGAAAATATTTGTAACAAAATGAAGTGGTTTGTAGCTTTTCTGTTTAATAAGGAGAAAGGAGAATCCTTGTGTTAAGACAGGGCCTGGAGGGAGCATTTTATCACACTAGAGAAAAATATTTCCCCGTCAGCAAGTGTATCTCTATCCATTTTTTCTGAATTTTTATCCTTATATCTCAAAGCCCACCAGAGCAAAATCACTATGTTTTTTCTCTTTTTTTAAATGCCTGCCCTCCTCCTGTTTGCAGTGGTTTGGTTTCTGCTTCAGTGTGTTTAGCCTTAAAGATAAAATTATGTCTCACATGCCTGTTCATGTAGAGTTCTGTAAGATGGCATGCATATTCAGCAAGTACTCCTTTCAGTTCTCACTGACTTGAACACGTGTCTTCCCATGTCTTCAGCTGGTAGTGGTCTCGAATGGCAGAATGGATGTATGCTGCTTAATCTTGTTCCCAAGGACCAGTTGTTATTTTTAGTCATGCTGGATAGGCCCTTACTTCAGAAATTGCTCCCAGCAAGTGCTAGATAAGAGGCAGTAACTGTCAATCAGCTATCATGTACTTCACTGATGTTCACAGTATATTTCAGTGTTAAAGCAGAAGCAGGGAATGGAGCAGTTCCAAATGTTTGGCTCATGTATAAACAAAGCAGTCTTGAAAGGTGAAGATGAAGTTTAGCCGTGATTGAGTGTTATGGCAAACAGAGTAAAAAAGAGTGTTAGGACAAATTTCCTATGATAAACATGGCAGCAGAGATCTGAAAAGTAGATAATTGTTACTTTTTCTTTTAGAAATTTAGAGAACCTGTGGGAGTGCTAGCTTTCTTTTAATAAGATTGATTAGAGAGGAGACAAATTATGGGACTCATTTTTGGTAGTTTTGAGGACTAAATGGACTAAATGGAAATGTAGTCTGAGTGTGACACTTGCCAACCTGGCATCTAAAGTGTGGTTTGCACTAATTTTGGCATCTCTCATCAGTAATCAAAGGCAAAGCAACAAACCTTCGTGGATTCTTCAGGAGATGAATCACATTCTTCAAGTGTTGCAGAACCACTGATTAAATGAGGCATTAAGAGATCCTTTCATGCAATATACCACTGAATCACAAAAAGACAGCCGAGTTGGTGTACACCTTTCCTGAAAATTTTCTTTCATACATTGTTGCTGCTCTGCATGAGCATCCATTCTACAACTGTTGGAAATGCTGACTGCAGGGTAGACCACTGCTGTCACCACTGCTGTTGCCCATCATCATCAGGAGCACTTTGGGCAGCAGGGGTTGCATTTTGTAAAAAAAGGTTTTCGTTGTCTGGTCTATTACTGCATACCAGCCTACATACAAAATTGTCATTCCTCACACAGGGATGGCTGAACTGTAACTCCTTGGTTTTATAATGCTTAGGAAAAAGGAAGAATCTTCCTTTGAAAGGTAAATATTGTTAATGTATTCTCTAGAGACATAGAGCCCTGGGGTTTTGATTACTGCTCTGATATCCTGAGCTCCAGCCTTCTGCCTGTGTTTCTAGCAGACAGTTATGCCTTGCCCAAGTCAGGCAATGCTGCTCTGATATCCTTTAGCAAAATGTGGCAGCCTGTCAGACTCATGAAAGCCAACACAAGATTCCATAGTACCCATTAAAATGCAAGCTTGTGTATAGGTTAAAGGGATATATTTTCTCTAACCCTTTTGCATGGCATTCCAGTTCTGTATAAAAGCAAAGTATTATTTGCAATGCATTAGAATTTATGCCCTATATGGACACACCAAAGGTTGTCTGCTTTTTAAGAAGAGATGTTGTTTGGTTTTAGTGATAGTAATACTTTACATAATGGATGTAATTTATTAGTCTTTGTACATAGAGCAAAGAATTCTCATAGCAAAAGTAATAGATTAATTTTATAATTTTCTTCCTGTAATAAAATAAGAATGCTCTCCATTACTTGTGCTTTTGAGTTATATAAATAGCAAAGTTATTGGAAAATAGCTCAGAAAAATATAACTTCCACTTAGGGACAGATGAGGTAAATAAGATCTTCCAGCTGGTGATTACAGCATTAACTAGCTGAACATATCCCCTAGCTATTAATTAATAAACCAACTCCTGCCAACCCAAATAATTTCAAAGTTACTTAGACAAGCTGCTAAGTACCATTGTCATGTTTTCCTTTATGCAAGTTTTAATTTCTTTTCTTCTCTGCTACCTCGTATTTTACTAACTTGTGACTCTATTACATTCCTCCCTCCTCCCCCCCTCCCCTAATTTCTAAGATTGAAGTTTATCGTTCCAAGAACAAAGTAAGACCTTCCATGGGGAATCTCATATCTAGGAAAGAAGGATCCTAGACCAAATCTCTCAGCCTGCTGCTGAGCTTGTATACAGCAAGATCAGACCTGTTGCAATAACTCTGTGTTTCTTAATCCAGTAGTTTCAGATTTATTCGTGCCTTCCCAGAATGAATTATCAGCCTCTTATCCAGGGCAGGTAGCAGAGGAGACTAATAAAGCCCTTTTTTTTTTTTTTTTTTTCAGTATGTCATCTAGAGCTGTATGTGGGAAAGTTTTATGATGCAGAAAATTCACTGTGAGCATCCTCCCATGTGAGAATAACTCCATCTATGTGAATCGAGTTTATTAATTGGCAGTATGATTTCCAATTTCCCACTACATTTTTCAAACAAAAAAAAATCTTAAATCCAAATATTTCTCAAAATAGAGTTTGGATGCCAAGATTGGTTTATTTAAAGGCTGCTGTAGTATCCAGTATAGGGCTACAAACTGTGAAACAAATATTCCACAGTGGATCTGTAAAAGTACAAGTATTCTCAAAAATTTATGAAAATGACTGTGCTCTACAAAATTTAGGGTGCTTTTTTAAAGCTGATGTTGTTTTTGTCTGTTAAGAGCTATCTATAGATATGACAACTTTTTAATGAAAAAGTAGCTCTGGATAGCACTTTTTTTTCTGTTTAGACCCTGGCCTTATTGTGTATTATTTTGTGTATAATAAATAATGTGTATAATTTTAATGAACATTATATTACCTGATGTGATTGTTCTTTTCTCTACCCAGCGATAATGGAGAAAACTAGTAGTTCCTTCTATTTTAAGAAACTGAAATTAAACATTAAATTCTGTCATATGGGAACAGGTTCTACCTTTTGAAATAGTGTCATGTAGTCCAAAAAAGTAACTTGGACTGTATAGAAGAAATCTAAAGTTTGGCTAGAGGAATGTTTTGAGGAAGCAAACTCAAGATTCTTTGCAAACTCAAGTGTTGTCAATGCAGTGTTAGAAGCAATAACTCTTTTTCACCTGAAGGCAGTAGTGTAGTACAGTGCAGACTGTGAATCAGCTTGCCAAATGAAAGGAAAAGAAAAGATCATGAAAATAAAGCAGATTCTTAACATGATCTAACTTTAGCCCACAGATTCCTTGCATTTGACATTCTGCTGCAGAGGAGGTAACAGTGGTGCAAGTCAGCCAAAATCTTTCAGACTTGTAAAATGCAAATGCAGGAGGCACAGAAGACCTCATGTTAAGACACTGCTTGTCTTTTGCTCCCAGTAATCCAGCAGGATTTCAGCACTGACCTTCCTTTCCTGAGGTAGCAATAACAGCTTTGTTTTCCCTTACTAGTGAATAGGACCCTGGTTTGGAGGATAATGTTTCATGATTCATAAATCTTATTTAAGATGATCCTAGAAAGCATAAGCAAAATTTCTGCTGGCAAAAGCACTTGGGAGTGGGAGAGCAGCAGTAGCAATAGTTTAGTCTGTGGCCTCTGTCCTTCTTCAAGACTGATCTCTGCCATAGATTTGGTGGGTTGTGGCAAGACTCAGGTTTGGAGTAGCTTCATGTTGAAAAAAATGTACTTACTACTCCTTAAATTTTATGGTGCAGCAGAGTTTGAATACTGATGAATTCCTTAAAAACCATGTTTCAGAAGCAGATTCTCTGCCTTCCAAGTGTCAAACAGTGGGTGAAATCTCTCTTTCTGCTGTGTTGTCCCTCCCTGGTGCTGAGGAATGGCAGGCTTTTTTCTTGCACCATTAGCCTGATTAGTGATTCATCATTTACATGTATCCATCAGTTACCTGTATACACAGTGCAAGTGAAAGTGAGAGAAAGCTTTTTGACTGAGACTTTGTTAGGAGAATAAATTCCAAAAGATACCTGAATATGACCTTGTTTTTTCTCTGTGTCTGAGGGCTCCATGCAATGAAGGAAATGTAAAAAGAAGTAGATGAAAAATACCTGATAGAATCTTCTCCTTCTGATTATAATAGTTTATATTCTTAGTTCAAGAGTGTTGGGTCTGAGCAGATAACCTATTGTGAAGGCTAGATACGAAGGACCTCAGGTCTGGTCCTGAGAACACTGCGTTTTTCTCATCTAAGTTTCTCTCACTAGCCTTGGAAAAAAAAAAAAAAAAAAAGAGTAATCAGCTACAATAAGGAAAGCAGTGTAAATTCTCTTCACTTTTCCCAGTAAATTTTGCCACTTCACAGAATTATTTATTCGGGGTTCATTTTGGATAAGTATGGTACACATCATGACATAAGCCCTAAAGTAACTTTAAAATGACAATCAGGACAACTGTCTTGACAAACAAAGCTTTTTTTTTTTTTCTTTTTTCTTTTTTTTTCCCTTCCCCCCACCCACCTCCATTATATTAGCATATTTTGCTCACACATGAAGCAAACTTATGGACAATTCCAACTCGTTTTGCGCTTCATGGATCATAACAGCAAGGCTGTTTCATTTCCCATTCATACTCATGATCATATATATTAAAATAAATTACAACACATTTTTTTCTGCTTAAACTCGTCACCTTTTAAAAAACAATATACATTTAATACTTGAAGTAAGAAAAAACCAAAACAAATATAACTCTTTCTTTTCACACACAAACATATACATATGAACTACATGTGCTTGCAAATAGATTTCAGTAAGTGTAATGATATCTTAATATATATGCACTATGGCATTCCTTCCTCAAACCATGAGAGACTTGTTATCCTATGTACTTGCCCAGGAGTCAGCTTCCTACCATATGGCTGTAAGCTCACCAGATCAAGGTTGTCATTCACTTCCTACTTACATGGTGCCCAGTGTAATGAAGCTAAAGTGTCATTTGCTTCAAAGTACCATAATGGCATAAGCAAATTCTTTAAGAACCAGTAAAATTTTGTTTCCTGAAAGATGAAAATTATTAGTGTGTGTACAAGTTAACAAGCATCTTTAGAGGGGCATTGAAATTTCAAACCATTACTCTTGGCTTGTGTGTGAGGAAATAATGTTGCTGATTTGCAAATACCACACACAGATATAGGCAGACTTCTTTGAGGTTGTGGATTTTCTTTTTTTTTTTTTTTTTTTTTTTAAATTTCGCTTCCCAGAATCTACATTTTCGTATTTCCAAACTCAGTTAGCAATGCTAAATACTAAATTAAACATAGAACAGATGATATATCACATGGTGAGAAACAACTAAAATGTAAGTTCTGCTTGTTTCTCAAAATAAGGCCCCTTACAAGAAGGTGAAAAGATCAAATTTCTAATGTGGCCAAGGAGAATGGTGTGAGGGGGAATTGTCCAGATTTATGTCACCTATCTAGAGCATGAAACCTGTTTTCAGTCTCTTGTTTCAACATCTCCATTACAATTTTGGTACTAGTTTGAATAAACACAAATAATCAAATTATGAAGCAAAAGTCAGTTTTCTTTTGCTCTTTTATGAACTTTTTGAATATAAAGGACAAAGTATCCTTAAATTTAAGCTGAAATGACACGGAACATTTTCCAGACTATGCAAGACCTTGCTTATTCTGCTGAGGTTATAAATGCAGATTTTTATTTCCATCTGGCTTATATTGAACCACTCGCTTTTAGGAAAGAAAAAGACAAAACTCAGATTCAACCTGCAGACTGCTTTTGGCATGTTGCTATCTCTGTAGAAAGAACCTCATAGAAGTTGGTTCATTTCATTTGCAGAAAGAGGTTTACTCAAATGTCTTCTTTCTTCTTTTATTTTTATTTTTGCCTTGAAGAGGGCTTAAGATACTGCTTTAAGATCAAGATTCCAAGATCTGTGTAAACATGCAGTGAAACTAAACCTAAATCCAGAGATCTTCATTTGTCATCACAGTCATCTGAAACCAAGAAGGGAAGAGGGCAGAGCTAGGAGACCAACACAGGGAGTGTTCATCACCGAACCAACTGGCAGTGATTCTCCTAAGCTGTCATAGCTGAATTTGTAATTCTTATTTCAGATGATATGAAGAGGGCATCCAAATTGCTTATCTAACTTGAAAAAAACTCAGTCATTGTTTCCATGGTTCTCCAGCAACCAGTCCCTTTCCCTTTTTAAAAGATGTTTTTAAAGATGGAAATTCCTTTAATTCTTCTTTTCTAGTTCTTTTTAGCACAAAGAGCATTTACTTAAGATACTGAAATATGTCCAGTGTTTTCCACATGTTTTCTTATGGCAAAACTATGGATTAGCTGCAGTAGGCTACAATTTCCAAAATACTGATCTGCACTGGTTCTTTTACGTGAGAAGACACAAGATACAGTTCAGGGATGAGGGATAGCTTGGCCATGTGTTCAGAATCACAGAACTGTCGCAGTTGGAAAGGGCCTCTAAGATCACTGCATCCAACTGAGAGCATCCCCCCCAATAAAATATATATCTCAATAATTGTATCAGCCACTACAGCACATCTTGAAGTCTTGAAGCCTCATCTACACAGTTTTTAAGTATTTCCAGGGATGGTGAACCACCATCTCCTTGGGCAACCTATTCCAATTACTAACAACTCTCTCAGTAAAGAAATTCTTCCTCATATCTAGACTAAAGCTCCCCTAGTGCAACTTCAGACCATTTACTCTAATCTTGTCATTGTTCACGACAGAGAAGAGTCTAAGCCCCACCTCCTTACAACCTCCATTCAGGTAGTTGTAGATAGCAATAGGGTCTCTCGCAGCCTTCTCCGAACTAAACATTCCCAGTTCCCTCAACCTCTCCTCACAGGACTTGTTCTCCAGGACTTTCACCAACTTGGTTGCCCTTCTCTGAACTTGCTCCAGCACCTCAATGTCTCTCTTGTAGAGAGGGGCCTAGAACTGAACAGAGTACTCAAGGTGCAGCCTCACCAGTACCAAGTACAGGGGCACAATCACTTCCTTTCTGCTGGCCACACTATTCCTGATACAAGCCAGGATCCTGTTGGCTTTCCTTTCACTGATACTCCATGTCAAGTCACGCTGTAAGCTGTGAGGGTGGGATTTTACAGAGCATTCGTCATGGTAGCCCCAGGTAGACTAGGATCATTCAAGAAAAATGATGATAATTAGCAAACTGGCCAGAATAAGTATCTCCTTCCTTCCTCCTTGCTGCTGGGAAGGGAAGTGGAACAGACTGTAGCTTAGTTGCACAAATGTTGTCCTCTTTGAAGAAAAATGAGTAAGGATTGTCTATTAAATGACTGGCTGAGGGACGGTTCCATTTCTTTTTTCACACAATGCCATAGTGGATGAGACAACTACATGACTGTAGTTTCTTGTCTGCTTTTGCTAGAAGCTGCTGTTGTCCTTGAGCAGCCAGAAACTCCTTGTTCTACTAGATTTTCAGTTAATGCTTTGTCTTTTTGTCTTTATCTTTGGTGTAATTCAGTTGCAACACAGCCTACATTTCAAAGTTCCTCTACACTATTTTTTTCCTCTATCACTAGGTTTAGATAAGGCTTCTCATATGCCGCCGCTACAATTTGTGGTGTTGATTGTGTAATGTGGTTTTCTTTTAAATTTTCCTTTACTGTAGTATAATTGTTACCATCATAGGTGGTGTAATACCATGATGCAAGAAATAACGAAAAAAGACAGCTGCCATTCACTTAAATGAAGGAAATTTTGAATGGCAGTGTGACAATGACATCAAGTCAATTTGAAAAGAAAAAAAAGTTAAGCTAAACATCAGGTCGTCTCAACAGTTCTCTATGGGATCAGAGTCTCCTTGCTGATTTCAGTTGTACCTGGAACTGCTTACCCTGTTGGCACTGGGAGCATTTGTGAATGAGGAAGCAGGAAACAGAGGGCAGAAGTGCTCTCCTAGTCTGAATCAACTGAGTTGATGTTGTGCATGAAACCTTTCTGAAAAAAATGCTGCCAATTTAATAAGAAGAGAGGAAGGGGAAAAAAAGAAATGAGAATTGGCTCAAAACCTAAAAATAAGACCAAGGGTGGGATGCTGCTTCGTTGCAATCTGTCCTTACATCATTGCATACTCTTTTCTTAATGCAGTGATGCAGTGTCCTCTTTTACTCACTTGTGGGAAGTCTGAGCACTTGTACAGTCACCCATTAGAAAAGGAGTATTTGTCAATGGAAGTGGACTTCAAAACATATTTCTGGGAGTCTCAGGACTGCCCATACAGCATTTATTGTCAAGAATTTATCTGCTTTCTCAGGTCTCTCTGGTGCTTTCAACATTTTATGCAGAACTATAGCTGCTCCTCAGAATCCTCTTATACTGGCCACCAGGAAAATTCAGGCTTGGCCTTCTGCCAGCATGGGGGGCAACCAGTATACAAGTTAGAGGTAGGGGAAAAACCCTAATTCCCTCTTTTCATGGCAAGTAAGCACTGTATGCCTGTTTCTGAATGTATGATAGGAGACTCATGTGGTCAGGTGCCTCCTAACAGCTCAGTCCTTTTTCTTCCCTGCAGTAAGGTAAGTGTGATATTTCTTTGCTCTCTAGCATGTGTAGAGTAAAAATTACTCCTACAAAAGCCTGAATAGGCATTAAGCCACTCTGTTCTTAAAAGCATTGGCCACAGAGTGCTTATCTAGGACTGATCCTGACACTGTATTCCCCCTTCAACCAAAAGAGCCACAGTGAGCATTTCTCCCATTGATACATATAAAGAAGTCTGTGTGGAGCAATATAAAGCTCGTCTCTGAGTCTTACTGTTCTCACTTCTGTAAAGAGATGCCATATGCCTTGTGAAATAAGTAGGCT
Organism: Heliangelus exortis; assembly: GCF_036169615.1. NCBI lineage: Eukaryota > Metazoa > Chordata > Aves > Apodiformes > Trochilidae > Heliangelus > Heliangelus exortis. The sequence continues at coordinate 61,743,816 of NC_092454.1, read as the reverse complement.
GCAAAAAGTAGAACATTGCTAGAGGCAGAGAGCAAACACTGATTCTTAAAAACTGAATACTGACTAAACTCAAGGCAATACACACAACGTTGACAGTTCTGCAAGGTAAGTGCTCAGCAAGATCAAGTGGTGATTTTCATCACCAGCACACATTTCACAAAGGTAACTAAGCACATTACTGCTCAGAAATCCTTGCAGTGAACTAACAATGCAATCACTTTTTAGAGTCACTCTAAGGGAATAGGGGAATTCAGCAGCTAATAATTACTCCTAAAAGCACATTTTTCTCTTTTTTTTTTTCTGGTTTTTTTTTTTTTTAGATTTTTTTTTTATTGTGTCATTTAACATAAAGCAATCAGCTGCAACTGTATGGAATTAAGGAGAATTTTTTCTTCTAACATTAATTTTAACATTTAACATGAAATGACTGCAGGGGCAATAGATAACCAATTGAAGAAATGACAATTACAAGGGAAAGGCACATGCAAATGTCTTCAATGAGCAGCTCAGAAACAATTTGTTTTATCCCCATTTGTTTCTTTAGCTGCCCGCATTAAGGTACGTTAGAGTTTTGGACTTCAGTGCTGTGGCTATTATAACAGCAAAAATAATTTAACTGGTATTAGAATTTAGTCAGGGGTTATTCCATTATTCCACTTTATTAATGTTCTAAAAGTTGTCATAGAACAAAGAGGATTAGTTTTAAGCATAAATCTCCAACTCTCTAGTTCAGAGAATTAAAAAAAAAGAACAAAACCCAACTCTAAATTTAAAATCAACTAAAATGAAGAAAATTCTAACAAACTGTTGCAAATCTTGCATCCTCTGTAGTCTGGCCAATAGAGCAACTGTGCAACCAAAGATCAACTACTAAGAAAAGAGGTTGACAAAACTGCCTTATAGCTATGCTAGGGGTACACCTGGGGACTGCAGCTGGATTTTACAACTTTTGGCACATTTCCCTTGAGAGGAGTGGGAGATTTTTATCCTACTTAGAAAATCTCTGCCAAAGAATGTGGGTACTATCTTTAGAAGCACCTACATCCCATTATAGGTCAGCCTGACTTTGGTTTCAAAGTGCTGAAATCTAATTTTAAGAGTGGACATAGGTTTTTAAATCACATTAATATGAATTATTTGTATTATATTATTTTAATACTCATTATGATCCTTACTCCAGGTTATGCCAAAAATTTTTAAACTGTATTTATTATCAACCACTTAGCAGCAAACCAATGGCTCATAATTGCTAGAAAACTGAGAGGTGGTTGAAAAACTGTAACCTCCCATTACTGAGAATTTGAAAATAAGAATAGTGGTATGCAGGATAAAGAATAAAAAAATAAAGTTTCAGCTCTGAGCCTTTTGAGTTGTCTAGAGGTATAAAAGAAAAACAAAACAAAACAAAACCCCATTACTTGTACTGAACTAATGTTCCACTTCTGTCTTCTCTCCATTTTAAAAGCTACCTAAAACCTGGAAAAACTTGCCCCCCTTGCTCTAAGATACTGCCCCTGAAAGAAACATAACCACATAATTATTTAAATGGCATCAAGAATAGCTAAGTAATCTGTTCTTGGAAATCAGCTTTGCATTTATGTGTTATCTACAAATATACAAGATGAGAATGACAGTGACTAGAGGTTCATTAGATCTCGCAAGATGTTATCTTTTTCCAGGCTATCATGTTTTAAACATTATTTTAGCATTATAATCCCCATACTATGCATGGGCAACCATAGTTTATTTGGCATTGGAGAAGAGTTCATTCCTAATAGCAGAGTGTTTGACCATTTCAATTCACTTGTATAAATAATATGCCCATGTTTCTCAAGGAGTATGCAGAACGCAGAGTGTACTTTGTTTTTGTCCAGTTCACATTAACATTTTAACAGCAGCTTTGAAATTAAAATCAGGCCTAACAAAAACACCTTTCTCTGTTCAAGACAGAACTCAACTCCTCTATGCCAGCAATGTCTAGTGGGTTGCCTTCCCTGGGTGAGTTCCAGGGGTACGTTACAGTAAACTGGTCCAGTGTGATATCACAGATATAAAAAATATTCCATTCTGTATCAAAACTAGGCACAGGCCTCATATTTATATGAAGAGAAGATCAAAAGAGCTGAGTGTTTTTACTCTCAACTATTCATCTCTGGCCTTCTACATGAGGAGAAAAATACCTTATGTTCTTTCTAATTGGTAACTACAAGAGTCTAATTTAGGTCAGATGGTAGTTAAAAGGAAGGTGACATCACACTTGGGTCAGTATTGGTGGATATCTAAAAGCATAACCTCTCATTTATATTGCTTTAAAATGTACACAGTATAGATGTAGATTTAAAAAACTACCAATTTTTGTGGTACTGGACCAAGGGATAATGTAAGGTTTTACCAAATGAGATCTATAGATATAAATTTCACTGTGGAGTATGTTTTAGACAAATGTGCCTTTTTCTTTAAATATGTAAATCCTACACTGTAGGCTTTCTTGGTTTTCTTTTTTTTTTTCTTTTTCTTTTTGTAGTGGTAGAAAATGTTGAACAATTGTCCATAAGCATGAGCCAGAGGTTCATTGCTGATATCCCCAGAATGCCAATATTTGCAATGCAAACAGTTAGTACAATTTACCAGTTCTATGAAAGGCCCTGACATATCTGCCTCAAGGTCTGGAGGCTCTGCTGTATACCCACAAATAGTCTTTCCATTTTCATGTAACATTTTTATACAGTGACAGCTGCATTAAGCTGCTTCTGCCCAGCAATTTCACATGCCAGGCTGGTTTAATTGGATTTAATGCCACAGAAAAAGCACTCCTAGCAGAATACCATCAAATCATTTTCATATTGAACCTTCGTGGTCCAGAAACCTCTCCTTCAACCACAGCACCGTTGTTTTTGCGAGGGACATATTCAAGGTCAATGCTGGTTTTGTGTTTGCCTTTCCCTCGGCTCCACACAAAAAGAAGGAGGAAACAAAATAAGACCACTCCCAGGAATGTGAAACAGCCCATAGCTGTGGACACCAATATTGTCTTTAGGTCCAGAGAGAAGGCGTTCACGTTGGTTCCGTTGGAACTTGTGTCGTTGGAGTCTGTCATGTACATAGGGGTCCTGTTGGCGTAAAGGAAGCGGTCTGAAGTAAAACCCTTCACTGTAAGGGAGGCCGAGTAGGTGTCGTTCCCAGCTGCATTACTTGCAATACAAACATAGATTCCAGCGTCCTGGTCTTGAGCAAATCGGATCTCCAGGGTGCCATCTCCTAGGACAGTGGCTCTTCCGTTTGATTTAGTTGTGATCAGCCTCCGACGTGGGGTAACCCAGGATATTGTGGGCTGTGGATCCCCATCAGCATTGCACAGCAGCTGCACTGTCTGACCTTCCTCCACTACCAGGTATTGCAGCTTCTTGTCTTGTATCTTGGGCTTTTTACAAGTGAAGTAAAAGGAAAGAGCTGTGCTGTGAAAATCTTTGAATGACCTCTCTTTGACACTGTCCGGGCCGGCACACATTGGTGGCTGACCTCCAAAATGCAAAGTGGGTTGCCTCTGTAAAATCCAAAGGAGACGGCAGTCACAGGCCAGGGGGTTGTTGTTAATGCAGAGAACCTCAAGGCTTTTGGGGGCATGGAATACATTCTCTTCTAGGGTTTCTAGCAGGTTTTGGGACACATTAAGCACACGTAAGAATCTGAGCCCTTGAAAAGCGTGTGATTCAATGGTACGCAGTTGGGCCCCCACCATGTGAAGCTCCTGCAGACGCACTAGATCTGAGAGCATGCCTGCTTCAATGGTGCTGATAGGGTTGTAAGAGAGGTTTAGGTTTGTCAGGTAAACCAGGTGTTTAAAAGCAGAGTAAGGTACTGCAGACAGGTTGGTGTTGGTGATGGAGAGAGAAGTAAGGTTGAGACCATACAGACTGTTGGCAGGTAGCATGTCCAGGAGGGGCCATGCATCTATCTCTAGGTCTTTCAGGCGAAACAGTCTCTTAAAGGCATATGCAGGCAAAGCATTTATGTTGAGATGCTTCAGACGCAGAGTAATGAGGTTGTGGAGGTGAGAAAGAGCTTCTGTTGGTACAGCTGTGAGGTTGCATCTCTCCAGGGTGAGCTGCTCCAGGCTAAGTAGTCCACTAAAGGCTCTGTGTGATATATAAACCAAATCATTGTCCCCAACCTCCAGGGATTTTAGGTTATGCAGATCTTGGAACATGTAATCCAGCAAAATGACAATCTTGTTTTCACTTATATCGAGCCTAGTTAGGTTTGACAACCCAGTGAACACCCCAAGGGGGACCAGCTTGAGACGGTTTCCTTTCAGCCTCAGGGAGCGCAAGTTGAAGAGATTGTTAAAGGCCCCAGGCTCCACGTTGGCCACTATATTGTCACTGAGATCTATCTCCTCCAGCAAAGGGTAAGACATGAATTCCTCAGGGTTGACGCTTTTCAGTCGGTTCTTGCTGAGGTCCAAGATTTTGGTCTCAATGGGAATGCCCTCTGGGATGGACATCAGACGCCTTCGGTGACAGCTGACGGATTTGTTCTGTGCTGAACATTCACAGCGGGCTGGGCAACCTATGGTAGGGCCCATGAAGATCAGCAGCACAGCCAGGCACAGGAATGGCTGCCAGCAAAATACTGCTGTGTGACGCATGACTCCACTTATCCGGTCTAACCTTCCGTCACACGGGCCTGTGGGAATGAGGATGGGAAAAAAAGGGAAGAAGTTAAGTCTGCAGCAAAACGAGATCTCTGCCAATATTACAGAACCATTGTAAAGCAGGCACCTGTGTTTTCATCTGAAATAAAACAATGTGATCTATTGTGAGGCGCAAACAAGAAATCTGATTTTCCTTCACAATCATAGGGATTGTCAAAAGATCTATTTATCCAGCATTTCCTCTCCAGATATCAGAGGAGGCAAAACAGATTTTCTTACTGGAAACAGAAAAGGAGGTTAGGTTTTATTTTTTCCTTACTCAAGGTTTTCTCAAGGTAGTTCTATAACTAGTGACAGGTAAACATCCAGTGTTTTTTATATAGGGCTAATCATGTCTGTGATAAATTTACACAATTTGGAGACTGTGAGGTGATATAAAACTAGCCTTTTGGCTTTCCTATTAACAACAGTGTTTTAAGGCAACCCTTAATGACATATTATGTTCAAGAAAAGGTAGTTCCTTGGCAGTGAAAATATTCCTTTTAACATTAATTGCATACATGACAGCTGTAAATACATGGAGCTTGTTTGCACATACACATACACAGTGGTTCAATTGAGGAAGAAAGAACAGGTGTATCTGTGATTAGAATTTGTGTTAAGGACAAATTGATTCTTTGCTTTTACTGCACAGAGGGATTTTTTGTGATTTTTAGAACAAAAGAACTGAGAGCATTTACAGAATGCACCTTGTACTTGTAAACTAGTTCGGAGGGAGTGAAAAAAAAAGTTAAGATGAGCTGACTATATTTGAGCATTAGAATGTACAAAAGAGGCAAACAGATTCCATGAAAATCACACCTAGTAAGAGATTTAATCATTGTCTTCAGGTTAAAACAGAATAGTAGAAATAAAGATAACCTTTATTAAATGAACAGCCCTTCTCCAAAGGCTGAACTTTACAGGTTTAGTCACCAGTGAAGGTTTCAAAAATTTAAAGAAATACAGTATTACTAAGCTTGTGATGCCATTAAACAGTTATTTTAGTAAACAAGCTGTTGGAAACACATAAAAGTAATATTTAGTAATCCCCAGACTGATGAAGAAGAAAATCCCACCAGTAACTGTGCTTCAACAGAACTGTACTCCACTGGCAAACAAGTTGAAAAATGAAATCTCACTAATCATCCTGCCTGGAAGATGAAGGTTGCCCTCTCAGACTGTGAATGATCAGAAGGGTGGGAATTCAACATGTGAGAAAAGGAGCAGACACTTTTATCTTTTGATCTTATTCCAATTTTAACAATCCTCACAATAAACGGAGTGGTTTGGTATCAGCATTATTGTAACTGTATTAAGTAATAAACAGCTCTTGTTCTTTGACTATTAAAAGCTTAATTGGGTGAAACAAATTCTCTTGGAGCTGCATATAAATTGTGTTCTTTGATTGACCATAAATAAATGGTGCATATATTACTCCTCTCATGGCTCTGTGGAAGAATGTCACTCTTGACTAATGTGACTTCTGCTTTCCCCTCTGACATTACTATTCAGAGACTAATAATAGGAGGTAAATTGCATGCTGGTTTTGTGATGTAGTCTGAGGACCTGGATGGAGAATATTCTTTGTTATGTATTACCTATAAAAGCACATTTCAGCTTTGTCATAGAATGGCAACCTGCTGAGATTCATTTAGTTTCCTCCTACGCTGTAGTCTTGCAAGTATCTATGGCTAGTTTTGTCCAGCTGTGACAAAGGTTTTCAGAGATAAACTTCACTTCATTAGGCATTAAGTTAAAACTGGAAATCGATAGGAGTCTGTGAGTTTGGTGTTTGAAATCAATTCACATCAAAGAGGCTTTTGGGTGTTCTGATGGTTACTTTCAGAGCTCAGTCTGTGAGGTTAGCGTTCACTTCTAGCATGCAGGGAATTCATTTCCTACCCTATTCACCTAATGTATAAAGCACAAAGTAAACAAGTTCAGTGGAAGATAAGCACCCCTGGAATGTTCACTTTAGATAGCAAAAGTATGAAATGCGGCTATCCAAGCCTGTAAAATAAAACTTCCGAGGAATGTGAAGTAGAAGAGGGACAGTATAGAAGATAATAAGAGTGATTTGGCTGTGACTTAAGTACAGAAATGTAGTGTTAATAAAGTTCTTCAAATATTAACAGTTGCCTTCTGCAAGAGGTTGTGCACACAAGTATAGATGGATACACATTTATCTGTAAGGGTGCATACCTGTGAGTGTATTAGAACTGAGATTAAAAAAACTGGAGTAAATTACACGTTGATGAGGAAAAATAGCATATTGTGATAAACTGCAGGCTAGAAAAACAAGGATTACTTGTTTTATTGTTTGATACTTGTTTTGTTGATAAGTACAGGTTAGAAAAAAACACAAATGGAATTTATGTTTTCTCATCTAGATGATACTACCATGTTTCCTGTTAATCATGCCTATGACTACACCCTAAGTTTTCAGCTGCTTTGTGCAAAAATGACTTTATCTTCACTATGCAAAAAATGTAACCTTATCTCAATTGTACAAATAATGAACAAGAGGTAAAAAGGACTGGCAAAGGAAATATGGACTACTTAAAGATTCCTGACTCTCTGCAGGACAAGGTGAATTTTGGGAGATATCTACAGTAAACTTTGACCCGCTGCTGCATACTGTCCATTTTCAATTTATGCACTGTGAAGTGGTATTTTCAGGAAATATCTGGTAACATCACTAGCAGAGATTCCCTTCAGTGTGAGACCATTTTGAAGGGATTTTGAAAGGATTCATCTTCACCAGTAAAGTGTATTTTGTGTCAGTCTGATCATCGTTGCTTATTATTATTATACATCCAATAAAGTACAATGCTACTATTCAAAAATCTTAATGAAATTACACCATTGAAAGTTATTTTTCACTGTAAGATGATTTTTTACAGTGAAAAATGGCTTCCCACATTTCTTCTGAAATGTCAGAAAATTGTGAGATGTTAATTAATTGATGATGAGCTATTGGTGTCACTGTTTAAACCTCATCTTTTCTTCCTGCACTTCATACTGTGTCCTTTGTCAGTATAGGAATTCCCTCTAAACATACGCATGATTATCTCATTATCCTTCTTTGCACCTTTCATACAACTTATCTTCACTGTGATATATGCTTTCAAGTATACATATGTCTTACATATATGTAAGACAAAGTATCTTCTGCTTGTTCTGTGATTGTACTATGCCCAGGGCTGTGGTATACCTCTGAAAGTATAGCTTGTGAGCACAAAAATTCTAATAAAATAATAAATAATCACAAATCTGCAGGTTTTAGTTACTTGAATGTAAACAAGAACATATAAAATCATGTTCCTGACATTTCTGGGATTTTTACCACACCCTGATACACTCTCTTTGAAATTAAATATATCAAGAAATTCCTTATTAAAAAATATCCACTATCTACCTCCTTCTGGTCTTTGTTCATTTCTTTTTCAGAAGTCTAAAGTCAGGAGTCAAGTTACTGTTGGCTAATATTCTTTTTCAACGTAGGAGCTTGGCCATAGTTCAGTATGCAATTAAGAGAACTCATTACAGTTATTAATTAATAGTTCTGTGTGATCTCACTCAAAACAGCCATCTCTACTGCTTTGAAATGCAAATAGTTTTGCACAAAGCTCTGCAACTTTGAATCCACCTGTAAATCCTTTACAGGAATGTATTCTTTTCTCGAAATGATTCTTTTCTCGAAAACATAACTATATTAAATAAACTTTCCAGAATGAAATGTTTTATGACAGGTATCTGACTTGCTTTGATTATTCACCTCAAGAGAACCGGATGTTGTCCCTGTTTTAAATGTGGTTAAAACTACATCTGTTTTTTGCATTGTTCAAGGCATAAGGCATCAATGTAGATTTTCTATAAGCCTGTGCTGAGATAAAATAACTTTGTCTTCCTGTACAAACAGCTTCTTTCTCTTTATGCTTGCTGAATTTTAGCATTTATTTTTGGAGCAGGGAACAGAAAACTGAAGAGTATGAAGGGTCCTGTCTTTGCCTTTTCTATCAACATGTGTCACACTTCAGCAAGCAGTACGCCAAAACCTTTGCTCAAACCTCTTCAACAAAACACTTTGCTCGTGTGCTCAGTAGACAGTTATTGAATACGAGCATATAAAACTACTGAAGATTTTACCTATGTGGTGCAAATTTTTGCCCAGCTAAGTATAGTTTGGGAAGGTTTTTACTCACAACCTTATGTATCAACTACCTTTCAAGATTATTTTGTAAGACTAGCACATTTGGCTTTACTGCCTTCTCCTGTGATGGTAGACCAGACCAGGTAAGGACAGGGAAGGTGATGAGCTCTGGCTGCTGGGATGCACCAACGTGGCAATGGTGGGAAACATTGCCCAGAGGATGAATGCTAATAGGCTTGGAAGATTACAGAGATAAACAGAAATGGTTTTAGGGACAGTCAAAAAAGAAACATGAAAATATTAGACATTTAGAAATGTTCTTACAGTGAGACCAATGCCACAAGGAGGATGAATGAAATCCTTGCTGTGGCATTTTCTGCTTAAACAGTGCAGCTTGACATTCCTGCCATATGGTCTTTCAATGTAAGAGCAAATGTTTAACAAAGTCTTTGACTCACTAAGTCTTGTGCCAGCAAATTAGCTAAGTTTAGTGTATTGATCCCAAGCTCTATCACGGGCCAAGTCAACCCTGACCCTCTCTAAAGGAGGATTTTTCTTTAAAAACAGAGCATGTCAATGAAATGATTCAAGTGAACTATGGTGTACTAAATTCCCTACCTCTTTAATGAGATTTTTTTTTTGCTTATGGGGGGAAATTTTTATCCACCCCTTCATTCATCTTATAATAATCTCAGCATTTAAATGAACTGCAAAAGATTAGCTGTTTATCTGTATTTCAATAATTAACAGATTGAAAGAAACCTTGGATATCATCAGCAGCAGCAACAGCAACGACCCCTAGTCTGCCTATTCATTGAATTGGAAACAAAGTTTTCAACTATTCTGAAGTCCTGGGATCATTCTCTTCTAATAAGTCATCAGGAAAAGCTTCATGGGCTAACACCAGCTCAAGAACTATATTCAAATTGCATTTGTTTTCAGGAGGAACAGTATTTGTTTTAAACTGTACCATGGTTATACTTCTAAGTTTGGGACTCAGACCATTACCCCATTATAACAGACATGACACAGAAATAGAAAAAAACTAAAAATAACAACAATAGGAACATTTAACCACTACTATTATTGTAAGACTGGTTAAAATCTTAGTATCAAGTGTTACAAAATTAAACAACTCAGTGCAATTTTTAAGTCATATCCTTAGATTATTGTTTGAAGCAAAGTGGAAGAAGCAAGCATGCCATGCAACAGAAGATAAGAAAATGCCAAAATCACATGATGACACAAATTACTGGTTCAAGACTTAGAATTCCAGATAATCTGAAATTAAGCAAAGAAATGAAGCCACCAATACACCCTCTGTCTCTAACCCAATGTTTTCAATATTGATTTGCTTTTTTTGTAGGTTTTTTATGTTGTTGTTGTTACAAAGGAAGTTAATGTTGGGTAGAAATACAAAGGAAAACATAATAAAACTTAACGATTTTATGACAGGAAACGTTTCATGCATAAATAACAGGAAAAGAAAGTGAAGACATTTGCAAGAATTGCAGACAGAATGACATTCCAACTGACATTGTTAGTAAGTTGAAGGTAAAGAGGTTTAAAAAAAGTGTATATGGGCAGTTATAAGAACAGCTACAAAAGAGGCTTTTGAAGTAAAGCAGAATTCAGAAATTTTCCCATAGGTTAATGACATAAGTCATTACAGGGAGTGTAAGAGTACTACCATATCCCCACAATTACCTATCTCATAAAAAACACAAATATTTGCATGGAAAGAGGTTTTGATAGAGAATTCTGAGTTGAATAAATTAATGAACTACTGTGCATCACAGATTTTTTCTTCCATCTATTCCTTCTGAATGCAAAAGTATATAATTGAAAGGTACATTTCCCCAAAATTGCTTCTGCCAAGTTGTTTACCCATGTAAACAGTAAGTAGTAACCCTACTGTACTGATGAAAAGTGATATCACTAAGAGGTGAATATGCAGTAACAAGGACGAGAATGCTATGGTATTTATCTATACCATTACCATAGATATATTAATGCACCTAAATGTTAAGATGCAATAATGGAGAAAGATACAGACTTATGTGTCTGAAAACAGTGAAGTTTCTGGCACTTTTTCCTGCATTTTGTTGGGGCTGCTTAGTATTGGAAGAGCACCCAAGCATCGCAGTTAAACTTCATTCCTAGATTTGGCATCATAGTGTTCTGAGACATGTGTCACTTCAAAAATTGTGAGTGTTGTAGTAAAAGAATCCACATTTTTATTGTCATTTTAATCTGACCTAACATTAATCAGAAATCCAACAGTCTTGGTTGCTCTGATGATTCTCAAGTGATTTTAATGCTCTAGATACCGAGAATAAGGTATTACAGGCACAGCAAGTCAATGCTGTTGTAGTAAAGGAGAGAAACACATACTACAAGAAAATAGCTAATTTGTTACTTTGAGGAAATATAGCAGTCATAAATCTCTTGCAAGTTAAGGTTCATCACTTCACAGAGGATCTTATGTTTCACAGTGTATCCGGGCAGATGAACGTTAAAAAGTTCTGCTGCCATGAACAAGACACTGAACAACAGAAAGTGAATATGTTACATTTTATACTTCCTTTTAATTTCTGTACTAAGTAATGCAGTCTGAATAAATTAAATCAAGCCCAAATCATTAGGAAGGTTAACTGCATCGACTAAAGAAAAGTAACACAATCTTTTGTCAACAGCAGTTCTACAGTAAAAGATTATCTTCATCTTGAAAGAAACAGGCTTTCTTCTAAAACTGTCTCAGTATGGCAGTAAAGTCAACACCTTTGCTACCTGGACAGTATCTCCAATGTTGAAAAACAGGGATGGGATTCCCTCTGAAGTTTGAATTCTAACATGCAGCTTCTCCCAAGCTTCAGTGAGTGAAGATCTCATTGATAGATAGCTACTGGGAAAAAACAAACAAACAAAAACCCCAACAACAAAAAAAGAAGAAGCTACTTTAAATCTGCTACAATAGCAAGCTTTCAAGGACTAGGATATTCAAGCAGGGTTGAATCCCTCTTCAATAATCCATTTAGGAAGCCACAGGCAATCTGCATTTTATCTAGAACATCATAAAAAAAGTTACTGATATAACCTGTTATAAATGGACGTTTCCTTCAAATATCTACAGAAATCTTTATGGACATGAGAAAAAATTAACTGTTGTGGCAATGTGCTGACTTCCATCTTTTGCAAACTGAGCACTCAGTGGTAAAATTGACAATATATTTAGCAAGCTTCTACCCATTAGCATAATTTCATTTTTCTTAGGTTTGACAAAAAAAAAAAAAAATCTCTCCTTTGTTATGTTATCCACACACACAATAGGAAAGCTAGGTAGCAATGACCTTACTGGCTGTTAGGACAGACAGACAGATTAATGTAACATCTGTATAATGAAGGCAGGTGAGACCTTTTACCCCAGTAACTCTCTGTCAATACTGAATAGCATGAAAGGGAGACCAAAATTGCACAGTACTGTTCAGGGGATGGGTGTGGCAGAGTTGAAGGGAAAAGCTAAGAATGTGCCTAGGGAAGCTATGAGATCAGTCAGTTACTACAAGTACTTTTGTTGCTTCATAGCACAAACCAAACCAAAAGACAAAAACAACTCCCTTGTTCAGAAATATTTTTAGCAAAGTGCATCTGAAAAACCAAATGCATTTTATGACAGTAGCAGTAATCCATCTTGTCTGGAGGCAGATACAGTTCAAAGTTTATAACTCCCACTATGTAAATATAGCTAAAACCTGAATTAAATGGGAAGTCTGAAGAACCTGAAGCCAACATATTTTCTTTTGTGTAATATGGACATGCCACACATGCCTGTGTGGAGGTAAGATACAGTTAGCAAAGCTGTAGCACATACGATTTCAGTAGAATTTATCTGGCTAATAAAAGGAAAAAATAAACCCATCAACTGTGTGGTGTTTTCCTACTTCAACTGGCATGTTTGCAGCTGTTGTGCTTATATCTTACACCCAGGCCCTATCATTCCAAATAAAGATCATATTTGCTTGGGACTGTTTTCATACTACCATATGTGAAGCCTTTAGAGCACCACATGCTGCTGAGCTATCTGATGCTGCTCTTTGTAGACTACAGGAATAGTCAGAATCAGAAGAGACAGAACAGGAGCTACAACATTACATACGGTACATTAAAAATAAGCACAAGAGAATAAACACATTTCTTAACTCTTGTCAGAAATCCCTCTGTTCATAAAATGCTGTCAAATTTAGACTGGCTATCCTAGCAGAAAATTGTGGCCAGCACTCAGGGGTGGCACAAAGGAAAGAACGGATTTATTTCAGCTCGTTGGTCAACACTAATGGGTTATTCAGGAAGAAACTGAGTGATAGACCCAACTTCAGCCACTTAATGGCTCAGAGAAGGAAGGTACCCTAGGGACAGCTGTACAAAGCTCATGCACTTTGAATTAAAATAGAGTCGATCATAATAAATACACTTGAGGAAAGAAGAAAGTAGTGAACTGCCTTGGGGATTTCTTGTTTGCTAAAGGCATTCTTAAATTATATTTAGATTCAAAATCAGTCTGCAGAGGGGTCAAGATAGGACATCCAGAAATAAGACCTGACACGTTGACAGGTGAACAAGACACAGCCATTAATCTCTTCTTTGGACATACTTCATGAGTGTTCCTCCAGATACCTACAGGAGTCAGCGCAAGTTGAAGTAAGTCACCATGATGAGAAAAAAAAGAAAGAGAATGTGGAAGACACAAAATAACTGATATTTTGCAGTCAGATTTTTTTCAGCTGGGTCAGTCATAATCAAGCTCTTGATTTGAGCCTTGCCCATTGGGAGCTCCTGCTGACAGAGTAGTAGTGTATGTAGCTCCTAAGCAGATAGACAGATGCTAAATCTTGTTATGCGTCAGCGTCAAACTACTCTTTTTGTACTTGAAACTCATTCTTCTGACCCCTTACTGTCATCCACTTGCCTGAAGTCTGTATCTGCACTTGCTAGGATATCACTAGCAACTTTCCAAGAGCTTTCCAAACCCTGGCAATGGAGAAACCCCATTAATTTTGTGACTTGGTATTTATATATTTCTTTGGAAATAAGAGGGACTTCTTGAAGATCCATACTTCATTCATTTTGTGTCAGACCAAGTAAAGGCACTTTTTGCACAAGGAAGAATTTCTGCTGCTTGAATTAGTGTATATTTAATAATTATTGGCAAAAGACCAATAGTACTTTCACACTAACCCAAGAACACTTTTTTTTTTTTTTTTCTGATTAACCACAAAAAGAAGGTTTAAAAGGCACAGCTTTCCATATCTGCCCTACCACACCACCCCTAGTTACAAGGATAGTTTTGTATAATTTTACAGATAGGCCAGAAACACTTTTTTTTTTTTCTTTTTCTTTCTTTTCCACGGGAAGGCAGCCTGTGTCTCTGTACTCCTGCTGTTTCCTAAAAAAAATGTCATATCCCACTTGCAGTGGGGAATAAGCTGTCCTGCAGTTTTTCCTGATCTATATGTGATTTCCAGAGACTGACACCTGGCAGGAAGCACTTAGGTCCAGAAAGCAATGAGCTGGTGCAAAACTAGAAATACAACAACTGCTGCATTGTCCAGTTTCTTTTGCACTTTTTATGATCTCATCCAATGATATATGGTCTCCTGAGAAACAATGCAACATGCAACAATTCTTCATAGCACTGCTCTACTGTCCCTTTACAAGTTGAGCATTAAACCTAAAATACAATCACATTACATTTGCATTACTTTTCTTTCTGGTTTACATATACAGTCTTCAGCTCAAAGATGGAGATTTAGCTCTCAGTATAGTTTCTGTTTCAATGCATAGCTGTATCATACAACTCTACAGAAACCAGAAGTATTTTTCTACTGAAAAATATTTTAAATTCTGTTGAAAATCTGTTTTCCAATAAATTATTTTTTGTTCCTTTACAACATATTCTACAACAGTTGTGTTTCATTAAAACATAATCTTCTATCAAGAAACAGCTTCAATGGGCAATTTTCAACCAGTTCTATGTACTACCATGCACAAAAAATGCACATATGCTTAGAAGTCTTTAAAGGCAAGCACTGTTTATACCATCTGTAACAACACTCTCTGAGAAAAACATACTTGTCCTTGTCCTAAATAAAGTGAACGCTAAAATATCTTTCTGTTGCCAGAGTACTTTCAGATGGCCTGATTAAAAATAATAATAATAAAAAGTATTCTTGAGTCTGCATGGATACATCTATCCTTAATGATGTCTCAGTTTTATTCCTAATTAAAAACTCATTAATATCAAAGACAACTGTAAGAAACCCAGATGAGACCATATCATTTGGGATCTTAAGACTGAAGGCACACATGATATCAACTGAGCTTAATTTATTCAAAAGCTACTGTAGGTGCTGTGTGAATAAAGTTTTATACTATAGCAAGCATTGATATCTGATGAAGGCTGTATGCCGTATTTCACTCCTTCAGCAAATTTCTTGCTCTGAAATGTCACTTAGGACAAACGGTAGCTTTAAAAATTCAAGAAGAGGAGAAATGAAGGAAAATAATTGGTTCACTCTCACAAACATTGTGTATCTTCAGTGTTACTGGAGCTGGTAGCTGGGAGACAGATGCAAAGGGTGACACTGCACAAACAAGAGCTCTGCACAAGGACCTCTTCTTGCATCTCCTCTGTGGAAACAATCTTGCCCAGTCATTTAATTCCTGGGCAAACACTTCCATAAATACAAAAATCTCTGTCATGACTGAGGAAAAATAAAAGAGACACTAGAATACAATTAAAGGACCTCTGAGATCATCAAGTGCAACCCTTGACCCACTGCCACTGTGGTTACCAGAGCATGGCACTGAGTGCCACATCAGTCTCTTCTTAAAAACCTCCAGGGACAGAGAATCCACCACCTCCCTGGGCAGTCCATTCCAATGTCTGATCACCCTCTCTGTAAAGAATTTTTTCCTAATATCCAACCTAAACCTCCCCTGGCAGAGCTTAACTCCATTCCCTCTTGTCTTACTGGTAGCTGCCTGGGAGAAGAGCCTGACCCCCTCCTGGCTCCAACCTCCTTTCGGGGAGTTGTAGAGAGTGATGAGGTCTCCCCTGAGCCTCCTCTTCTCCAGACTGAACAGCCCCAGCTCCCTCAGCCCTTCCTCACAGCACTTGTGCTGGATCCCTTCACAGCCTCCTTGCTCTTCTCTGGACCTGCTCCAGCACCTCAATCTCCTTCCTGAACTGAGGGGCCCAAAACTGGACACAGGACTCAAGGTGTGGCCTCCCCAGGGCTGAGTACAGGGGAAGAATCCCTTCCCTGGACCTATTGGTCACACTGTTCTTGATCCAGGCCAGGATGTCATTGGCCTTCTTGGCCAACTAAGCACACTGCTGGCACACTGCTGATCTAGCATGGGGATTAAAATAAAAACCTTTCCTTCCCCCTGACATTTTATTTACTTTTCTTTGTTTTTCATTTTTTTGTTTTGTTTGGTTTGGTTTGGTCTGGTTGGGGTTTTTTTTGCTTTTTACTTTGTTGTGTAATTTTCTTTTTTTTTTTGTAAATTATTAACTGAGAGATGAGCTGTTGGGCAGAGCCTCACATGTCAATTGGGAGGTCTAGGCAGCATATCTTTGGATAGCTTTAGATATCTTTGGTACCTTTGGATAGCTTTAGATACTATGTAAGCCTCATCCTAGCTGATCAAAATTAATTTTGATGAGGTTGAAGAAGTTACTCAGATAAGATTTCATCCTTGAAATGCACACACTAGGATAATTTCTACTTCTCAAATAGACTGAATTCCATTGATCAGTAGTATAGAGAAGCTTTACAGCACATTGTCATAAATCCCACTGGAATTACCACTCGTTAACTTTCCATATGGTATGAAATTGCCAGATGTTCAACTATTCATGGCTCAGGAGCTGGTAAAGTGGAATGACTAACAGAGAAAGACAATAAAACCTGTAAAAATAGCAGTTTTCACTCGTACAGATCTGCAAAATGGTTATCTGTGCCAGTACTTCTTTTGTATATAGCATACTAGTATTCATGACCTCTGAATGTTCAGATGTTCAAGGCAAGGGGAAGCCATAACCCTCAAAAGAATATTTTGACTTTGCCCAGACTCAGAGTTCTCCAAATACTCTCCAGACCCATGACTTGTTATTGGTGTTCAGGGCCTCACACAACAGGATTTTTCAAGATATTATACTCAGACTTTTTTTCACAGTTGCATCTCAGCCAAATTCAGCTTTCATGTTTAAGAATGAAGAAGAATAATAATTAAAAAGGAAAGATTGCGGTGTGCAGATTTCTCCAGTGCATCCATTTTGTTGCTGGATGCCCAGATTTTAATTCAACATCTTTTACCCAATTCACAGCCCTGCAAATCTTCTATGAAGCAATAATCCTTGTTATTGTGGATGACAGAAATAGAAAACAGCTCCTTTTCTTCCAGATAATAATTTTTTTCAAAGCTTTCTATTTTTTTTTTCCATTTGATTTCCTGATTTTGCACCCAACCGTATCAAATATGTTGCAATAATGTGGCTTGGTGATTTCCCTAGCTTCTTAAGTTAAAGTAGGAGAAAAAAATAAAAGTAGCAATGACCACTCCTTTGTAACCAAAGCTCTTGGTGTTGGAATAAGAACTGGAAATAAATAATTGTTGTACTCCTAAGACAGTCTCTCTCTTGCTGATTACTCTGTTCTGGAATCATAAAAGACAAAAGACAAAGTCCTTTGCAAATTCAGAGGTTTCACACAGTTTTTTTTAATTTTATTTTTAAAAAGCAAAGTAATGATTATTTGTTGCCTTATTCCATATAATTATAGATGTACAGAACTGAGTTATGAATTCAAAGGAAATCAATACCACATCCTGGCAGATGATATAAAACTGTGAAAGGTGTTCATTCTTTCCACAATATTGTCTTTGCTTGTGAAGCAAAAATAAAAATGATTTGCTGTTTTCCTCCTTTCTTAAGGTTATAATAACTTCTGGCTTATAAGTAGATATATAACATAATTGAATGAGTACAAGAATAATATCACAATCTCCCCAAAGTCCATTTCTACTCACTTTCAAAATAGAATACAAACTCTTAGTGGCTGCAGTTTTTCAGCTAACACTTCATTAGTGAGTAATAAAAGGATAACCAATTCAGTTCCACCACAATGGAGTCTAGGTATTTCTTTTAGAGCTCAACAGCTTTTTGTAAAGCAGCTGATGTGAAAAATACAGGAAAGCTCATAGGTTATCATTTTCCCTGCATGTTTAATCTATCCAGGCACGGTATCAACCTCTCCAGGTCTCTGGAGACCAGCCTAAGACTGGGGACAGAGAGGATATGCTGAAACTACGTCCTCTAGCCTCTATGCATACCCATGATTAGATCTGCTATTTTATGAAAAACACCTTTTATTGCTCTTAAGATTTTAGTATCAGGCCTAAGAATAAACATAATATTATGGTTTTGCTATGATTGCTGAACCCAGATTTATAGCACCACCAAATCAAGTTTCCATGGGTAACATCAGTAAATGTCTATTTATTAAATCAACCTATTTCAGGATGTAGGGACATATCACCAGTAGATTGTGTTATTTGAAAATATCTGGCCAAAGAGCTAGCCATAACCTAATGCTTCAAAAGATGTTTCAACAGGGCAGTGGGAACTGTCCTCTTTCTCTGGCACAAGCATTCACTCTTTTGTGCCTGATCTTTCTTCTAGAGGACTGAGAGGGTGGAAGTCTGAGGTGAAACACGTGAAGGTGTTATTCACTGGAGCACTGAGAAGGGTGAACGTGTGCCTTGCACTGACAACCTTTGAGAGCCCTGTGCCTCTTGCTAGCAGACACCTGGACCCTGGGTCTAGTTATTATGGAACTATGGATATGAGATTCCTTTCTGCTGTGCTCAGCTCTGCATGGGAATGTTGCTGGATAGCAGTCCCACTGCTGAATACGAGCACAGCTTGCAGCTTTTGAAGAGAGTTGAGTCTCATAGATCAGCTTCACTTCCAGCTAATTCTACTAGGTAAGAGGATGAAACGGATCTTGTTCCCACTGCAGACAAAGCAGCTTGCCAATGGCATCACTGGACTCAGAAATGCTGTCAATCAAATTCCAATTAATTTCCTCAAGCAAGTAATTTTGCTAATGGCTGTGCACATGTGTACAAAGTATATGGTCAGACACATACTAAATAACAGTAAGTTTTCCCTCATTGTCAGGCTCTCTCTCTAAGCTCAAAAATTTTTCTCCAGCTTTGATGTGTCTCGCATAATCTCCTGCAGCTGCATGGAGACTTCCTCAGCCAATTTAGATAGATTCAAAAATACTCTGTCTTTAGTACTACTGGCAGTGAGTATCTCGGATAAGAACACTGGATTTCCTTCCTCTATCATATAAATTGAGTTAAAATTAAAAGACCTTTCACTTCCACAGAGGTTTCTGTACCCTCAAAGGCAGCAATATCACACAATACTTAAAAGAAGATGAACTACTGAATGCAACAGGATGACTCACATCCATGAAGTTAGTCAGGGTAAGGTTAATTATTTGCTTAATAGATGATGTTTCTTTTAAATTTCTGCCTCTCTAACATTTCATATAACTGACTGCAGTATTTATTATCTCCATGATAGAATGTCTTATTTTTTTTACTAAGGTCATTTAAACCTAATCCTTGGTGCTGGAAAAAAACACCAAAAATATTATGGAACCCCAACTTCAATCAGTCAGTATAGCACAAAGCATACACTTCAGAGGTAGAAATAGAATACAATAGTGTTCTACTTTAAATGCATGGATTCACTTAGTGCAAGGATAAAGCCAATTTTGATAAATTCTGTGTCTCAAAGTTTTAACCCAAGCTTCTGGATTCCAGTTGGAGAAACCAAGCACACTTTTACAGATGCAATTTGAAAATATTGTGTGAGAAACTATGAGGTCTAAAATATAGAAGAGAATACAAAAATGTTTTTTAAATAGAAAAGAAAAAAAAGGGAAAAGATACAATATTATTTTTGTAAAATTTTACAGTCTGTTCATGCTAAATTTGTAATTTGCAGGGAGGGTCTGATTACTGAGATCTGAATGTCTGACATTGCTTAATTATTGTAACAGTGGGACAAGATGGTAATCAGTCATGGTATATGTAGTTGAGAGTAAACAGAGAATTACTCTGCTATCTGTGGTTGTTTAAAATAAAAGCATCTGCTCTAGAACACCAAGAGATAAGAATGGTCCAGGCTAAATCACATTGCCATGATACAGCATTCTCCTGCCCAAGCTTCATTTTCAGAGCTTGAGAGCTCTGACAGTCACTTAGGTAAGGGAAACTGTATGCTTAAATTATCTTCCAGCATCTAACAGAGAAGAACACAGAGTTAATAATGGGCATTATATCTTTTTTTTTAATCAATGATTCAGAATGACTTGTTCTACATTCTGCTTGCAGATATTGATGAACTGTATGTTCCCAAAAGACTTAAGAAACCTATTGTACAAAACCAAGAACTGTTAGGCAGTTAGCCACTCTGTGGGATGGTTAACTACAAGAAAAAGAAATAGAAATAAATATAATACTCTTACAGGGGGAAGGTAGGTTAACTCCAAACTTCAGATTACACAGACTATGTAGCATCAGAATTACAAAAAGTTTTTATGTCTGCTTTGGCTGATGTATTTGAGAAAGTACTAGCTGTTATGCACCAGCCATACTTCCTTCTAGATTTTTTTGAAATTCATATGTGATTTAAGATATATTTTGTAATAATTTCTGGAACAAAGCCTTGAACTAGGGTATTGATCAGAGAATTTTTTCCTGTCTGTGTCAGTGTTTCGGGAACTAGAGCTCCATGTTTATTTCATTAAAAATAGACACATTTTTAAGTAAAAGCTGTTCTCAGCTATTAGTGTGGGAACAGATTTTCAGCCAGTATTTTTTAGCAGGGTCCCAGGCTAAGATGCTTTTCTATGAAGATAACTATCCAGTTTCATGAACATGTTGGGTATTTACAGATAATCAGATCTGCAGATTAACTATTTCCTGTTAGAGACCATTATGCTCAAGTGACTTTGAAGTCTAGTCTTCCACCCAGCACTAAAGCAACATGTATAGCTGCATTATTCAATGAAGCTGTTTTGTGGCTGAAGAGGTGACAGCTTCAGAGTTGAGCTTTTGCAATATACCCCTTGTAGGCTTTCAGCAGTCATCACTTCTGAAATGCAATACAGGAATTTATGAAATGTACAAGATTCTGGGACCCTTTTTATTTCCAAGATGTCCTGTGTAAAATCAGCCACAGTGGGAAGTTCACTTTAATCCTTAATAAAATGAGAATTTTTCAACTGTGCCATCTGAGACAGAGCTATGAGAACACCATGTACAAAAGAATACTGGCAACAGTATGGTTATTTCTTATGTGAAGTTTTGATTCAAATCCTTGTGGATTAAAACTTATCATTGATGAAGAAAATGCATTGTATCTACCTACAAAAACTGTGAGTATGGGTCTTCCATACTAGTATCTCTACTTTTTTTTTTTTTTTTCTTTTTTTTTTTTTTTTAACACAAACACATTTTAAAAAAGAATAACTTGGTTACCAGATCTATTGTCAGTTAGAAACTGTAATGCCTGAGAAGATGAACTGTGAGTCAATTAAGACAGTTAGTCAATATTTCCATTAGTGCTTTAGTGAAAGGAATTTATGTTGTTAACTTTTCATTGGTTTTGTTTATTGGTATAAATTTACTGTCAATAAAGAGGGTGGTTCTTTCTTTTTAAACATTGCTCTAACTTTGCTTAGCTTTATTTTGATTGATATTTGACACATGTTGATATGTTTTCCTTCAGTCTAGCTAATCCATCTAATTTTCTTGATGGCCACTACATCCAAATACCAGAGTGTGACCGCTGATTATAAAGATCTCATCAGGCAAGATTTGTAAGATGAAATCAGCATCAGACAGATGTTTAGGGAGTGTGGCTTGGAGTTTGATCAACAAACATCTTATTGTCAACTGCACAGAAGATTATTTTAGCTAGTTGCAAAGAGTGCTGCTATCTGCTTATCACTCAAATAAGCATACCTATCGGACTCTGGGACCAGCCTTTGTCACTGTAAGGGAAAAGAAACAGCCCAAACCTTCTGGCTTATGCAGATGTAAAAAGGAGAAAATAACCTGCAAATGCTGTTTATTCCTCTCTGCCTAGTATTGGACTCCAAAAATATGTTCTGGTTGAGCATTTCTCCCTTTTCTCATACATCCTGTCATATGGAGGAAAGAAAAGAGAATGAATCACTGACTTCAGATGGCGTAGGATGAAGGGGGAAAAGGCACAGAGAAGATAGGAACGGCAATCTGAATGCAGACCTGAAATCCCCCCAGACAGTTCCAAACAGCAATTTGGCTAATGAACATAATTTGGAATGTCTGCGCACATCCTTAAAAAAGCACAGAGTAGGTGGGTGGAGAGTAGATTAAACGTATCAGTCTCTGATCCACTTCCCACTGACTGGCTTGCATGCATGTCCTCTCCATCCCTTCACACAATCTGGCAGTGCTGGTGGGAGGACCTTCTGGTTGAGAGCTTCTGCCGTATGGAGCAGCTTTCCCAGATCTGTTTGCTTCACTGAGTCACCATTTCAAAAAAGACCTCAGTGCTTTTATTTTCTTTTAATGACTCTCCCTCTATTAATTACTTTTTAACAATAGAAATCGACCACAATACTATCTGACCAAATGAGCCTAGACAGCAAAGTTGTTCACAGTTATATTTCAGGAATCCTCGAACTCTGCCTGTCAGAGTGGCTTTTAGCAATCACAACACTGTTAAAAGGCCTGATGATGACATTTAAGGCAAAAAGCCTGGCATGGCACAACAGCATGTACACAACAGCATCTGATGGGTAAATGTTGCCTCTGTGATCTCTCAGAAAGATGTATAAAAAGAGCCTTGAAACTTTCCTAATGTCTTATGGAAGAAAAGTTATCTTTATTATTGCCTTTCCTTCCTAGAAAAGGCCTCTACAAATAAAAAATGTCAGGATTAATATAAACATGAAATGTGTTGTTTCTGAATACCTAACAAGTCTTCTATGAATCCTGTAACTCATATAATTGCAGCTTATATAGCTGCTATAGAAACTAAAAAAAAACCTCCCACCTTTTGTGAGCTCTACATTTTGATTTCATAGAGTGTCAAGACTGGGTAAGTCGGTTAAGGCTGAGGTTGCTGTTTCAATAATGCACAGAACTAAGCAGCAAGGAGAAAATATATGACCAATCTCTAGTTTCAACAGGACTGTTTTTTTTCTAAGGAGAACTTTTTAAATTATTTATTTATTGGAATCTAGTGGAGGAATTCTAGGTATGTCCTTCTTTGCAGAAAAACAAATGTTTTTCTTTGCAGTTTTAGTTCATAACGTTTTAGACAGGGTTCTGCCATGCCATCTGGTGTTACCTGGTTCTTCAAAAAGAGCATTTATCACATGTTCAGGAACCGGTGTAGATAGGTGTAAGTATGTGCTGTTCTTGCTAGTCTGAGGTATGATCAATAAAATTGACTAAGCATCTGTAATAGAGATCCAAAAAGCCAGACTTGAATGCTACCACCTTAATTTGCCAAGGTGATGTACTGTTTTTTGTACTTACATGTGATTCATATCTTTTCCAGTAGAAGTGATAACTTTGTTCCCTTGTCTCAAATTTTAAATTAGACTTTCATAGTTTGAAGTGTGAAGTGTCTATGGCTGTCAGCTCCTGGAAGTACAGGGACTTTAAGAGACACAATTTTAATTAAGATAGGATTAGAGGCCAGCAACTTCACACTCCCATTTCATTGGCTATTTCATCAATCCACCTCCCTTATGGGTAATACTGCTATATAATTTATAAACTTTTCTTTCTATCATATTCTACTTGAAACATACTGTTAATAAACCAGCAGAAACACCTGTTCTCTTCCATAAATTCCAGAAGGAATGCAAAAAAATCTTAAATATATTTCAGTAACTCTGTTACATGGGAAATTATCTGGAAATATACACCTATGTCGGCATGAAATTATATGTACCATTTGAGGAAATGCTGAATACATCATTCTCATCTCTGATTTAGACCCTGTTTCTCAAAACAGCTGCTATACTACTTGAAATATTTTTACCATAATCTTAGCAAGACACTGATGAATAAGGATTGCTATACATATATTCAGCCTTGTTCTCATGTGACTTCAAAGTTTTTTACACCACCAGTGAGACTGAAAAAATTTAAGGCCAATGGAAAAAATGAGCCTAAAGCAAGCAAGTAAATGAGTCCTTCAGGCTGATGAGAATAAAGAAGTCTCAAAACAACTGTGCTATTTTACATTGTTTTCTACAGTTCAAGTCTAATACATTATATTTTAATGGAAATAAGCTAAAAGTTATTTGGCAATGGTATGTAGAACCATTTTTTAGCCATACAGCACAGTAAAACCAGAATCAAGCCATGTTAGAAATGACTTCAGCAGAAGGTCAGTAATGCTTGTGTAAGAACAAGGAATACTGCAAAAAAAAAAATGGAATACATCCTTTTTTTCTTAACTTTTTATAATTTTAATAAGCAGATAAATTCCTAAAGCAAAAGACAGGCACATATGCCCAGAATTTTATGAACTATGTATTACTGCATAGTAGGGGTGCAGTAGCACACTGAAACCTTTTCATGTTAAAAAAAACAAAACAAAAAAAGTGAGCAATAAAATGCTTCTGGAAGAATATGTAATGAAAGAAGCATATTCATCATAATTTGAAAAATGCAGGATTGTAAAATGGTTCTGAATGTAGGTAGAGAAAGAAATGAGACTACAAAACTTCTAACAATTTTTTCAAGTGGTTACTCTTAGGCCTCTTTTCAGAACACCTTCAGGAGACAGGATGGCTTCTTTGTACAATATTACAATATTAGCACTTTGAAGTAAGGTTTCTTAAAATCTAATTATGGGTTAATATGTGGCAATATCCACCATCCTACATTAAGCAAAACTGTCCTGAGAATACCACCATGAAATACAGCAAAGGCTGAAGTCTAATCAGAAGATCATTTGTGTCAATGGTAAATTTTCAACTCACTTGGGAAAGTTTTGGCCAAAGCTGATAGAAAAACCTCTCTACCTCACATGGAACAGTGTACAGCTTTGAGAAGCTGTATGACAAGATACTGTGTCACTGAAAAAGCGTAAAAGCAAATCACATGCTTATGAGGACTGGTGAAAGTCGGTGATCTAGAAACTAGAAACCTGTCCAGGACAGGTCTGTTCAATATTCAGCTGCTGAAAGTAGAGGGTGCTTATCATTTATTCAATCTAGCATTAGCATATATATGCTCTAAGAAGAGAACTCAGAGGGTCTGTGTCATGTCATCTGATGAGTTATGTCATCTAAGAGGAAGGAAAATCACAATTTATCAGTCTGCTGTCATCTGTGAAAATTTTGTAATAAGACTTTCTATTACTATGGTCTCTGTGATCTCTAGCTTTTATAGTCAATGACATTATGGGAGGATAAATTTTGTAGTTATTTTAGTTTCAAAAAAAGTATATTGTGTAGGAAAAGGATGGCCTCAGACTCTGAATACATGGGAGTGACTGATTCATTACTGAACATAACACAGCATCAAACCCTTTAAAACATCAGCACAGAGAGTGTTATCTGCTGAAAAAGGATTGTTTGTTTGAAGTTCATCCACATAGAATCCTGGCACATCTTAGCTGAGTCATGTTCCAACCATATGGGATCAGGTCCTGTTTATGCTTTTTAATTTGTTTATGCTTTTTAATATGATAGCCTACTATTTTTTTAAATTTTATTTTGTTATTATTAATCTCTACTATGTAACATCATTCTCTTTAAAGCTCTTCACTGAAGGGACTGTTGAGGAGCATTTGTCAGAATGGTTGTGTAATGCTGGTTTGGGCTGTCAGCCACAGTGACTGCTGTTGCCTCTGGAGGTGCTAAGCACAGGGTGCAGCTCCATCCCAGAGCAGCACCTCAGCACAGTGACCCATGCTTCATGCTTAGTGAACCATGCCAACCTTATGACATCAGAGATTTTTCCCTGGTTTCTTCAGGAGGCAGCCAGGACCTTGGCAAACTCCAGCTCCCTCACATTTATCACTACGATGCTTCTGGTGTTGCTGTCACCAACAAATGAGACATAATATTGGGCCAGATGGATTCCTACCTGATATGGATGATATCATAATCTCTGTGATATGTCTGTCTTATGTGCTATAATACAAGGTGATCTTGTACAATAGGTATGTTCTGGCTTAATTTTCACCTAGCAGTTGACATGTGGCTTTCTAGGAAAAGCATTTTAAATTAATGTTATGCAAAACTGTATTGGCTAATTTGACTGGTTAACTTAGAACCATGGCCAATTCCATTGTGCTACTCCTAATGAATCCTTAGAACACAGCATGCTGTTACGACACTGTCCTTTGCTTTAATCACTGCATCCTGCTGTTCATTGTTGACATTTGTGCATCACTAATCCTGAGATATTTGGGAAGAATATTTTAACTGCAACACTATCAAATGCAAATAAAATTCAGGTCACAACATTTAATAGGGATAATATAAACCAGTAA
Organism: Heliangelus exortis; assembly: GCF_036169615.1. Lineage (NCBI taxonomy): Eukaryota > Metazoa > Chordata > Aves > Apodiformes > Trochilidae > Heliangelus > Heliangelus exortis. The sequence goes on along the minus strand of NC_092454.1, from coordinate 61,717,311 downwards.
AGAATAGCATGAAATTGTGGGTTAGCAGAAGGGTCAGAAAAAGACTCCCTGTGCAATCAGCATAGCATGCAGCCTGAAATCAACACATTAAAAAGGAGTGCCTCTGGGAATAAACTTTAACATTGCAAAGAAAACTGTTAGCCTTGATTCAGAGAAACTGGTTTACCAACACAAGGTTCAGAAGTATAGCTTCTAGAGCATTTTTTTTTTCTTTCTTTTCCTTTCTTTTGCTTTGCTGCTCCAAACAGCATGCACACAGTAAGATGTGACTGACAGCCTCTCATTGGTGCTCTGAAGATCAGGCAGATTTTCATGGACATCAGTGGAGCAGAGCTGTGGGGAAGGACAAAGCTACTAGGAAGGACAGGTCACTGCTTGCAGGAGGTGATCCTGCAAGAATGTAGCTATACATTAAGAAGCAACAGAGTGCAACAGGGGACCAAATAGCAAAGGGAATGAAAAAGAGGGGTGGTGTGGGGAACAAAATTAAAACAAAACCACAGTAACACAGGAGAGACTGTTGCCGAAAACCAGAGGAGCTGAGGGGAAAAAGAAAGCTAGAGAGAAAAGAAGGTCTATTCTTCTAAAATCTTAAAAGATTAGAAGACATGGAAAGAAATGAAAGATTTATCCACTTTTAACTCTGTTGGACAGGCTATTCCTATTCTATTAAACTCAGTACTAATCTACACATAAAGCAGGAGTTGCCACCTTAGCTAAATAAAAAAAAATGTTTAAATGTTTAAAAAGAATGTTTAGGGCAATATAATTCACAATAAGAAAAATTTTGCTAATCCTTTTCATTAAACAAAAAATCTTTGCAGCTTGGGTAAAAAGATGGAGCTTCATAGCAAGACATGTGCAAAAAGCTTTCAAAGTTTATACTGGCATACTGAAAATAGATGCACGTACCTGGCCTCTGTCACTAATGATCCACTTGGGTCAGAATCATTGCCAGTTCTTGGTCTTGGGTCATTCTCAGTTCCTCAGCACTGCCTTTCTGTCACCACTTTCCTCATTTGTGTAATGAGGAATTTTTATTTTTTTTTTTTAAAAAAGGGAACTGGGAACTTATAGCCTAGTGCCATGCAAGCATTTTAGCTCTCAGCTAAGCATTAGTTGCTGCCTCTACACAATCCTGTAACACAGAAATTATTCTTGACTTTCTCTCTGCTCAATACATTGTGCTGTGCACCTGGTGATGAACTCTAGCCTGGCACTGAGGTTCAGCATTTGTGCAGTACCACTTGCACCTGCACCAGTAACACCAACTGCATATATGCATAAGGCATTTTATTGCCAGTTTATACCTTGTGTGATGACCACCTCCATCCAGTGTCTCCTCCCTGAATGGTGCTGAGGGTCCTGGGTCTCCCCATCTCTCATGTGGTGGGGGGCAGACCAGAGGTGGTCCAGCCAGCTGAGATTTAGAGAAGGGATGGCCATCTGCAGAGGGGTGCAGGACAAAGAGGAGATGCAGTTCCCTCTTGTGCTGCAAGCAGGGCCATGGCTAATGGTTAGGACTAATTGACTTCAAATAGGTACTAAGGAACAGGGAAAGTTTCCCTTCCCATTCCCAACTCCTTTAATTTCCAAGAAACTGTCACTTCCTGTGCTTATACAACAATTTATTTGGTATTATTAAGTGAAATGCAAGTGTTGTTGCCATTTACAAAACACAGCCTAAATCTCATTATTATTTCTGAACTGTAAGCTTATCATTTTATTCCACCAAAGCCAGTGCTCTTGCTTTTCCCGCACGCTATGCTACAAGGGCATCTTTATTAACATGAACCATGTGTACTCAGATGTTTCTTATCTTTGTGCCTTTGATCCCATGAGGGGGTGAAAGGTGCATTCCAGTTAGAAATGTTCTCACAGGAAAAATGATGAATGCAATATTTAGGTTTTGTTTCCACTGCAAATATTTCTCATTCTCTGTATCCATGTTGTCACCAGCATATCAGTCAGAGTGGGAGGGGGTTACAAAGGAGTGAGTAGGCAGCCCATGGAAGGGGTTACCAAACTCAGGCACAATAAACAGTATTTCTTCATCATCCACTTTCTAAGAAAGCCACTGTGATTGATATATTGGACCCAGCTCCTAATGTGTCCTTACTGAAGACCCTAGACTTGGTAGCTTCAGAGTCACACCAAGAAACATGCTTCTGTTGATAAGCAATTATCACTGGGATGAAAGTAGAGGAGATAAGAACCTGGTTTATAAGACAGAAAGACAGCACCATTCACCTCAGAGTTATCAATATTTCAGAGTAGTTACATCTGAGGAGCAAACACATGGGAAGTTAGATTGCTTGAACATATTTATCTAACATAATAAGGAGTCTACATGCAAATTAAATACACCCACAAGAAAGAAACGCATTACTATATTTTCATGAGCTTTAATAAAAGAATTTCTCTGGACTTTCTAAAAGCAGAGTCAAGTTCCAGATTTTAAAATGGGGCTGGAGCAGCAACACCCTGAGCACATGGAGTAGAAGGCTAATAAAAAGGATGGATAGAGGAAAAAAAATAAAAAGGAAATCCATGTGCATGAAGAAAAGTACTCACAAAAGGAAATATTTTATACACCTAATATCTAGAAAAGAACAGCAAGTTACAAAGTTTACAGAATTGCATTCAGATATTTGTATCATGTTGAAGCCATATCAAACAATACATATCATTAACTTGAAAAACTCGGCAAGATTTTCAAGATGAGATTTGAATGTTAGTGTAGGAGAATATGTTGCACAGACATTAGTGCATATGCACTTTCTTGTTTAAAATACTTTCTTTTTTGTGTTTACTTTAGTAACTTCTCTACTGAGTGATCACAGCAGCTTTACATATGATGTATGACCACATTTTTATCTCAAACTTCTGCTCTCTTCAGGATGACAGTACCTAAGCCTTATTACAAATACCAGTCTCTGCTGTCATAGAAATGCTGGTACCTCAAACCAAACAAAATCCCAAGTAGAAAATGTTTTCCTGTAAGGAACTTCCGAGACTAGGAAGTCCTAGAAAGTTGTTCTGCTGCAGTATCACACTCCTCCTGAGTAAAAACACTAAATATAACTGCAGTCACCTCTAGCTATCTGGTGTGATAGGTGGATCTAATGCCTGGCTAAAATCAGTGGTCAAGTTATATAAAACTTGCATCTGCCACTGAATTTATAACTGTGGTACAGACATATAGGATTTTGCTCTAAAAATCTCCTTCCCTGAGAAAGCTCTATCAGTAGAAATATTATGCTTAGTTCAGAAAACTGATTACCTTTGATTGCAGTTAATGATTTGGTATAATCTAGATTAACACTTCTTTTTCAGATGTACAGCCAGGAAATCTGCAGCTCAGGCAGCGGTTTCTGAAAAGCAAAGACAGCAGAACTGAGCAGCCACAAGCATGTGAAAGGACACATGAGCAAGTTAAACCAGTATACAAGCATCCATTCTCCCAGTGGCTGTCACACATGGTAGGCTTAGCTTTACTACTGTACCATTTAATACAAATCTGTTTCTGTGTCACATTCGTTATTTCAGTTTATTTAGTTTCGCACTGCCAAGAATCACAGAAATAAGTCCAGAAGAGAGGTTGCATATGCTATATAAAGGAACACCCAACTTATCAGCTGGAGGCTCTCATCTGTTTGATAAATCATCAAATGTTTGTCTTGAGCTTTGCAAAAAGTGGCATTTGCAGTTTGGGTATGGATCTTGAGTCTAATTTTAGGTGACCACGTGACCAAAATTTTTGTGCTGGAGAATCTTTCACATGCCATCTTCAGATTAGAGAAGATGATGTAGCTGTAATTACCTAGCAGTAACTAAGATATTATGAAAATGACTTTTTCTGTGAGTCTCTGCAATGGGCAAAACCCCCCAAAATTAAAAACAGGGAATGTGTTTTTGTGCAACATTTGCAATCCCAGATGTAGAGACCCAGTAAATCTGAGAAGCAAGGTCACCTCGCTAGCCCTGCTAGCATCAAGGACCTTCCTGTTTGCAGGGACTCAAGACAAGACTGACGACCTCAAACAGAAGATCTTCCCAAAAGCTGGAAGAAGGAGGTATCAGCCATGGTTCCCTTCTTTTAGGGGTCTGATTCTAGCAGATCTAAAGCACAAGGCTTTTTACTGGAACTTTCTGTTGCAATCTCACTTACCTTCTGTTGATTTTTACAAGGCCTGACAAGAGTTTAGTCATTAACATACTTTCTTCCCCTCCCTTTTTTAAACTCTCTCATAGCCTTTGTACTATTGTGCCTGTAAGAGATGCTGCTGATATTCTACTCAGAGCCCAGGCTGAAAATACCTGCATACACTAATTATGGATACAAAGGAACATATTTCCAGCTCTTGTGAAATTATGAAAACCCATTGCATCCCCAGATCTGTGTTGTGTATGCTAGCTAGGAAACCTTCTCCTCTGTCATTTGCTGTCACAACAAAAAACATTAAACCTGTATGATCTGTTTTTTAAAAGAAATAATTTTACCTTGTATGGAATAAAAAGTCCAAAGAAAACACCATCCTATTACCATGTTCTAACTTCACACAATGAAGTCTTACTCAATTTACAGCTGGAATCTTAGTGTCTTTGTAACCAATATATTAATGTCAGCAATCAGATCCATGAATATTTTTTCATTTAATAGGTGTAATTTCCATGAATCACTAATGGAATCAGTAGGAGGACATAATATCTATGCAAAAAAATGAGGTGGTGCTCTTCAGAATCCTGGAGGGATTTCACCAGCACAAACCAGCCTGTTTCTTTACTCTACAAAGCCAGAGTTTTCCACTCAACTAGGAATTTCACAGCAATATGTAATGCAGCTCTGGGAGGCCACACTGGATTTTTGTTTCATGTTTTGTGAGCACTATTTTAAAAAAAATATGAATCAACTGTTTCAACAAATCTGGAATATAGATGTCTGCAAATAAAACAGTTTCTTAGCCTGAGCTAAACAATTTGGCTAATAAGGCTATTCCCATGCTGCCCAGTAGGGTGATTGAGTGACACTGCTGAGGTCCCGTATCGGCAATAGAGGACAGAATGTTTTGAAAGAGAATTAATTCATTAATGCTTTCAGAGTTTACCATTACTTCATCACAAAGAGAAAGGGGTAGGAATAATACAGTTATTGCAGAACTTTGGCTCAGTCATAAACTGTAAGTAAGGTTTAGTACTTTGATTTTACCTGAGATCCACATTGACTTTAATTTGCTTTGGATCATGGACTACACTCAGCCTCTTCTAATCCAGATTTTTCAGCCCCATTCTGCCTGTAAAGCATAATCATATGCACTTAAATTGGAGTGATATTTTGAGGCTGAGAATCGTGCCTAGTGATAACTGCAGGTAATGGGCAATCTCTTCTTCTAATACACAGAAGGCAAGACCCAGCTGTAAACTTGCCTTTACTTATCCATGCATTTCTCTTGTTTCCAGCCATCCATAAAAACTCCTCCTTAATTTCTGTCACTTCTAACGACTGCTAAGTATCTCATTTACAAATCTTCACCAATCCATTGGAGAAGGAAGGTGGATATTTATTTTTCCTGGCTGGCAACACCTTCATTTTGGGAAGGACATATACCAGACTGTGGGAGTTCCATGTAACACTTAGCACCTACAGAATAAGACAAGATTGTATCATTGCCTCATTAAAAGGGAAACACTACAAATTCACCAACCAACTGCCATGTGGTGCATAAGGGTGGATCACATCCAACAGAAATAGCTATCATGTCAGCTGTGGCTTTATTTCTCTGGCTTGTGTCCAGCATGTGTCTGGCCTAGAGCTGGCTCTGAAGCCAAATGCACAGCTGACTTCTCAGACTGTACATTTTGCAGCAATTAGGAGAAAATAATATGTGAAGCAAGTGTTTTCCTCACACTATTGACTTAAGCTTTCCATGTTGTTTTCAGGCATTTTTCTTTTACACGTTACAAAGAACTCCAGTGTATGTCCACCACTGCTATGGCACAGCTAAGAACTGGCTTCCTTCCCTAGTGCTTGTCACAATGCCTAGGCTCACATGCCAGCTGGGGCACATGTATGTTCTTTGCAAACATCTTTCATTCTATTGTAGGTCTCCTTGTGCTAAACATGCACAATGTTAGTCAAAATACTTTTAAATTTACTCCCTTTGAATTGCTACTACTTTTCAGAATTGCTACAGTACTTTTCAGTTAGGTAGGTAAGTTAAATATCTTCAGGGTCCCTGTCTGCTCTGTTTGCTTGAGTATACCAAGGGCTAGTGAACCATGAGCACTTTCATTATAATGCAGGAGGCAAGGTAAATCTGAAATAATCTTTTGCTGTAACAGGAAAAACACTATCTATGTGAAATTTAACACAGCACAGACTGGTGAGAACCCACAGCACAAACAGAGAAAAAGGAGTCACCTGGAAGAAAGGAGAAACTGAAAAAAGGGATTAACTGATGGAGTTAATGTATCTTAAAAAATTAATACTTAACACTGGTAAAATAAGCTCTGAGAATTCCCCTAGCATGTTATCAGAGAAGAATGAAGCCCTTTGCCACCAACATAGATAATTCATGTGTCATAACCACCTCAGACATTGGTGTTGCACTTCAAATAAGGCCAAAACAAAGCATTCTGGTTGTGACATGTACCACATAAGCAGAGAGTTAGGGTATCCTGTAATTGCTTTAGAAGGCATATGAGATGAATGAGCAGGCTGCACCCCACAGCAGGCTGAGGTCAGTACCATTTGCAGACATGTCTGCAACACAATAAAGCAGCAGACATTAAAAGGACCTCCACTGACATCCCTTTACTTTTGCATAGCTGCTACTTTTAATGATAGCTACACAGAAGAAAAACAAGATGTCTGAAGTAACTGCAATTGCATTATCATGTTAAGGCTCATTTCACTACAGCTTTCTGAGCATGATCTTTCATTTTCTAAGACATTAAAACAATAAGGCTGAACAGGACTCTTAGAAGGTCTCTAGGCCAATACACCACTAAAACCTGTGGAGTTATGCCAAAAGATGAATCTGGTTCTTAAATTTATTCATAAATGAAAGATTTATTAATATTATTGAATTATGTATTGTAAACACATCACTTTCAAAAGCAAATCACTTAGAAGAAATCTGTTACTGAGAGATTCAGATTGAAAGGTTATCTCACAACTTCATTTAAATACGTGTTCCTGATTTGCAAGCATTTTAAAGAATAGTCATTAGTTTAGGAATTTAGTTCAAGAATAGATATCAGACTGCAAGGGAGAAATTGGGGCATGCAAAAGACAGAAACTCTGGAAAACCAGATTTTTTAAACATGAGAGGTGCATAGAGGAGGAGATAGGAGGCATCGTACAGTTCATGTTAGAGGACTTATTTGTCTTTGTTATAAAAAAACTAAACCTATATTACATGAATGCAAATTCCTAATTTATGGAAATAACAATTTAGTACAAGAATGAGTTTTTGGTTACTCCTGTATGCAGCTTATGAGTGTTTGGCCCGAGTGCCTGGAATGTCAGGGTAGTGGTCTTACCTGCCTGAAAGCCACGTGCCCACCAAGCTGCTCTACTATTCCCCTCCTTCACTCATAAGTTGAGATAGGGACAGGGAGATCACTCACCACGTCATGGGCAAAACAGACTCATCTTGGGGATATTGATTTAATTTCTTTTCAATAACATCAGGGTAATATAATGAGAAATAAATCCCAAGCTTATAACACCTAGCCCCCACCCATCCCTTCTTCACAGTCTCAACTTCTCTCAGGATTTCCTACCTTATCCCTGCCAAGGGCACAGGGGGATGGGGAGTGGGGTTTATGGTCAGCTCATTGCAAGTTGTTTCTTCAAGCTCTGCCAGTAAACTTGCTGCAGTGTAGAGTGCCCTCTTCATGCAGCTGCAGGTTCTGTCAGGAGGACATTGCTCCAGCCTATGGTCCTCCACAGGCTGCTGGTGAATATCTGCTCCACTGTTAGCCTCCACCAGCTGCAGGGGGAAACCCTGCCTCATCATGGTCTGCTCCAGGGCCTGCAGAGGAATCCCTCCTTCTTCATTGACCTTAGAGTCTGTGAAGTTGTTTGTCTCGTAAATTTTAACTTCTCAATTTGGCTGCAGGTTCCTATGCTGATTATTCTCCTTCCCCTCCTACTCCATTCTTAAAAATTTTATCGTGGGAGCACTGCCACCTTTGCTGATTCAAGGCTCAGTCTTGTCCAGAAGCAGGTACTTCTTGTACCAGGCTGGCACTGGCTCTAACAAACATGGGGAAGCTTCCAGCAGCTTTTCACAGACCACTGCACTAACCAAACCTTGCCATGCAATCCCAATACAGACGGTTTTCCAAGTAAAGCTGAAATGTGATAAAAAAGGATGAAAGGCGTAATAAGAAAGTCCTAGGTCTTTGAATTTTACTCAGATGTGGAAAACAGAAGACAAAAAGAGACACACCTTCAGCTAATCAGTTTTGTTCTACTAATTTTAGCTTGCCGATTTTTGAAGAAACATGGATGAGTTCTATCAACAACACAAATTCTTTCTAATCATATATGCAAACTGGAACAGCCCAGGAGATGCTGACAGAATAGAATACAAGAGGGATGAAAAGAGAATAAATGGCAAAATGAAAAATGCATAATTTCTTTACATCAGTTTGAGCAAAATAAGAATAGCCTATAATTTCCATTCAAATATTTCTTGAAATGAACTTTCCAAAATTAAAGAGTCCTACCAGTAATGCAGAGTTACTTGCTTCAATATATTGTGAATGTTTACAAAAATGTCCTGCAAATTTGATGTGCCAGACTTGTGGTCCAAGACCATGTTATTAAGTTAATGGATGTAAGTATCTGGTTCTCAGCACCACTAAGCAGGAGGGAATGAAGGCAATGGCTCTGGACTAGGTAACAGGAAGAAAACATTTATTCTGAGTAAAAAAAAAGCAGGAAGTACAATTGGGTCTGTCTAGGACAGGTCCTGAAACACAGTATTTGATATGAGTAAAAAGCCATAAGGCTAAAAAGGATTTCTTTCCTTCTAGTAAGTAGATCTTAAGGTGCAGCCAGGAAACACAAAAGCTTACAGAAGAAAGTAAGAAATATTCGTACGTAAAGCTGGAACTAACCTTGTGAGGGCCTTGTGTTACTTTTTTTTCCTATTCTTAGTTCTCAGATAACTGCTTTAAGCAAGTGAGGTGCCAGTGGGTACACACATATCGAGAGGGAAGCCTTAATTATGACGAACGTAAAGTACAATTTCCCCCCACCATCCCCCAGCAAAATGTGGCTTTTCATATAGCTTTTCTGTAGAAAATCTGTTATTAGAAGGGTACGTGGGAGATCATCCTGACTCAAATTCTTTAATCTTTCCTTTTACTTTCTGCAGTTGTGACCTTTTGAGATACTTGCAGCAGAAGGAGGTGAGAAGCAATAAAAATCAAGTGAGGAGATGATTTTTGAATTCTCAGTGCTCCTTTTAAGGAGCTCCATCAAGCTCCATCAAGACTTATTGTCCCAGCTGTAGTTAAAATAATTACAGAGCAATTACAATCTAATGAGGAAGAATGGTTCAATCTACTCAAAATGAGTAAGAGAAAGAAAGTAGTATTCCTTAGGACTGGTAAATCCACCCTATATGTAAGTTATCATCCTACACAGTCAACAAGAAATCTGTTTGGCAGCTAAAAGCACTAGCCAGCACTAAGTATTTTCCACACACAGGGAGGCAGTGATTTCCTTTCTCAAAGATCTGTCCTTAAAAACTGAAAGTTTGGTGCACAGAATCTCTCTGTTCCATCTTTTAATTTTATACAATTTAAATCCACAGAGTATGCCAAGTAGTATGATTTTCTAAGTTATTTAGAAAATCACGTGATTTTTATATTTGCAAAAATAAGCTCAGCACTTAGGATCTCACAGTGATCAGAACTGAAAAAGTGAAATGAGAGGAGTTATCTAACTTTCAGGTAGCTTTCAGTGCCTGAGAGCTGAATGTCTTTTTCAAAAAATAAGATATTTGGTGGACACTTCCAGGTATGCTGCAATACTGAGATACTCGTTTTGAGTCTTGCAAGGGTACAAAACCTGCTAAAATTAAGAGCAGACTTCTCCATTTTATACTGAAGCTCCTAGTGGCTATTTACCTTAGTCAGATAATGATTTTCATTGCTTTTCAGCACTCATTATTTAATGCAGCTGACTATGGATCACCACAGATGCAAATGGATGTCTTGTTACTCAGTTTGAAAATCATGATTATCCACCCACTTTGAAGGAAGAGAGCCTCTTAAGGAAGACATGGGAAATGTTGTTTCTGCATGGACTTGATATTTTAGAGCAGCTTTGACCTCTGGTAATAATTTAGTTTAATTTTAAAGTATACTAATAGGATAATTAAACATGTGAATTTATGGATGAAGCCCAATCTGTAGGAATGGTAAACAAATAAACCTTGTGAAGTCCTGGTGATACTGGTATTGTGCATTGTATAAATAAAACCTAGCCTTTTCTTCTGTCTCATCGCTCATACTCTCCTGAAGGTATTTTAGTCGGTTGTATTTTGGATCACAGTTTCTAACTTCTTAAATATAAATTGGCATTGCATTGCTTTTAATTGTATTTTAACACACCTCCTGGACATCCTGCAAAGAAGCAAACCATTAAGGGGAAACACCCGGGGCCATGGATGTCTGAGTCACCAGGTGTCAAAACCTACTGCGGTGCATTCTCAGCATTATTCTTTGTTCCTTTTAGAGATGGATCATGCAGACAACCCAGTAATTGAATAATTTACTTACTGGGGGTTGCAGCAATTGGTAATGATCAAGACATTGAACAATCAGCAGGCTGCACTCATTTGTTCTGCTGCTTAACATCACCACTGTGAGAACATCATTGTTTAGTATGGTTAACAGGCTGTAATCATTTTACATAACATGAGGATTTTTTTTCACTCAGTTGATTTCATGCTTTAGGCTGAAGAGAATAATCATCATGCAACAATTACTTGCACCTCTGCAGATGATACTCAACAATTCAAGTCACTAAATATACTCTGTTTAGATTATTGTGGGCATACAAGTTTTCCTTTTGGATCTTTTAGGAGATAGGCATAAAAGTCTAGATTATTTCCCTTTTATCACCTGTGCTGGTAACTCTTATTAAAGTCAGCAGTGTCTGATTTCATGAATGCTCATCATAAAAGACTAACAATGGGCAGTAGCAGGACCATTTCAATTACTATATGAAAGAATTCAGAAGCTAAAAATGTAGATGAAGGATTAAGTAAACAACTGTGATTTACTAGCATGCACACAGATGAAATAGCTAAATCCTGTGGGTGCTGACTTGGTTTAAGGATTTACTTATGAATAATTCAAACTTTAACAATTTTAACTACTGCCTGCTGAAAATATTGCAGCAATCTTTTCAACAAATAGGTATAACAAACACTAAATTCTTCAATGCATACACTTTTTGGTCTGCTAGTAGTAGCTGACCACAAATAGAGATTTCAACAAAAGAGTTTGCATCTGATGTTCAATTCAGCATTAAGAATAATGTTAAATAAGCTTGTAATTGATACTAGGAGGAAATTTTTCTCATCCAAAGGAGACAAACCATGCATAAAGTTGAAAAGTACTGAACTGAAACAATGCTGATTTGAGAGTAAGGGCTCAAATATAGGACCTCAGCGTAATTATCTTCATAAAGAGGCAAATTTATTCAGCAAGGCTTCTCTTTTGGATAAGGTTTTGGGCTCAGTTCTCTGCACAAATCCATTGACCCAATTCAGTCTAACAATTCAAAATTATTCAACAGGTGAGAATCATAAGGATCAAGTCTGGGACTGAGGGTCAAGTCTGAGTTTGCTCCTTTTCCTATTTTCCTTCCCATAGATGCAAAGAAAGAAAAAAGTTCAAAGCAAAGATAGCTAGGAATCAAGATTTCTATGCAATGGGGCATTATGGAAGGCAAAATGCAAGTATAAGTGCAAAAGTGCAAGTTAGACAATATAAGAATTTGAAAGCAAGAAGAACTTTACAAAATTAAAAACTGTGAGTCTAATGTGCTATTGAACTATTGAACTATGACCAATGAACTATTGTCTCTAGTGGCAGTATTTTGAACATATGGGAGAATAACAACTGAGAAACTCAGCAGAAGACAGGTGTACTAGCATCTTTGTGGTGAGAGAAAAGTCTTTTAGACAGGAATGAGTAAGAAAATGATGGTATTTAAGGGTACAAAAGGAAGCAGAGCCCAGGCTGGGTTGAATGTACAGAAACAGTTGAGGACAGAAATGACAGATATAGGTATTAAATCAGTTTTTATCTGTAGTGATGTTATTAAGACATTAACTGTTTTAATGGTACCTGTTGATTGATGACATCACATTTATTCAGGATTCAAGTATCAGTAATTCTGTACAGCCAATCAGCTTTTTTTATGCCCTTTTCTGCCATACTTAATTAGGCTTATTGAGTGAGAGAAATAAATCCAGTCTTCTGCAATGCTAGGCTGTAACTATTGCACTGGAAACATAACCAGCCATCACAGAAAACCCATTAAAGATTGTATTTGGAGCTCTATTCTTAAACCATCTGGCAAAGCCATATCTAATTTTAATCCATTTGTCCCCAGAAGCCTCTGTTCCTACAAAGGCAGTCAATTGCAGGGAGGGAATAGAGAAGCTACTAAGCTTTTACCAAGGGCCAGAGTGCAACAGGATCCTGCTTCTGAGGAGAGCAAATGCTGAATAGAACATGCAACTTCAGAAAGAAGAAAGCACAGAGGTGCTGTAAGGAATGAAGAAAATTTAAAGTGAGCTTTTACTAAAACACATAAGTATCAGAGGTGACCAGTTAAATGTCTTGCTCAGACATGGAAAAAAAAGAAACCCGAGGCAAACCTTTCTGAAAAAACTACACTATAGGGCAAGCCTAGCCAAATTTTTTTTTTTGACAGTACAGTGATCACAGCTGATGCTCCGTTAAATGAGGCACAGTGGTTTCTCCCACTTTTCTGCAGCTTCTCAGCTGATGATGGTGGAAATGTAAGTGCCAGCATGGCAGGAATGCTGAGAAGTCAAGAAATGCTCTGCCAACATTGGACTATATTAATAGTTTAACTAGTGGTAGTGGAAAGTAATATGTAGACTGTAAGAAGGACAACATGGAAATGACAGCACAGGTTTCTTTTTAAAACCAATGACATGTATTCTGTCAGTGTTCAACATTTTCATTGTAAAAAAAGAAAACCACACCACAAAACAACAGCCCAAAATAAAAAAACTTAACTCTTCTAATGGTGGATCTTGCAATTATGTCAAAAGAAATTGGTGTAATTTGATGAGTGACATAAACACCCAAAACAAGAGCACTCTGAAGATAGACAATTGAGAATATTAATTTCTGAATTTTTCAAAATATAACTATGTCAGTATAAATTTATGATAATTTATGCATTATGATACAGACAACTTGCTAAAAAACATCAAGTCTTCAAATAGCAAGCTTAATGTTATCATGTTAAGCCATACATTGGAACAGTGAGAATCAACCTATTAATAGACAAGTGAACAGAAAATCCCTTCATATTTGAAGCCTTTGAATTTGTATGTGCATCTTTTTTTTTAGCTAGTTACTTGAATGCAAAGACCATGTTAACTTCCTTTTAAGGTATCACACTGAGTATAAAATTTTCAAGAAGTTAGGGTCTGTTATGCCATTTAAGTCATACTTCTGTTCTATTGTCCAAATTCCATCATAACAGATTTCCTAATGGGTATCACATCCCAGGAGTGTAACTGAGGCTTTGCCTTCAGTAGGTTATTTGATGCAGCTGAGAGCAAGCACAGTTACCATCAGAGCTAGGCAGGGTATCAGCAACAGAGCATGCACTGAATTATCTCATCTTCTTTTTAGGTGGTGCTTCTTTCAGTGAACTGTCAAACCTGTGTTACCCTCTAACTCTAGTACAGGTCATTTAAAAATCCTGTGAAAATTTAGTTTCATTACATATTCCAGTAATTTAGTAGTTTTACTTACAGTTTGCTACTGAGCAGATAATGCATAGCTTTTTGGAGATTGTGCCCAATGTTTTGAGCATGTACCTTCCATTAAATTTTTTCTGATCCATGATTATTTATGTTTTATACTTCCATGGCTACACATTCTCCTTTCCAAAATTAAAATAAATAGTAGGAGGAATATATTTTTTAATCTTCATTTTAGAGGTGTTAAAATGGACACCAAGGTAAGATAAATGCTTCTCGCAAGCTATTGAAGGAAACCTGCCTTTAGCCCAAGAAAATATTTTTGAAGATTAACAGTGTGCTAATCTGTGAGAACTAATTTTATTGCTAGTCAAGTGCTGTTCTGCACTTATGATTATTAATTCTTCCTGGGTTGTTTTTTTTTTTTTTTTTTTTTTTTTTTTGAGAAAAGGTATAATAAACAGCCCAAATCCTAAGAATATATTGACATAAGTAAGCCTAGAATTTTTCTGTCATTTTTCCGCAATTAAAAAAATCACAAAGGCATGTGATCTGTGAACTGTGATGAGTGAATTTCTTCTGAGTGACTTTGTATTTCTCTTTTCACTTGCTCTTCAGAGAGACTCATGTATCTGTATTGCATGAAGGAGCTTTGTGTGGGGCATCAGGACTCCTTTATAACAGGAGCTTTGAACTGTTGAATTTTACTTTAACAAAAAAATCCTAAAAGGACATAAACTCAATTAGTCGAAAAGCAAGTGCTTTCTTAGCTCCTAAGTGAGCCAGCAGGGAAAACACAAAGTGCTTTTCCCTTTATTTATTTATTTACTGTCTTACTTGGGCAATACGTGAAAAGCTTTTAAGCTGCTTCAGACTCAGTTTTGAGACTTACACTGATCATTCTTGAAAAGACTGCATTGCAGGTGGAAACGGCACTTATGATCACTTTCGACAGAGACTATATATACTTTTCCCATTGATTGTGGAATATAGTAATTTCCTGCTGGTCACAGCATGTGCTTATGTGTTACAATAGCATTTAGCAAAAAAAGTCTCAACATATTTTGCTGACTACTGGTTATATCTATTCACCATTGCTGTTTTGTAATTATGGAGAATTATTCACATAATTTGTCAACATGGTGGAAATGTATTAATATGTCTGCTTTAACAGATGTTTTGAACCTGAAAACTGCTACTTGATTCCAGCCCCTTAAGAGTTATGAATTGCAACTGCAGAATATGCAGCTATCTTAAAACATACCATAATATTTGTTATTTGTGGTAATCCCTGAAAATACTCCTTAGTCCCTCAGCAGACAAACAAGCAGCACCAAGTTATGTACCTTAAGCAGAGCAAAGGACTCCACACCAAGATTCCACCCAACAAGCAACAGGATACCAGTCAGAGTGGATTCAGATTTCATTGGATTTTGAGCTTTATTTAGTTGATTGAAATAATTTACTCACCCTTTTCAAGTTGTAGAAGGGACACCCAAAAAAGCACCTAGCAGTAAACAAGGATGAACTACTCACAGGGGAGCTGAGAACTATTCTGATGTGCTACTCTTATACAAAGTCAAGATTCTGCAGGGTTTCATCAGCTAGTCCCGTCAAATGTCAGAAATAAATAATTAATTCTAGTAACAAATTCATACTGCACTGATATTTTAAATACTTTTGGAACATACTGCTTTTCTTACTAAAAGATCCAGGATTTTACTCAGCTGCTATTTATAAAAAGACAAAGGGAAAATTATCCCTTTTCTGAGTAATATATATTGCTACTTTTAAGAACAGAGTTTATGTTAAAAGTCTTCAAGGCTTTTTTTGAGTGTGTATGTAAAATATATCATATATCATGATACATCATGAAAATGATCAGAGGCCTGGAGCACCTATGAAGACAGGCTAAGGAAGTTCCAGTTGTTCATCCTGGAGAAGAGAAGGCTCTGAGGTGACCTTAGAGCAACCTTCCAATGTCTGAAGAGGGCCTACAAGAAAGCTGGGGTAGAACTTTTTTCATGGGTGAGTAGAGAGAGGACAAGGGACAATGGTTTCAAACTTGAAGAGGGGAGATTTAGGTTAGATATTAGAAGAAATTCTTTGCTGTGAAGGTGCTGAGACAGTGGCACAGGTTGCCCAGGGGAAGTTGTGGCTTCCCCCTCTCTGGAAATGTTCAAGACCAGGTTGGATGGGACCTTGAGCAACCTCATCTAGTGGGAGGTGTCCCTGCCCATGCAGAGGGGTTGTAACTAGATGATCTTTAAGATCCCCTCCAATCCCAGCCATTCTAGGATATCCTAGGATCCTATATATACCATCCAAATTATGCTTATTTTCAGATGACAGTTCTTCATGAAGTAATATAACTTCATTTTAACAGAGACCAAGATAAACAAAACTACAATCCACTAATTTCTTCTTTTTGTGTCAGTCTGAAGAGCACAGAAAAATTTCAAATAAATTCTGACTCCTGGCCCAATTATATATTTGTAAAAAACACTTTCCTTGGCTCGCTATCAGGGGAAAGATCAGCATTTTCTTAAATGCAGATGTCATGTTTGAGGTATTAAAATTATCTCTATGTACTCTTTAATTTTTAAAGTTACATCTTTTAAAATTCAACCTTAAAGTTAATATGTAGCAAAAAATTTTCTAGGTGATAATCACAGAACAAAGAAGAAAAAAAATACTGAGAGTATGTGGAGATGCATTTCACATTTAAGATTAATGTGTAAGAGACACAGTGATAAATTAAAAGTGGAAGAAGTCCTAAGTTTTTGCAGTTTCTTTGAATAATAAATCATACTTTATTACTAATTTTTTAAATTTTCTCTTAATTTCTCAGTTTCACTGGGCATTTTATAGCACTTCACCGAACAGTATAATGAAAACTGTAGCTTGTTACAAAGAATTGTGGAAAGACAGAAGGCTAAGATTATACATACCTTTTCTCTAACCAAAGAGAACTTACCTCTATGAAATATATCTAAAATTGGATGACTGCTATGCGTCTGTGACATTGCCATAAGAATACTGGTTTGCACACACATACTCAGTACATATCAGAGTGAAAATATCAGCATTTACTCGCAGACGGTTCAGTAAGATTTTCCAGAGAGCTACAGTCTTTTCTTACTGTCCCTCCTTCCCTAACATGCACATTCCACATTTTCACCTCCAGGAAAAAAATATCAGTGGATTTCACCCACAGCATTTGGTAAACTGTATAAATGAGCTGTTTTTATTGTACAGATAGAAAAGCTGACTCTGAGGTGTACACAAATACTTTAGCTGATAATGAATGGGTGACTCTGTCCATTGACCTGCCTCTCTGCTAAGAAAGATACACAGGAAAATTGAGGCCTGGAGAGGAAATGGATATATTGCTGCTTTTTACCATTTGCTCTTGCTTCTACTATTGCATTTACTAGAATGTATGTATACCTCAGGAACTATTATTATATTTTTACTGTTTTCCTCCTGTGCTCTATCTACAACTCCTCTCACTGTCTCCACTGCCACAGTGAGTGTCCTGTGACACCAAAACATGTCCTCTCCATTTACCACATCTGCAGAAAGCAATATCTCTCCTCCTTTCCTTCTCTTCTTTTCCTATCAAGTTTCGATAATTACATGATGAAGTACTTTGAATAAAATGGTGTAGGTGACTCTAATTGAAGAAATTCTCCCATTATACCAGTAAGAACAGGTTAGCTAATTACATGGTTCAGAAACACAGAGTTAAAAAAAGAAAAAAAAATGGTGTGTGTTTGTGTGTCTTCAGGGGCATGTGTGGGTTTAGCTAGAAAAAGAGCACAGAAAACGTTTTCTTTTTGTCTCTCCCTGGTGAGGTTTCAGAAATTTTTCTGGGCAGCTTTGAGACTACCACACCACTATGCAAGCTGCTTATTCAGAGACTTCCATGCCATTTGTAGGGTGAGTTGGTTGTCCCACACTGTTCTGTCTTCTGTGCTGAACCAATACTTGATGTGTAGCACATATGCAGGTTATGAAAAACTTTTGAGATTTAGATTGTGGCATATGGAGAATGAGCTGATGATTTCCAGCCACACCCAGTAATGCCTATGAGTGAAATCAGGTACTGACTGGCAAGGATATATACTGTGGTAGTACATACATGCAGAAAGATGTTTGTGTCTAATAGAAAAATTTACTGAAGTCAATAGCATAACATTATAGGAAAAGTCTCAGCATCTAGTTAGAATCATGGTATTAAAAGTATAACATAAGGGGACCTTGTGAAATGTACCAGAGAACATAAAAGGAAGGGGAGAATAGGAGTAGTTTTTCACTCAATAGTTTCCACTGGAAAAAAAAATTTAAAAAATTGATGTGCCACAAAAGGTGCACTGGGGAATCAGTGCTGGATATTATTTAATTTTCTTTTGAAGTAATCTTATTCTGCTGAACTTCAGAGACCTGCATGAGCAGTAAATACTGCCTTCAAAAATCTCATTTCTATATAAGAAACTAGAAAAATTCTAATTTCTAGGGAGACACAACTTTGAGGTTACATTTTACAGAACCTTTTCATGGGCTTCTCTACTAAGAAGGGGGGTAAGGGCACATATTTTTTTGGGTTTTTTCATGCTTTTCTAACCCCAGCTACTTTTTAATTTACCTATAAAAAGTGGAAAGAAAAAAAAAACAGATCAAAGAGATTAACCTAGTTGAAATGATGTTGGAGGAGTTAGGGAGCAATTTGCTGCTCATTAGGAAAGATCTCCACAAAGATCAAATAACAACACTGGAAATTCAAGGGACAACACTAGCGTATGATTGTTGAGCTTTAACTCAAAGAATTGGTTTTACTAAACTAACATACCTCCAGCAGATGGGATCTAGTATGATAAAAAAAAACAATCCACCCTCCCGGTTTTCAGCCTGGAAAAGTTGTTTAAGGTATATAAAGGTTTTCTTGCTGCTTTTCTTGAAGATTTTTTCCAGTGGCTGAAAGAAGCTCTGGGTCAGAGGCTTAACCACTATGTAACAGACTCCGTTCCCACAGTGGCTCCCACTACAGTGTGGCTTCTCTTTATGACTATGTAGCTATTATTTACCCTGTAGTTAAGGAAGAATTGAATGCCATCAGTCACTATTCCTGTATGCATACTCATTCTACTAGGCCACTTCCTTTTAATTCACCGTCAGTGTTCTCTTCTTCTGCGAATTAATGCCAAGGCAAGATTACTGATACAACAGAGTGAAATTCACTCTGAATTCATTCAGTAGGTATCAACTATGATGGATAGGTGTGGCCTGTTAGGTATTGGTTGAGTACAAGCAGGACTCACTGTTGATTCATTTGACTCTAGAACAAAGTGAAATGTGAAGCAATATTCCCACTAGTAGGGCCGGGTAGTGCAGAGCACTGTGATGCTGATAGGTGCTCTTGGTTATATAGTAACCTGAGGACAGTTCAGATCATGTCCACTTCTCCTCAGTTGTGCTCTACAGCTGCTTACAAAATGCCTTTACTTGTCACATGCATGGAAAACAGCAAGTTCCAGAGACCAAATAAAATCTGATTTTTCTCTCTGTTCCTTGTCATGGCAGGACTAAATTTTACGTGATTGAACTGAATATAGTAGAAAGAGCAGAGGCCACTGAGACTTGCACTTGAATAAGGGCCCTGGGGAAGAAGCTGCATAACCCATAATTATACCAAAGCTGCAGGTTTGCTTACTAGATGCAAGTTGTTAGCAGACAGCTAAGCCATCTTTCCTGTCTTATGCCGGTTTCTGTATCTCTCATCCATTGTTTTCTTATATTTTCCTTATATAGGTACTCTGTAAGCCTCCCCTAAGGGTGACTTTTTCTCAGCTGCCATGGAAGTCTGTATTCATTTAGGCCCCTCATGAGGCACAGTAGCATGTGGACACTGCAGGTCTACTTTAAAAGGTTTGAAATTTTCAAGTCTTTGAAAGTGGGCAGAAGCTCAAAACATCTCAGCTGCAGTGCCAGCCTGATTTTTATATGTTTGTACTGGGCAGCCTACTATATTTTGTCAAATGTGAGCAATATCAGCATTATCAATGGTCTGATGCTTGGATGTCTGAGTATTGAATACAGACATCCTTTTGTCTCAAGCAGAGAGTCTTCCCCTTATAACTAGGAAACCAATATTCTGAATTTAAACAACACAGACTTCTCAGAATGGCAGACAATACAACCATCAAGAAAGCTTCACTTACAGTTTTCAGTAATTCCTTATGTTTACACACAAACAGACTAAGCCAAAAACTTGATTCCTCAACCCCAATCTGACTGGCCATCTCCATCTGAAAAGTCTGCCTTCTGAGTAATGGAAGAACAAAACTATCTCCAGAAACCTGTGTAGCTGTTCAAACTTGCAGGCAATTTAGTCTCACTGCTTTTCCTTTATGTCTTTCATGAAAAATCAACTGTGTTCTTAAGCTGCAATTCCACATGTCATCCTTTCCTCCAAGGCATTGCAGCTAACATAGTAGAAACAGTGAAATGTATTTTAAACACTTTAGAATTTCAAGAATATGGTCATTAAAATCAAGCATCTCTGAGCACTAATGTTTGGTTAATTGAACCTCTCTGACATGTAGTCCCTCAGGTCTCATGTGCTAAAAGTTCAGCAAAATTCACCATGCAGTGAATACATTATTCCTTAAAAACACTAGGACAAAACTAAAGCCACTCCTGTTCAAAGCTTGCTGTCATGTTTAATCTAATAATACTTTCCCCATTTGTGTTTTGTAATACCAGGCTGCTTCAGAAATAATTTGTTTCAAGCTCTAAGATGCTGTTACTATATGAAACGGACATTTCTTGGTAGAAAAATTGGTGTGCTCTGTTATTATTTGAAGTTTACTTGATTTCTCAGCTATTATGTACACATATCCCAGCACACACAGACATATACAGGTTTACTTCTCACTATTTTACATAAAAAGCAAACACAACACAGAACAACTTGAAGGAGAAATAGTAACACTCATTTTGACACCCAAACCCTCATGCTACTTAAAGAAGAAATCAAGATTGCAAAGAAAAATACAAAACAGATGGAAATGCCAGATTCAAGGTTGCTTGAGTAGCTTCTTCTCAGGTACATGGGTAAAGACAGCTTTTAAATACATATTAATTTTTCCCACAAAAATGCTAATCACTCATTAGGTAAACAGAAAATGCTTCCTGTAAGAGCTTCAATTCTATATTTTGTACTAACTTTAAGTCTTGAGAGAATGTGAATTCCTATAGCCCTTGGTTACCAAGATACTAAATATTTGCTGACAACCCAAGTTTTTTTTCACCCTACTGTGTCTTTTAATAGGCCTCATTAAAAAAGGGCTGATATTTTTAGTGAATATTTAATTTATGAAGTGTTACTCTTGTTCAGATAGTCTGTGTCTATCTTTAAAAATTCCTGATCAGATTTAAGACTTGGCTTCTTCAGTTTTTGTTCCCATTTTTTACTTCCTGCTTGTGCACAGCTAACCTCAGACTCTGCCTAAGGCTCATGATGCCAGTATCATCTTGTCCAGCTTTGTGCTCTTGGTTCAGCATTCCTTTTCCTTCTCAAAGAAGTCTCTTCAAGGAAAGAAAGTGTTCAAGTGCAGGGAGAACATTGGGATAGTGATGGGAGGCACTGTATGCATGACAGGTGGAGCTGAACTTGGCAGATAGTGTCTGTAGAGTTGTTGCCTGATGAGAATAGTCCCTGGAATGTGTACATGTGAGACTAGAGGTTGATTTACAGTGTTAGCTGATATAGGAAGAAAGCAATAATTGACAGTTTTGGTGAGCTAATGCTTCAATTTACTGACTGGGCCTGTTTTATTTAACAATACAGATTATGCCACACAAGCTTATAAATATAAAGTGTTCTTGACAGTCTCCATAACAGAGCATTACTTCCATTATAAACTCTGCAAATGTTGGAACTTACTTCTGAAATGTGTTTTGCATTGTATTTTTTTCATAATTCTCTCACAACTTATCTAAAAAGAAAAAGCATTTTTATTTTGTCTTTAGCATGCTCTTGCATGTTTCTTTATGCTACAGAGAAGCTATAGAAGAACACAGCATAAAGGGTTATAACTAATATAACCTTGTCTGGTGCTCTGAATGAAAAAAAAATTGTTTTAAAACTGTACCAGCTGTTACAAGGTACTATTTCTAACAGACCTGAGAGGGGTGAGATTATATGGAAGACCAGAAAGACCTCAGCCCAGAGTAAATGTAAAAAAACTTCTTATGTATCTGCGTCCCATGTCTGTGCCAGGTATGAGAAGAAATCTGGGAGCAAAATCAGTGCTTAAATGTCTTTGTAAAACTTATCTGAGTTTCTTCACTTATACTTACTTAATTCACAGTTTTTCTAGATGAATAACTGTTACCTAATCCAACCAATTAACATGATTCATTTATCATTTCCAAGAATTTTAAGACATCACTTCTTTGCATCCCTATATTTTTTTAACCAGAAAACAAATTCTGGTAACTTCAAGCTTCATAACCTTGCCACAACTGTACTATTAATTCTTCTGGTCATTTCTGTGAGTAACTTGAAGTGGCCTGCTGTTAGCTTGTCTCTGAGAGAGCTCAGAAAGAAAGGGAAAGTAAGTACTTACTTCTTACAGAGATAACTGGTTATCAAACTCTGGCTCCTATTGTGGGTTGTAATCTTTCTACAGCCCTTTGTTGTCTTGAATTGCTACAAATGATTCTGAAGAGTCTAGTGCTGCAGGTTGAAAAAAACCTTTTTTTAACCTCTGAACCCACAGTAACTGTAATAACAATTATTTGGAATTAAAATTTTGTTTTCACTTCAGCAGTCATTCAAGGGAAAGAGGGAGTTCTAACAGCACAACCAAGGACAGTGCTTGGTCCAGACTCCCTGTTCTCAAAAACAATCATTCTGAAATTATGTTTTGTGAGAAAGAGTCACCTTACATGGCTTGGAATGTAGTGCATTTCCCAGCAGTTGAAATTCACATCTTTTCACAGAATCACAGCTGACATCTTTATGGATATAGGCAGATACCAAGAAAATTTTGTGGGCACGCAGGTGGGCCTATCTAGGGGACTGAACAATGGTAGTAAAGAACAGGATGATTGTGATAATTGATGTCTAGTTCTTTTGCAATATTATAGTCTTTCCAGAGAATGTTAACTAAAATCAGAGGAGGAGATCAGTAGACACAAGTAGTCATGCAAATGGGAAAATGGGAGAGTTCCCATTCTACAAGTCATCATCTCCATTTACCTGGCAGGTGGGCAAAGAGTGTAGTGAAATCAGGGTTAAAATAGGATCCCACCAACATACTCAGACTTCTCAAACTTAGCTGATGGACTGCTCCTCCAGTTTCCTATAGCACAGAGAAAACATTTCATAAAATGCAGCAAATTTCCAGTAAGGGAAGAGAGGCTCTGGGATACACTTGGAAATTTTTGCAGGTCCATGAACATTTCAATTGTGTCTGTGGACATTTCAATTGTAAAGAGCAAATAAAAAGTGAGTGGGGAAAGAGAACAAATTTAGTCATTAATTTTTAAAAGCTGTAAAAGAACACAGCACTTTGAATTATAACAAGTGCACTTTGCAAGTGTAGAGAAGAATTACATGAGCAGTGCTTTGCCTTTTAAGATTATGAGCAGGCCTAATAAAGGGCAGGCTCATTTGTCAGGAAACAGCAGCAAATTGATTGTCTGAGATCACTCAAGCCGCTGCTCCTCTGCTATGCAGGCAGCTGGCAGTTCACAAGCTAAGCTGAGCTTGCTGGCATAATTCAGGAGGCTAATTTCCCCAAGCCTGGGAAATCCCTTCCCCTGGGTGCTTCACACCTTGGTCATATTTTCTGCTTCCTTTCTCATGAGAGTCCTCTCACAAAACAGATCCAATTTTTATCATGCTGTGGGAGAGAGCACATCTCATGAAAACCTTTGGTTGTCACAAAAGGTTGCATCTGGGAGCTTGACTGTGATTCCTCCCATTCCTCTCTTCAAGAATGTAAACCACCATTGTAATGCACATGGAACCCTTGCAAGAAGGAAACTTGTACAACCTGACTATGAAACGGAAGATCTACATCTAGATGACTGCAAAGATTTTTATTACATTCAGATGAATCTGAATCCTTGAGATAACACACTAGGACATTGCTGGCAATGAGAGACTACAGTAATCTATCCTTGAAATTACCAAGCACATTCACTTAAGAGGACAGTTTGAAACAAAACAACTGGTGTGTTTTCCTGCATTCACTTTCCCTTCCAATTCCCATTCCCATTGATATAGTTGATCAGCTTTGTGGTGAACAGCTAAACATAGCAAAATCTGCAAGTTCTGAAGTGCAGAAATGGTGTAAATGGAAATGGTTTGTGTGATATTGCAAACATTGAGGTCAGATAGGCTTATGGTTCAAGATATGGGACAGAGATTAAAATAAGAGTACCTGTTCCATTTAGCACCCTCTACTAGGCTTTAAGGAAGTCACTGTATTCTTCAGCACTCCGGCTGTTTTACCTATAATCTTTTATGTGTACATTACATGTTTTGAGGGCAAATTCAAGGGTTATGTGTATGACAACATCTGTGGCTGGAGACAATTAACGTGGATTGACTATTCCTGTTAGCACTGTTGAATGCCCTGTCTTTCTCACTGATTAGCCCATTATTGCAGAGGAAAAGGGTCATGTTTTTTTGAGATTTCAGATCTCAGTTGTTTCCAAGCATATTTTTTCCTGTAATTCACCTGTGGGGTACTATTCTAAAATGTGGTCCTTTTTAATTTTTTTTTCCCCCCAGGTAAAAGAGAACTTATCAGACTCAAAATCAATGCCTGAAAAGGTCAGCCTGACACAAGTTGATTTCTCTATTTAAAAAATATTTATAAAATATTTTGCATTTGTCTATTCTTATGGCATCCCATATCTGTCTTCTTACTACATTTAACATTTTCAAGAATTATCAGACTTTTATTCTTTTTTCATGGATTCCCATAGGCAGAAACAAAGAATACCTAGGTAAATTTTAATTTCAGAAGTTGCAAAGTTTAAGTAAAGCAAGACTAACTCCAGATTCTGAATTCAGATCACAGTATTTGTTTTCCTGCTCTGACTCTTCCCTGCATGTCATAACAGCTTTGTTAAGTAAAGACTATCTCTGAAACAAAAAAATCTTGACATTTAGGTTGTCACAGAAAAGTCATCCTCCATAAATGTAACACTTTAAAGAAAGACCTCATACATGGGTATTGGTCGTAAGCATTCCATTAACAAATAAATAATTATTTCTGAGTGCTATAATCAAACACGGACAAAAGAGTGCTTTGCAAAAATATGAGGCTGTAAAATCTGGGTTTTGGTACCTTCATTGGCACCTTTGCCCTGTGGCCTTTCTTTTATACTTTCCTCCATAGATAAATCATTTAGATATACTAAACAATGCAGCCATATAATTTCTGATATGGCATTGATATTCCTTACAAATTGTATCTCAGGTATCAGAGCTTTGGATAAAACATAGCCACTTATGGAAAAATCTTTCAAAATAACAAAACTTCTGTCAAAGTTTCCAGAGCAATTTAAAACACAGGGTTTGGATCGTAGCAAGTGACCTAATCAGTCATGAGCTTTTTTCTACTTATACTTTCTATGACTTCTTTGTCATGCTAAGCAAACAAGACATAGAACAGTGTTACTGCAAGTGCTCTCTGAAAAGTGATTAGAACAACACCATCCTGTATCAGACTGAGGCTGCGTAGTAATGAGCCTGTACACAGTTTCAAACCTGTAAAGCAGTGCAGACACACAAGCACAAAGCTCTTCGTAGACTAAAATCTTTGGGTTTGCCTATAATGCACTGCAGGACACAGTAAGTGTATAATCTGGATTCCTGCATGTCATTATGTAGTTTGGTAGAAAAATCACAAAGAAACACAAAGGGGATGGGGTCAAAAAAATTAATTGCATAAGAATTTCATAACAAACACACTGCCAGCATTGACTCCACAAATCCAGCTGCACTTTGAATTGATCATTTGTCAAGACATACTTTTGTCTTCATCAACTTCAAGGTGAGTGAGGACTTCATTTAATGATTTGCTGATTAGAAGCAGTCATGCTTTCAGTGATGTGGCTGAGCACATTGGACCTCACACAAAGTTCTTAATGCGTCTGCAGTAAAAACAGGTGCAACAGCTCTTAAGTAAACACAATTGTAACTGAGTCAACTTCAAGTGTGGAACAGAGGTCTCCTAGGACAGGTCTATACATGCTAAAAATGGAAATGCCTCATTTCAGCTAAAATATTGTCATTATTTCAAGCAAATACTGCAGGTACATTAGCTTCTCACTTAGAACCCACATAGTGCAAATATTCAGCTTGTCTTCTCAGAAACATATTAAAAGCTACAGTGCAGTGTTGAAATTGTTTCTTTTTTCTTCCTTATTTTTCTGAGCCATCTGTGATCCTCCATGCAAAGTTTCAAGAAGCTGTCTTTCCTCATCCCTCCCTTTGTCCTCTACATCTGCTGCACTTAGAGAATCAAATTTGCAGAGATGATCCTATTTCAGAAACACTCACGATTAAAAGAAGGGAAAAAAAACCCCACAAAAACCCCAACATATAATATAAGGTCAGATCACTGCGAGGGCAGCAGCAATAGCAGCAATGAAAAGAAACTATAAAAGATGCAATCACCTTACCATTCATTTTGGCTTCCTGCTGCCCTTAGTGCTTTCTGAAGTGGACAGCAGTTAAGTGACAGCTCTCCTGTCTTTTAAGTGCCTTTGGCTGCAGGCACAGGCATTTTCACAAGTGCTGCACTTTTAACCTTGTTCAGAAAACTATCTTTGTAGGAAATAAGCTTAACTGAAAAGCAGATCATGTTTCCACAGCCTTATGAGTTCCTCTGTGAGAAACTGCAGGGCTAAGTCACGATGCAAAACACCAGTCCGTACTGTCTCAGTTTTGTAAACCTATAAAGTGAGGGGTAGAAGATGCAACTTGCTGCCACAGAGCAATATACATGCAACACCTCTGACAGAAATGGTGAAAAATTCAAGTGCTAGCAAGATTTGGGCTCCCACAATCTCACCAGTTTAATTAATCACCAGGGAAAATTCTACAATGCTGCTCTGATTTTAAAGTAATGGGTCCATCAGGCACAATTAGAGCCCAGTTGAAACACTGTAGTTCGCTTGAAACCTATTCAAGTAAACAATTGTGGGTCCTAGGTAGGGCTCCTTTTCTAATTAATCCTTAGAGAATCAAGGTATTAGGTATCCCTCAACAAGGCATTTCCTCTTATATGATAATGCTTTGCTCAGGTTTCAAATGTTTCTGGCTATTAAAGGCAGAATTTATTATTTGTATCAATTCCTTCACCACAGCTCCCTTTCAGAAATGCTTCTCTCTGTGGCATGCCAAACTGCTGGGCTATTACATCATTCCCAAAGGTACCACATGCAATATGATGTAATAGCATCAGGGAGAGAGAAGTGATCACAGTGAGATAATTCTCCAGAAAGCAGGTCTTTGGTGACAAGAGAATTTACAGGAAAAATTGCTCAGCTGTTCCATTGAAGGAGGGAGTCTTGGTAACAGCAAATTACTTTCAGCTTCTGTGACTTTAATGTACTAGCTAATACCTAAAAAGGGAAGAATGTCTATTTGTTTGGAAATTCTTTTAATCTAATATCAATATTTAAGTGTCTGATCTCAGTTTCTCAATATAAGAGTGCTATCTAGTTCTGCTAATGATATTTAACTCAGTGGTGGGGTAGAAATACAGACCTATAGAATGTGGCAGAACAACTATATGCAAAACAAGTAGATCAGCCTCACCAGATGAAGTGTTTTTACTGGAGTATGAAAATGGTGACCTCTGTTTTCATTCTCTCTCTTCAATTTTCACAGGTCAGTCTGAACTTTTATTTAAAGGTGAGCAAATTTTAACTTCTATTTTCCACATGTGCAAGCCATTGCAACAAAGGCATATTTGTGCAGACTTGCAGAACTGGTCAGCAGTGGAAAATGCAACATAACTAAAAAAAAATTAAAAGCAATCAGGTCATGACTCCTTTAAGGAAGAACTAGACATCAGTGGTGCTGCTCTTCTAAACATCTGGGTTAATGCAGAATAGCTTGAGACTGACTGCCAGCTGGTGGGAAGAAGTTGATCCATGTCACATTACTTAGCTGCTTCTTTTCCAGCTACTCTTAAATCTTCTCACCCTACAGATGTGTTGCCTTCTAAAAGCACCATTGTTGAACTGAATAAATTGAATATTACAGATTCTGCTGAAGAGCTGTGTTACTGAGAGTCACCAGGAATTTGGATGGTTAGGTTGACACTGTGAGGGAGAAGTTAAGAAAAGTTTTATCTCAGGTCAAGGTCCATTTCAAAGAATTACATTCATGATTTGAAGAGCCACTTGACTCAGCTGTCATCACTAAAAGAATATGTCAAAAATGTATTGAGCCCTCCATTCAAAAAATGTACATTATGTAGGAAGACCAAGATGACAGCTATAATATCTGTGTAACTGGTCCTTGTCATCAGCTCTGCTTTGCTTCATAGTCTGCTAGGTGAATATGACAAGAGAATGGTATTATAGCACACTCAAGAAAAAGCATTTTATTTAAAAAGAAAACAAAATAAAAACCCCACCCATGTCGTGTATTAGGATACAAACATGCAATAATGCTTGCATGTAAATATAATCCTCTGATCAAGACAGCATTTTTTTTCTTTTTCTGTGGTGATAGGAGTCTCCATGGCAATTATCCTCACAGATGTCATCCAATGGATGAGGTAGTGTTCCTCAACCTTCTGTTTTGCACAGCTCTTCTAACCCAACTGTCTGTGGTTCTACAAAATCACCCCAGCAGAAGCATTTTCCGTTTCTAATGATTCCTACTTCCAAACATTATCTCCAGGTAGACCATTGTCTTATATTTGCTGACAGCAAAATCTTCACTTCTGACTTGTCAAGGCTAGACACTGTCCAGAGGATGTCCCAACATCTCACATACTCCTGAGTGTACAGACACAATGCTTCCAGTTTATGAAATTACAAAAGCTTCTGTACCTCTTTGTGTCTTAGAAATAATTAATTTTAGCTAAATAGAGATACAGACTGTCTAGCACTAGCTAGTACTTTTTTCTTTTACTACACTGAAGTTCTAATGAGTACGCTTTTTATAATCCCAGAAATTCTCAGACTGTATCCATGTTAATAATGACATCAGAGCCACGAATTTATTTGCTCCTACTTGATTCTTCAAATCATTTGGCTGTGCCATTGAAGTATAGTATAATTTCCTGCTGCTCTCTTTCAATAGGACCTTAGATTGCCATGTACACTGTAGCTTTCAACAGCGATCGAGTGTGGAAACTGAATTTTCTTTGAATGATTGTAATCAATGGAGAAGTATAATGTACAGCATGTTAAATTCTCACTGGCTTACACTTTAATTTTACAAGTTTCCCTTTAATCAGATCAAGGAACAGATGCTAGGCTGAAAGTGGCAAAACTGGAATTGGAGTAGCTACTTTGTAAACTACACAATTCAAGCTAGTGTACTCAGTCCAGCTACTTCTTTATCCTGATGGGCAATTTTAGAAGAAGGGACTGTAACTTGACAGATAGAGCTAAGCCTTGATGACTCGAAGGCCTATCACTGGAAAAAAGGAGCAGGCTGAGTGTTCTCTGTTAAGAGGACTTACGGTGTAAGGGCTGATAAGCCAGCAGGCTGAACCAAATGCAGACAAAAATAACCTCTGGAAAGAAAAAAAAAAAAAATCCTCTTTGTACAATCTTACATTTCTCAATAAAGGGTGTATTCTTCTTTTTTTGTTCCTGGAACTCTACACAACAGCATTGGCTGCAGTGTGCTGTGCTATCTTGATATCTTATAATAAGGCCAACCGGGAACATTTTTCAACAGCATTTCACCCTCCCTTGGCTGAAACTCTCTTATGCATCATACTCTCCTGTGTATTGAGCCAGAAATTAGGTTGGAAGAGCCTGAGATATAATCATCTGAGTATTACAAACATCCTCACACTGTGTTCTCTGTGTGTGAAAATAAAAATCACTCCTCCAGCTTAGCCTCTCCCCAGTTTTTACGTGAAGTCTAATGCTATCTGAGAAACGAAATGCCTTTGATTTGCTTATTGGCAAGATTTCTTACCCCCTGCATCTGAATCTGCCTTCTGCAGAGCCATCAAAAGTGATCTTGAAAGTCTCTCATCTTCAGACATGCTTTTGGTGACCCATTCTTGCAATCCCTCACATCCGTAGGATGCTTGCCCCCAGTGCCAGGCAGCATACTATTGATACATCCTACTGTTAATGTGTTATTCATATTTCTCTGAGTTCATCATGTCTCAGCTTGTTATTCTCACTGTTTCCCAGAATAATAGAGTTTAGTGGGCAATTTGTGCTCAGCTTCTGCAGTGTGTGCAAGAAACATACTCTATTCAAAAATACTACTGAAAAAATAGCAACTATGTCTAATCACCTTTCCCCAGAGATTTAAAGGACAATAACATTCTCTCTAAGAGTACTCAGTTACATGGTTTTAAAATAATACATTCTATTGCAGAATTGCTCCATTCAAAGGAGCACTTTTCCCTCTTCTCTCTGGTTTTAGCTCCTGATGCAGACCCACTTGTGATGATGTCTCACCAGTCTAAATAAGGATTACCTTTAATGTCAGCAGAATCAAAATGGAGTAAGAAAGAAGAGAGTTGAGCCCTTAACCTTGTGTAATATGACAAGTTGCTTTTATCTATCAGAGTGATGCCTTCTAGTACACTGACATAGCTTTGCACTACATTGACTTCACAGACAAGAGGGACAGTTTCTGTGCAAAATATAACCTATACTATAAATTTAACCTTATGCTGAGAGAGTATTATGCTGAGAATATTAAAGGATTATAATGAGGCATATTTTAGGGTAGCATGTCATAGCACAACCCAAATAAACCACTTCAATTTTGTCCAATTTCAGTGCACAGGAGGAACAGAATTTTCTTCTGCTATATTGTTTGTTCAGTGCAGTCTGGAGACCTGTATTCATCCTCTCATGTCTTCATGATATCATGTATAATTAGGCATGAACTGAATAACAAATTAAGTACTGTAAATTCTTCAACCTCCATCTTTTGCTATGTAACATGTCAAGTAACAAAAAGGATGCATCAAAATTTATTATTTAGAGGTATTTTCATCTTAGCCTTTATGTGACAGGGAATGAACAAATAATCAAAACAATATAATTGGCAGACATCTGCCTGCATTATCCATGCATGATACTTAAGTCTTCTAGATTCTTCTAGCTATGACTTATTAAATATGGTATAAATTCAATTTATTTTAATTTAAAAACGTAGAGAGAAAAATGCATTGAGTTCAGAGAAAAAAAAAAAATCTGTTTAACACTTCCATTCAAAGAATTTAGGAATATATCTTGTTTACTAAATTACTGAGATCAGTCTATGCTTGTTTTATCTCATAGTTAATCCAATCTGATCTCAGTTTATAGGGTCTTAATTTAAAAAATACAATTGGTTTATGTGTCGATTTCCCTCAAAATTTCATAAATTGCACACAGGATAGCAGAGGAGAACTGTATGCAGTACACAGGACCTGGATCCTGGGTATTGCAGCTCCTGTTCCCTGGCACCATTCACAGTCCAAACAAGCATGACATTTTGGCATATCTATGCCATTCTCCAGGTCATTAAGATCTCTAATGAACATAGAAAGGTTTGATTTTTATTGTCTTGGTTAAAAATTGTGCATCTTTCCAGGTTTGCTATACCAAAAATCTGTTGTTTATATTGTCTAATAGGAATCCTGTTTGTTGCAAATTTAAGTGACTAATACCTTTCTTTGCACCCTCCCATCTCACAGTCTAAAGTGTTCCTGATTCTGTCCTGAGATCAGCTTCACTGAGGAGCTAACTATTCAGGATGCTCCAGACATGGAATGGTGTCTCAAGAGTCACCTGCTTTACATCAAAAAGCTGCTTTGTATTTCAGACATCTTTTCAGTGCAAATAAACCATTTTCTCTGTAAATGAGGCTTGAGCAAGATTTTCATAAAATCAGACTGACTTGACTGTTATACTCAGGATTTCTTATGATCTTGCTGTATTTCATGAGGTCAGAGAAGGCCTTCAGGTTTGCATTTGCAACACAGTTGTGCTATGTTGAAAGCAAAAATGCTAACCTTAACCTGCCTTTAAAATTGGTATACAAGAAATGGATTCATGTTACAGAGACGAAGTACTGAAAATAAACCAGAAGAGTTCTGGTTCAACCAGCTTTGAGTTCTTCCAGTCCAGCCACCAGAAATGGTTACCTTGGGACTTTTGAGGGCATGACAGTTCTTACCTGCTTGCTAGCTTCATGCTGGTGTGGCAGAAAAAAATTGCTCAGGGTGAAAACTGTGCAAATTTTCTTTGACATCTGATTTGAGGATGATGAGTAAATCCTACGGGAAAGAGCAATATACAGCCTACATCTATTACATTTAGAGCTTCTACTCTGTTCCCACCGTTTTCTCTTGTTTCAAGAGCTGATAGCTTAGATTCATGTGTAATGCCATTATGAACTTCTGCACACAAGATTTAAGGCCAAGTTTAGCTGACAAGAAGCAATTTATGTCTGAAGTACATCTTCTGGGTCCACCAGAACATTTGTAGTCCACAAGCTCAGGTATGTATTTCACCCTAAACCATGCCTTTTATAAAGATCTGTGACTCTTCAAATGTCTTAGGAATTATGGGATAAATGACACAGTGCAGTTGCTTTTGTGATGGACCTATGGACTATAACTCCAGATGTTACTCTGAGAAATAAATCCATTGGTATTTCAATACCAAGCATAAAATGGAGGCAAACTTGTAATATTCAACAACTACACAGAGATGTAGATACAGATTTTAATGAAAAACATAGACATATAAACATATAGACATAAAAAAAAATCCACATATGAAATTCAGCAGTTCAATACTTCTCTAACTTACTCAACACCTTGAAGAATTTGGATCCAAACCCACTGCAGAATGCCTTTTCCTATCTGTGGAGTGAGCTGCTCTCTTTTGTTGAAAAACAGGTTGCTCAGATTAGCCACAGCTCTGCCAAATGTAGACCAAACTAGAACAAACAGATAAATGAAAAAGTTTCTTACTGAAGGGAAAGGATTTCTTTATTTCTTTGTTTCCCTTGTGTTCTCCAAGAGGAGATTTTGGAGGTATTGCTGAGTTATTAAATGACAGAAATGAATCAGGTTATTCCATAGAAGCCTAATCTCATCTTTGATCAGAGACTCCTGTATGCTTTCCCTAGAACATCTGCTCAACCTTCTCCCCTCGAGAGTGGACATATTCTCAAGTGGGTGCTCCTTACGAGGTTGACAGGAAAGAACACCCAGCCATAGACAGAGAAAGGTAAGACATATCAAATCCTTATACATTAATTCTTATTTATATCTTCATTAGTTAATTTTAAATGTTAAAGTAAATTTTGACTCTTAAGCTTTGGAACTTTAAGATTTGGATCCCTCTGAATGAGAGAAGATTGCAATTGTATTAGCACATTTCCTTAAAGTGATGTTCAATCATTGTTGTAGATCTAGTGTAAGAACTATTAATAAGTAATTTTCTAGTAGTCAAAAAATTAGCCTTTTTGTAATATTTACTACCTATATGGTTATTTGTGCATTTTATTGTGAAAGTACCTTATTGGTTTTTTTACCCAAATATCCTGTGTTTCTAACCCAATATCTGAACACGCAGATTATCCAATTTATGCCTTTTTTTCTAACTTTTTATAATAAATGGTGCTTTTATGCATACACATCTTGTCTGCTATCTTGCCCTCTGTGAAGTGCATATAGAATCACATGATGAGGAAAGGAAGAAATACGTTTCACAAAGATATACCCTGAAAGAACACTGGATGTTCCAGATGGTGCATTAAGCACAGCTCCTGTATTGAGACTGTCAATGTGATTTTGCTAGCACTGGAATTTCTAAGTAAACTGAACTCCTGTGTTGTGGACAAACAATTCAGCCAGATGTCCATGAAATGCATGTGCATGAGATTTAGATGCACAAACCGTAATCTTCCTGTAAGTGTTGGAACTGCTTTGAAGTGGCTGTCATTTCTTCCCTTGCAGCTACTGTCAGAGGCCCCCCTGCTTTCTTTGCTGCCTGTGTCCCATGAGTTTCCATCTGAAATATTTTGCTAAGGAGCATGCTGCACTGGGAAGCATAGTTACCAAAACATACCACAGTGATTTTTACCAGGGAAGGGATCCCATTAACCAATTATACCCCAAAACATGAAACATAACCTGTAAGACTTTTTACATTGGCTTGGAAGAGAGGAATAATAATAATAATAATAATAATAAATAATAATAATAATAATAATAATAATAATAATAATAATAATAATAATAATAAATAATGATGCAAGGTAAAGTGCTATTTCCATTATGCTATTTCCAGTTTTCCCAAGTGGGTTGCAGTTCTGAAAGATTTTAAGATGCTGTACTATGCTTTGCTTTTTCCAATTAACAGAAATGATTCCTCTTTGTTTTTATTCAGGCGAAAAAATAACTTTTTGTTGATGTTGTTGTTGCTATTGTTTTATGCCAGCTGTTGTGCTTGTCTTTATGAAATTTATGATTTAAAAGAAAATAAAAGCTGTATTGCTATAATCATAGATGTTTAAAAATTCAATCAGAAGATAATTCTAATAATAAAAGCTCTTTCAGATTCAATGAGTTACAATTGGCAGGGTAATCATTGTTTCTGGAAAAATAAGGGTGGTTTTTTCTGCCTTTCAGATGAGTAATACAGTTAGCAAAGCTTGTGCTATGTATTTATCTATCTTTATGCAAGTCACAGGGTGAGAATAAATTCAGTTTAACATAACCGACAGGTATCCTAAAGAAAAAAAGAAAAGGAATAAGATTTGTTCTTGGTCAACCTGAATTGTTTAGGTCTGATGGGATTGTGAGCACATTTGAACTGCACTATCTTTTTAAGCTGCAAGTTATTTCTGGTAGCCTTACCCTAAGTTATAGCTCAGTTCTGCTGTGGTAAAGAACAGAATTTTAATTTGACTAAAGTGTAATGAAGAGTTATATTTTTTCATTTTGGCAAAATAGAACGAAATGAGGGTGCCATGGAATTATGGCAATATTCAGACTTGGTGAGGAAACTCCAGGGTCTTTCAATGAGACACATTCCTGTGCCTAAGGGACTCAAGGATGTTAAAGATGTGGAAGCAAAGATATCCAATGCAGAAACTTATAGGACAGGTCCTAAATATGGGCTATTTTTGGGTGAAGTTTTCCATACACTTCATATAGTCTGGGAAACAAGTACTGCTGTTAAATACTGCTCTACTACTGTTTACCGCTATATTGATTATGGCTACTGTTCTTATGTGAATTAATTAAACTTTCAAACAGCCCAACTGCTGGATGATGAAACATTTTGATGATGCAAGTGTGAAACAGAAAAATACATAGGCTTTGGTGAACAAAGCCTTTGCTTTCAGTCATTGAAAACTTGCAGCGGATACTTAAAGGTCATTTTACAATTTGTTCTGTAAAATACTGCAAAACAAACACAAGTAAGTTAGAGCAGTCACAGTATTTTCTTCATTGTCCAATCTCTAATGTTAACACACAAGATACATTGAAGACATGATTCTCAAAAAACATAAGCAATTATGGCTTGTTGCAGTCCTCAAAGACTGCAGTGAATGTTCAAAGCCTCAGAGACAGGGAGAAACAGAATGTAGTAAAAATAAGAATTAGAATAATAATGAGGAAAAAAATTAAACATAAGAAAAAAATCAGTAGTAAGAGCATAAGAGCAAGAAAGATAACAATATTTTTTTGTCAACATTTTTCATCTTTTGATGAGGGTTAATCAGAAGTTAGTATTTTTGTTTAAGCTAATAGAAAATCTTTCATCAGTGCAGGAAGTGAAATATTTAATGAGTGCAGTGAAATTAGGGGATTGAAGAACTGCTAGTAAACCATAAGCATTATTTTATGTAAGCAGTAGATGACTTTTTACAGGGGAAGACTAAACTGGCCTCTTTCAGGTATTGAATGCTTAGATATTTTTCTCTGTAGAGAAGGAATATGGCCATAGATTATTTTGTTCTAAACACAGTACTTTCTCTTCATTCCTGCTTGCAATTTTTCTTTGCTGCTTTAATGTTTTCAAGTCTTCTATTTCCCAGTAGGAGAACCAATGGATCCCAGATATGTCACAGTGATGAAGATAAAGATTGTTTTTCTGGCCTTTCATAGTCCACAGTAGATTTATCATTCATGTTACTAGGAAAAGGATCAGTCCCTCTATGTGACAAATACTTTATTTTAAAGTAGAGAGTTAAAAAATAAAGTAAAATAAAAAACCTTCATGACCTCAAAACATTTGAAACACTTACTGCTAGCTGGGAAAGGAGGGAGAACTCATTTCAGAAGTTGTTTGCTAAAGGCATGAACTCAGAAGAGTCAGCCTTGATAACTCACTTATATTTTCCACTGAATAAAATATTTTGACATTTTTGTGGTTTAAATGAGAGGTGCCGAGAGCTGTTCACAGGCACTTCAAACTCTAGTGAGCAAGTCACTGTAGGTTGGCACGAATTCATACCAGCATCTTTTCCTGTCAATTACCCTTCATGCCATCCTCCAGTTCAGTCTGTGGGTGTAGAGCTGGAAAGAGCAGGACAGACAGAAAGTGTGCAGGTCCTCCCACCACTGAAGAGCTCTCTAGAAGGTCCTGATCCTGGCAAACACTGACTAAACTCAATCACACTCTCTTCCTTCCCCCTACTCCACCCAGCCAGTGAGCAATGCTTGTGCCCCACATCAGGACATATCCCTGCCTTCAACTCATACTTCAGTGCTGAATTATGACTTTTATCTGGCTGACCCTGTCTGTTGGAGTGGGCTATGTACAAAGCTACAGGGGAAAATTGCAGCTTTGTACATCTGTGCTGTGGAGGAGCACAGTACATCAGAGAATGCCTTGCCGTGAAAGAAAATTTTTAAGAAATAATTTTTACAGAGATTTGAAAGGAGATGCAACTGAATCAAAGCACTGAGTGGGTAATTTGCTGAGTGGACTGGAATTAGGGGACAAAGGCTGGCTAATGTCTGATGCTTCTGAACAAAACTGTAAATTGGGAGAGGAGTGGCTGGAGATCAGCCCTTCGGACAGGAACCTGGGGGTGCTGGTTGACAGCAGGCTGAAACAACAAAGCTGCTAAAAGGGCTGAAAGGTATGTCCTGTGAGGAGTGGTCAAGAGCTCTGGGCTTGTCCAGTTTGGAGAAAAGGAGGCTGAGGGGCAACCATGTTGCTCTCTGCAGCTCCCGGAGGAGGGGAAGTGGAAAGGAACTGAGCTCTTCTCCATGGGATTCTGTGACAAGATATGCAGGGAAGTCTTGAAGCTGCACCAAGGGAGGCTCAGGCTTGACATCAGGAAGCATTTCTTTACCAAGAGGGTGGTCAAACACTGGAACAGGTTCCCTACAGAGGTGGCCCATGCCTCAAGCCTGTCAGTGTTTAAGAGGCATTTGGACATTACCTTTAATAATGTGCTTTAACTTTTGGCCAGCTCTGAAGCAGACGGGCAGTTGGACTGGATGATTGTTGTAGGTGCCTTTGACTTGAATTATTCTATTCTATTCTATTCTATTCTATTCTATTCTATTCTATTCTATTCTATTCATTCTATTCTATTCCATACCATTCCATTCCATTCCATTCCATTCCATTCCATTCCATTCCATTCCATTCCATTCCATTCCATTCCATTCCATTCCCTTCCCTACAGGAGGTCATTTGACACCTCTTCCTTTCTCCCAAACATATATTTATTTAGTTAGCAGGTACTTTATCCTTAAAATGAACCCAAGCTCATTCTTTCCTATTTAAACTATATAAAGTTTCATCTGACTTTGGAAAAAAACTCTTTTATCCAGACCAGGCAAAATTATTTCCAATCCGGACTTTGCATTAAACAGGACTGAAATTAGACCAAAATGTGCTTGGACTCCTAGAGTACCTCTGCCATAATTTCTGGAAAACACTCTTACTAGTACTCTACGGCTAGGATGAAATTAAAAATTAGAATGTACATGTATTTTGTCATCACATCAGGATTGGAGACAATAAAATAATCCCTAGCTAGAAAGAAGACAAAAAAACCTGAAGTCCACATTAAAACAAGAGCATTTGTCTTCCTCTGAAGCAGAGTGACAGGCAAGTTAGGAAAAAAGTCCTACTAATATAATTAAAATATATGCACATATTTAAGTACAAATAGAAATCAGAAATTAAGTCATGCAGCCCAAAAGTTAGACACATAGGAGTATTTCTTTCGATTGTGTTTTTCCAAAACAAGCTCTCTTCCATCCAGTGTCACAGCAGAAGTCTCACAAGAACATCGAAGCAGACACAAACATTTAAAAAAACCTCAACACTTCAGCTTCAAAAGGCTTGTGAGGTCTAACACACCAAAAGTTAACATCAAACTGTGATTTCTTAATAACTACGTTGTGCTTATGAGACAAAGGGGAGTATTTTTAGAGCTCCTAGCATTCCTTAGGACATAGCTGAGTAAGGATTTTGACAGACATTAAAGAACAAAGGAAAAAACTCTCTATTACTGACTTTAAGTTGGACATTAGAAAGAATTTCTTTACTGAGAGGGTGATCAGACATTAGAATGGGCTGCCCTGGGAAGTAGTGGATTCTCCATCCCTGGAGATATTTAAAAAGAGACTGGATGTGGCACTCAGTGCCATGGTCTGGTAACTGCAGTGATAGTGGATCAAGGGTTGGACTTGATGATCTCTGAGGTCCCTTCCAACCCAGACAATTCTATGATTCTATGATTCTAAGACTTTGTGAGAGGTACCTTCTTAAATGTTTATGGGTGCTTCAGAATTGAACATGTGTCTTCTAATTCTAACAAGGTTTAGTCCAATGTCCAGCATGATAAATACATACCTTCCTCAGACTGCTGGATTTTCTGCTTAAGTATTAGAGGCTTGTAGGAAAGCTTACATTGCAGACTGCAACACAGAAAAAAAATACTGAAACTAGCTCTGTGTAAGAAGCAGGGTAAACTGCCAAACACAGTATGAGCCTTCCACTTTCACAACCATCTACTAGCATCTACAACCATCAAAATTAGCTGCCTTAGTCTCCTGTGTAGGCAGGCAAACTTCTTGAAATAGGTAATTTCAGTGCTTCTGAAAAAAGGCTATTCTTTGTTACCAGCAATGTGCATTTAAAAAGTCATAGAAGAGAAAGGAAGAATGTAAGTGCAGAGCTCAAGTTAAATCTCTCTTGCCACTGTGGTGATATATGCTGAAGATGGGTTGGTCATGATTAAAGGTGAAACAGTCCTATTAATTACACATTTAATACAAATTAATCCTTATTTAATGAGGTCTGAGTTGTTAGAATCTAGTTTGCTTAGATACAGATAGACAGATAGGCAGACAGATAGGCGTAATTGGTACTACGAAAGTATAACTTTTTTTGTGTGTGAAATGAAGGTCAAAGCTGGAGACAGAAACAGTTTTATTATTAAAGAGATGCCAGACTCATTATTGATATACTGCCCAGGGTACTGCTGTGATAATTTCATAGTTCAGGCTCCTGGGGGAGTTCATTAAAAATGTAAATGATTGCTTTTCTTTCTTGGAGAGAATAACACACTGCATTCACTGTACATATAATATTTAAGCAGAACAGAAAGTATCAGTGACTAAGTATAGCCTAAAAACACAGAGAGGAAAGATCTCTTCTTCCTTTCAGTCCTTCAGCTTCATTAAAAGACATAATTTGCCTACAGAAGGAGAAAGACTTGTGCCCCAGATTCAGAAAACTTCCCAAATATTTCTGTAATTCCGTGTACTTAGTCCCCATGAACTTCATTAAAACCATACATTTCTTTTCAGAGGAGGAGTTTTATAATAAATTGCCACGAACAGAAGAAGTAACTATACATTTCTATGGTTAATTTACTGAGCTTAGACAGAAATGTGCTTTGGTTGTGTTCACCCAATGGTCTTTCAGAAGCTCGACATCTCTGTTGATGTGATGAAGAGAAGACTAGCAGTGTTTCTTCATGTTTCCCCTGAAGCAGATGACCGAGATCTTAGTTTTGTGACACAACCTCCATTTTGGGTTGACCAGAATTTGTGAGAAAATATAATTGGCTGTTTACTAAACGCCAAAGAAAAAGAAATAGAGAGTGTTACCTCTTGCCTTCAGAAAGCAAGTTATCTGTAGATGAGGTTCACATGTGAACAAGATAGGGAAAATATTTGTATTGAGAGGTTATCAGAAATGAAACTGAACGCTTTCAGAGACCTGGTTCAAGTTTTATTTTTTTCTTCAGAAAATACACAGCTTTCGTGATATATGGATATAAGCTAGAAAAAGTTCCAAGATTATGTTCCAGACTTGAACTGCTCACAGAGCTCAAAAAAAAGATAAAGAGTTTTTTCTTCATGTAAGATCTTCCTGAATCTGCCTGTGATAACAAAAAATAAAGCTGAAGAGGAAAAGCTGCCCATTTCAGTCACAGGTGGCTGTACCAACTGAACTGCTGACAGATCCATTTCTTTTGTTACTTTCATGAATAGGAAAAAGCCTGTCTTGCCAACACTCTGACACTTCCAGAGACAGAGAAAAACAAACAAGCAAACAACAACAAAAAAACCCCCCAAAAATCACAAAAAACAAACAAACAAAAACCCAGCCCAATAATTAGTTTTAACTTTCATACAATTGCCTTTCTATTCTCACATAAACGTCACCATTCAAAATCACAGAATTACATAATCATAGAGTTTTCAGGGTTGCAAGGGACCTTTAATACCACTTTGTTCCAACCCCCTGCCATGGGCAGGGATACCTCCCACTAGATCAGGTTGTTCAGAGCCTGTCCTGGCCTTAAAAGCTTCTACCACCTCCCCAGGCAACCTCACCACCCTCATGGTGAAGAACTTCTTCCTAACTTCCAGTCTAAATCTTCCCTCCTCTAGTTTGGATCCATTCCCCCGTGTCCTGTCACTACCTGACACCCTAACAAGTCCCTTCCCAGCTTTCTTGTAGCCCCTTCAGATACTGAAGGCTACAATAAGGTCTCCTCGGAGCCTTCTCCTCTCCAGACTGAACAACTGAACAACCCTAGCTCTCCCAGTCTGTCCCCACAGGAGAGGTGCTCCAGCCCTCTGATCATCCTCATGGCCCTTCTCTGGACACACTCCAGCACATCCATGTCTTTCTTGTAACAGGGGCTCCAGATCTGGACACAGTACTCCAGGTGGGGTCTCAGGAGAGCAGAGCAGAGGGGGAGAATCACCTCCCTTGACCTGCTGGCCACACTTCTCTTGATGCAGCCAAGGATCTGGTTGGCTTTCTGGTCTGCAGTTGTACACTGATGGCTCATGTTGACCTTCTCATCCACCAGCACCCCCAAGTCTTTTTCCTCATGGTGCTCTCAAGCCAGTCCCTGCCCAGCCTCTATCAGTGCTTGGGATTGCCTTGACCCAGGTGCAGGACCCTGCACTTGGTCTTGTTGAACTTCATGAGGTTGGCATGGGCCCACCTCTCCAGCCTGTCAGGGTCCCTCTGGATGGCGTCCCTTCCCTCCAGTGGGTCAGCCACACCACACAGTTTGGTGTCATAAGAGAACTTGCTGAGGGTGCACTCAATGCCACCACCCATGTCACCAATAGAGATGTTAAACAGGACTGCTCCCAACACTGATCCTTGAGGGACCCCTCTTGTCACTGGCCTCCACTTGAACATGGACTCATTGACAGCCACTCTTTGGGGGTGGCCATCAGGACAGTTCTTAATCCACCAAGTGGTCCATCCATCAAACCTTTGTTTTATCATCTTGGAGATCAAGATGACATGTGGGACTGTGTTGAAGGCTTTACTCAGGTCCAGGTAAATGATCTTGGTTGCTTTTCCCTTGTCTGTTGATATTTTGACCTTTTCATAGAAGGTCAAGAGGTTTGTCAGGCATTATTTGGTGAAGCTATGTGGATTATACCCACTCACCTCTTCATTATTCTTCTGCTCCAGAAGGAAGATCTGCTCCATGGTCTTACCAGGTACAGAGGTGATACTGATGAGCCTACAGTTCCCTGGGTCTTCCTTCTTTCCCTTT
This sequence comes from Heliangelus exortis, assembly GCF_036169615.1. Taxonomy (NCBI): domain Eukaryota; kingdom Metazoa; phylum Chordata; class Aves; order Apodiformes; family Trochilidae; genus Heliangelus; species Heliangelus exortis. The sequence goes on along the minus strand of NC_092454.1, from coordinate 61,675,041 downwards.
TTGAAAATGTGGGTTATGTTTCCCCTTTTGCAGTCAGAGAATGGTGGTCACAGATCCAAAATTATTTTTATGAAAATCTTCCTGATTGAAGACTGGAGATGGACTTTTTGCAAGGGCTGCCAGTTATAGTAATGGTTTGAAATTAGAGAAAAGTTGATTTAGATTGGATATTAGGAAAATATTCTTTACCATGAGGATAGTGGAAAAATGGAACAGGCTACTCAGGAAGGTATCTGAGGCTTCATCCTTGGAGATATTCAAGTTAAGGCTTGACAAGGCTGGGAGCAACCTGATCCAGCTGAGGGTGTTCCTTCTTACTTCAGGGGGGTTGGACTAGATGACCTTCAGAGGTCTCATCCAACCCAAACTATTCTATGATCCTATGATTCAGCTCTTATCAATGCTTAAAGAAAGAGGAAATGATCTTGACTAAAGAAAGCACATTTTTAAAAGGACACAAAAAGCAGGGTTTTTTTGAGATAAATGTGAAAAATTCACCAGATAATGGGACTGAAACAAACCACCCGCCACTAGAACTAGAAAAATTAAACTTTTGAATGAAAAAAAAAATTTATAGTAGTTTGAAATACATGCTATATATGGAATACCCATGCAAAACATTTGCAATCTACCTGGTTTATATTAAGAATAACTTCAACTAGTTAAAGTTCCAATATTTTTCAATTGCATATTTCTAAAAAAATAAAGAAAGAACAGCAGTCTCTGCCTTGACTTTCTTCTGTCTGGGAGACCCTACAATTCCTCTGCCCTAAACAGAGCTGAAAGTATTCAGTGTGTTGCAGAAAATTTTCTCCTCTTGCAGAGTAGAGTGATGTGTCAGTGCTGAAACTGTCTGGAAGACTCTGTCTATACTGCGTACTCAGGTACAAGATCAAGAACAGAAAAAGCAGTATGATCCCTCCAAAACAAAAGAGTACAGCATGATTACTTTCTAACAGAATAAGTCAACTAATCACTCCTCTGTCTTGTTAAATTTTTGACCCTATCTCATCTCCCAGTTTCAATTTCCTTGGTGACATTTTAGCCTTCTGTTTCTCTGGTGTTTCTATTTGTTCATGTGTTTCTTTTTGAGACAGAGTTTCTTATTGACCCCTTTAAAAAAACTGCAGCCAAAGGTATGTCAGAAAACACATTAGAGAAAAAAAGCTGCCAGAATCAAAACATTTGCCATCACTGAAATTAAAGGGTAATTTACAAATTCAACTAGGAAACTCAGAGGAATGATACAATTATGGAAGAGCGTTAGTCAGTTTTAATAAAAAACTATTTTCCCAAGCATTCACAATGATGAAAAGTCAAAGTAATTCAAATATATATTTCTGTAGTAAATATGTATGGGATACTACATACGCTTCATATGCTGTACAGATCATACCTTAAGGTACAAGTATAACTTTATAGAAACAATTACTCTTTCCTAGTGCCCATATGTTTTCTCAGGAAATTATACTTGGTTTGCATTCTTCTTATGTAAGAGCAAACAAACAATTATGGATACCCAATTACTATTTCAGG